>NC_072494.1:32464062-32770572 GCF_027574615.1 Eptesicus fuscus | reverse complement strand
TCCCCCCGCCCACCATCCCTCCCTCTCCATCCATCTTCTTCTCTCATTTTTCTTGCCTTCTGCCTCTTTTGTTTAAAGTATATTTTGGTCATGCCAGCATTTGTATCCCAGCCCTGCCAGTTACTAGCTAAGTGATTTGGGGCAACTTACTGAATCTTCCTTTGCCTCAGTTTCCTCATCTGTACAATAAAGAGGTTGAAGGTTGTCCCTCTAAGAAACCTCAGAGTTCTCATTTTCTGAGAATAGCTTTCCTTGCAATTCTTCACAATCCAACTCAAATGTCACCTCTTTTCTTACGACTTTTCTAATGGGTCAGTTAATGAAACCTTACCCTTCTCTGAACTATGACATCATTTTTAATGTGTATCTTCCAACTCTTCTCACTTTCTGTTTATACTATGTTCTGTCTTCTTGTGGGGGAGACTCTACATCTTCCTAACTATATATTTTACTCCTCTCTATGCCTGGCCCCATGACCTACTAGTAGCTGGCACTAAAAATATGATTGTTGATCTTTACATGGACAGTAGGCAGTAAGCTTGGGATTTGGGCATAGACATCAGTAAGGGGAGGCAGAGTCCATCAAAAGCAGATTCCCCGGTTTGGGCCATGGCCAGAGGCCCCTTCATGGCCAGAGGGGGTGAGACAGTGAGTTTATCTGTGGGAGCTTCAAAGAAGGGCTCCATTTGTATCAACATAGTGGCTAGTATATACAATGTACTCAACACATGTAGGAATGAATGAGGAGAGCAGAGATGCGTAATGCATAACATTTGTAATTCATTGCCATTGTGCATTTCCAAACACTCCAGTTTTGCCCTCATATTTGATCCTCAAATACCAACTTGGAACATATAATAGGGTGTGTATTATTATCTCTACTTTGTAGAATTGGAAGTTGCATATGTAAGGAACTTGAGCAAGGTGCTGTATAGCACTCGTGTGTTGGATACTGAGGATAAAAAGGGGAATAGAAATACCCCTGGCCATTTATAAGCTCATAGTCTTGAGAAGAAGGAAGACAGAAAGGCAGACAAGGAGTGCCCATTACCACATAGTATTCGGTCACAATACCTGCTGGGATGGCAGTGCACCAGGAGAGGACAGCTGAATGGATGAAGGAAGGAATCTAAGAGCAGCACTGCTTGTGGGAAGTCTTGGAGGATGAATAAAAGCAAGAGCAAGAACCCAGGAATCCTCCACTCCCAGCCTAGCAATATCTCTTTTTGAGTAGAGAAGTACCCAAACTCAAAGTTGTTTTCTAATTTGCAGCTGAGCCACCCTCTTAGCTGCAACAAACCAGTAGGTTTAGTCTTTGTGCTCTGGAAAAAGGCCGGTGCCACCTACTGAAATTTATAAAAGCACAGGTAACTTTTCACATAACATTCATGGCATACCTGCGGGGACAGAAAGGTCCCCCCAAGGTCAGCCGTCCTGCCTTGGCGCTCTGGTTTGGAAGACAGCCGTTACAGGCCGGGCTGCAGCTGGTGTGTGTCTGCTTGCTGGGTCTGGGCTGCTGCAGTCTGGGCTGGTGAGACAAAGGGATGAATGGTCTGAGGTCTGGAAAGGTGGGAAAGGGAGGCGGGCAGAGGAGGGACTGGGTGGCTGGGTGACTGACTAATTGCTTTGTTAGGTGATGAAGGCCTTTCAGCAACAACAACAGCTACTTGAAGGCCCGTTGCTTAAGTGCTTTTCATCATCATTACCTCCTGTCATTAGTCCCATCAGCTGCTTCCATCAGCTCATTGCTAGTCAGGGGCCATGGCATGTCACAGACTCCCTCTTTTTTGTAGCTCTCCCACTCTGCCTTCATCCAGCGCCAGGCCCTGTTCCTCCAAGCGCTCTTTATTCGGCCATCGGTGCCCAACCTGTTCCTATATTTCATGGGTCCATCTGTTAGCAGGCTGATGGCTGTCCCTGCTCATTTGGGCTTCGGCCATTAGATTGAGGGAGCAGTGAGGTCTGTTGCTGCCCTGCACGGGCCCTTGGCCCTCTCCTGAGTGGTGACTCCCATCCTGCTCCCCTATAACCTAGCACTGCCTATCTATCGACTTAGGCCTCTGCTGGGCCCTGCCTAGTCTCATGAGGACACAGGAGCCGGCTACTTTCTCCAGGGACCTCAGAAAGAATGACTCTCTCTTCGGTCCAACTGTGCCTAGGCTGTGTTAGGACAGCCGCTAGTTGTACTGAGAGTCATTAACCCAGTGCTGACAGGTGCCAGGCAGTGTGCTGGTACCCATATGTCTTCTTAATCCTCCAATAGCACTGAGATAAGGTTATCTCCATTTTACAGATGTGAAAACTAAGCCTCAGGGAGTGACTGCATTCAGTCACTAGCAATATCTATATATTAGATATTAGCATGCCCCAGTTTTTCTGACCTCTAAGTTGTATTCAGAGGTCACTTTGCATGGCTAATTAGTTTATTTCTTAATTAGACCTGCAGAAGAGTGATATGAAGGTAGGAACTGGAACCACACAGAGTAAGTGAAATTCCTGCTTTGAGCATATAAGAGGTAAATGACAGTTGGCAAACCATTTACCCTCTTCGGCTCTCGGTTTTCTTGTCTATAAAATGGAGATCTAAATCTACCTCAGTATCATCATTGCTGGGATTAAGTGAGATCATGTTATGAAAAGTGTCTTGTACAAAGTCTTCAAGAAATGGTGGCATTATGTAGACTATAGTTGCTAATAAGGGTCACAGTTGGGAAATCGTGGGGGGGGGCTAATAGGAAGTGATTGCATTTACCTTGTTTTATTTGAATTGCTGGCTGCTCAATGTATGTTTCTTTACTTTTTAATACTTGGCATGTCAATCAGAATTATTTGGGTTATACTGTGTTGGTAACCAATGGCCCCACGTCTTACTGGCTTACACAGCAAAGGCTCACTTCTCCCTCTGTGCCATGTGTCCACACCTTGAGTTGCTGGGGTTCTGCCCTGTGGTCATCTTCACTGCAGAGCTTGGCTGAAGGAGCATCCCCTGGCTGGGGTGCCCTCGGTGGTGGTGGCAGAGGGATAGAAATGGCAGAACTCTGAAAGCCTCTGCATGGAAGTGACACCTGCCACTGCTGCCCACATCTCATTGGCCAAAGCAAGTCATGCGCTCCCTGGAGCTCAGCAATGAGGGTGTGCAGTCCTCCCACGGGAAGAAGCACTGTAGGAAGTGGGAACCAAAGCTTTTAGGAGAGTAAGATGATCTACTGAGTAGATTCTACTCTGACTGGGGCTGCAGTTGATTTCAATAGTCTCACAGCTTCTTTAGTTTGGTCTTGTTGTAGGTACCGCTCAGATTTGCCCAGGAATGTTTAGGCCAGTGGTCGGCAAACTCATTAGTCAACAGAGCCAAATATCAACAGTACAACGATTGGAATTTCTTTTGAGAGCCAAATTTTTTAAACTTCAACTTCTTCTAATGCCACTTCTTCAAAATAGACTCGCCCAGGCCATGGTATTTTGTGGAAGAGCCACATTCAAGGGGCCAAAGAGCCGCATGTGGCTCACAAGCAGCAGTTTGCCGACCACAGGTTTAGGTTTGTTTGTGTCAGTTTTGCCTAATAGATTGCCTAAAATAACAAAATACTCTTAGGTCCTAGTAAAAATATTTTTATGGCTGAAATTCCTGAAGGAAACCCAACTGTTATTATACATCTAAAGACTCATTCCCTTTTTCTCTATTAGAATAACTGTTTTTGCAATGCTATCTTTGGTAATGTGATATTTCTTAGGAATGCAACCCTGTTTCATAGCTGAAAATGACGCATTTTTATTATTATTATTATTCAGAAGTGTGAATGGGTGTAGCTTTTGGTTGCCCCACGTTGCTGAAAAAAGAAGGTGAGAAGCATCAGACACTGCCCCATAAATGTCATTTTCCCTGTGCATGGCTCTTTGCCACCCTCTCTAATGTAGCATTTATCCTGGTTCTGCTTTATTTAGAGTTCCTTATTCTCTCTCTCTCTTTCTTTCTCGTTGTCTGTCTTTATCATAGTTGGCTACCCGATTATCAGTTTTTGATAGGTAGGGACTGATTCTCATGTCCATGTCCTTTTTAGTACCTAGTCTTGCTTCACATAAGGTTTCTTGACTTGAACTTGGCTGTTTCCCTCTGCTCCTCAGGTTAAAAGCTGTAAGAATGTTTTCTACGCCCTGGGAAATAAAGCAGGGTCTTGCTAATTATTCCTAAGGGGTATACCTTGAACTGGCCCTAGGTTGCCCTTTCGAAGCCCAATGTCAGCTATGCAAGTTGGATGCTAATATGTGTTTCTTTCATTCTCACCCCATCAGATATTTGCTTGTGCAGAACACATTTCGGGATGGTCTGTCTTACTGTGCTCTGCGGGGTGGGTGGGAGTTGGCCGGGATGAGAGTGAGAAGGAGGGAGGTTTTGGGGAAAGTCATGGGAAATTGCAAAACAAGAAAAGGATTGTATACCTTGCTATTTGGAAGAAAAACAAAAACGATAGGAAATGTGAAGTCCTGATAGTCTGTTATATTAAATTGAGAGGAAAAATTTTTTCCTGCTTTTTCTGGCTGAGCCCTAGGGTTCAGAACAGAGCATGATGTCAGCTGTAGCTGATTTAATATCAACTTTTGTCTAAACACAAGAGCAAGGGACAAAGGCTAGGATAGCACCGCCCAGATGGATGCTGTTACCTATCTCTAAATAGCAGGACATGAATCAGGAGCATTCTTCTTACCTAGATGATAATGAGTTCATTACAGCTTAAGAATCAATGTGACTCTCTAGTTTACCAATGCTTGGAGTTCAGTACACAATGCTAAGCACGAGGTGAGGGTCTTTGAGGCGCCTCACCTGGGAGCTCACTTACCGCTGCTGCCTGGGATTCCAGGGTGTTCCAGGGATCTGAGGTCTCTGCACATGTGCCCAGACCACGGTGCTGCCTGCTAGATACCCTGGTTCTCCCTGCACCAGCCTTCATGATGCTTCCTGCTGTCATGAACACACACACTCTTTATATTTTTGGGTTCCTGGGCTAGATAAAGTAGACAAGCACTGCTGATAAGCTTCCACATGATATACAGGCAGGTGGGAGATAAGGGAGGGACTCAGGAAGGGGGAGTGGGTTGGTGCCTTCCACCTTCCCTTCACATAGTATTTTGTTATTGCACAAAGAACTTGTGCATTCATATTTATCATGATGGGGTGGAAGCAAATAGTTCTGCTCCCTGACCCATAGGCCTGAATCCCAGCACTACTTCTGACTCATTTTAACTCATTTATTAAATATATTTTGAGTGCCTCCTACACTCTGCAAAGCTCTGGGGGATACAAAGATGAAAAAGCCCTCATTCTTGCCTTTTAGAGGTTCACCATTTGGTAGAAAAGCGTGCAAACACATAAAAAAATGTGATAAAAGAACAACATGATAATGCTTATAAAGGCACAGTACATGGCTTTACATATCGACCAATCAGTGTGTGCTATTATGAAGATTATCACTGTTATCATTATTAACTGCTAAGAGAAGTGTGTTCATGTGCCACAAGATCACTCAGGCTAGTTTGTACCTGGGGTGTGAAGTGGGGACACGGGTGAAGGCTTCGATGGAGAAATTGCTTTTGACCAGAATGGAAGACCCGTAACTGAGCAAGTTTGAGATGGGAAGCTTGGTGGGGGAGGGAGATGGGGAGGAAGACAATCCATATGGAGGGAACCATCTGCCACATGCAGGAATGCATGGGCGGGTGGGTGCGTGCATGTGGGAGCAGTTTGGCTTGGCTAGGGTGCAACAGGGAGTTTGAGTGATGAGAAGTAAATGAGGGGCCTCCTAGACTGGTTGGATCTTATCTTCCTGGTTACAGGAATGGAAAGCATTTCACATTTCAATTCGATTTTCATTTCAGAAAGCTCATTACCCCTGGTTAATCATATGTGAATGCACAACAAATACCTAAAGACCTCAGTTTTCTCACATGTAAGGGGCATAATGACTCACCAGTTAAGTATGTTGCATGCGTCAAGATGATTTCTCACTTTTGAAGGTAAAGGGCCCTAACTGGTTTGGCTCAGTGGATAGAGTGTCAGCCTGTGGACTGAAGAGTCCCAGGTTCAGTTCTGGTTAAGGGCACATGTCCCGGTTGCAGGCTCTGCGGGCTCGATCCCTGTTGGGGGCCTGCAGGAGGCAGCCAATCAATTATCCTCTCTCATCATTGATGTTTATATCTCTCTTCCCTCTCCCTTCCTCTCTGAAATCAATCAATCTATCTATCTATCTATCTATCTATCTATCTATCTATCTGGTAAAGGTCATCTTTTTCATGATGTTATCTTAAACATATCCTATCAACTGCCGAATTACTTCAGGGCCTTTGCTTATATTACCTACTCCTCCCTCTCTCCACAGTTGTGAACATCTTCTGGTCTCTGTTCAAGTTATTTCTGCTTTAAGAAGCCTGCATTCATTTTCTATTACTGTTTTAAGAATTACAACAAACATAGTAGCTTAAAATAACGATCTCACAGCCCCTGTAGGTGAGGTGTCCAGGCACCACTTAGATGGTTGGTTGGTTTTTGTTCAAGGTCTCACAAGACAGAAGTCAAGGTGTCACCCAGGTCTCATTCTTTTCTGGAGCTCGGGGCTCTCAAGCTCACAAGGGTGTGGGTATAATTCAGTTCCTTGCATTTGTAGGACAAAGGCCCCTACTTCCTTGCTGGCCATCAGCCAGGAGTTTCTCTCAGCTGCTAAAGGCTGCCTGCCCTTTCTTGCCACGTGGCCCTTGCTACAACATAGTTTGCTTCTCAAGGCCAACAGGAGACCACCTGCTGCAGTTTGGAATCTCTGACTTCTTCCGTCTCTGACCTCTAGACCCTTTTTGAAAGGGTTCACCTGATTAGTTCAGGCCCACCCACGCTCAAGGAGAAGGGATTATTCAGGGCATGCACCCCAGGAGATGGGAATCTTGGGGACCATCCTAGGAGCCTACCTACACAACTTCCTTACTACCCCAGAAAGGAGTTCTTCACCTTTTGGAAATTCTTAGATTTTCTGTGTGGTCTGTTACCATCTACTCCGTGTAAACATTCAGTATTTGGCCTCAGATGATATTTGAACTGTTGCTGGACTAGTTATTTCAACTTCCAGAGCCAGGAGGATGACTTTCTAGCCTATATAATAAAATATAATAAATGTCTAATATGCAAATTGCCCCCTCAACTGGGAGTTCGACCAGGGGGCGGGGCCGGCCAGCCAACAGCCCTTGGACCCTTCCCCCGGCTATCCCCACCCCTAGGTAGCCCCCTTCCCCAATAGGGGGTGGGGCTGGCCGGCCAACCTCCTGAGTCCCCTCCCCCCGGCTGGCCTGGCCCCATCAACCCTGATCTCAGGGTGGGCCAGCCGGACCCCACCCATACTGAATTGGTGTACCAGGTCTCTAGTTTCTTTATATCTATCTGTACCCCCACCCCATTGCTGGGGAGACTAGAAGCTGAAAAGGTGCTGGCATTTTGTTGTTTACTTTTTCATCTTGTCTTGAAATTTGCCATACATATGTTCTTTGTTGCCATGCTAGTGATACCCAGAGCAAGGACCCTGCCATGCAAGAATGCTTTAAGGCCTCAGGAGAACCCCCTGGAATTCCATACCACATGATACCTTTGTGGAGGCAGTCAGTGGAGTCCTGTAGATTGGAGATACTGAATTTTGGAGCCTTGAGGTAACTGGAGAAACAGCCTTTTTTGTGTGTGAACAGAAATAAACTCTGCTTTAAGAAAACCTTATTCACTTTCAGTTAAAGCCTAGCAGAAGCCTAACTAAAGCGTAGGTTCACTCTAATAGGCCATCTACCATTGAACTCAGTTCCTGTTTTTCTTTTGGAGACCGGGTTTTAAAGGAGAGCCACAGGGTACGCCTCAAATCAACTTCCAAATAGTTTATCTCTTGGGATTAACCTTCCAAAGGAGGTGTAGTGTGTTTGGAAAACAAATGCATAGCAAACGCCCTTTGAAGCAATCCATGTCCAGCCAACTAACTGAGCTGACAGGTCCTCAGAGATGATTAAGCATACAAACTACTCTCCACGCAGCGAGGAGAGCTTAGAGCTTCTCCTTTGTTAACACTACCTCTGGCTATTGCACAGCACGATCACTCAATAACTTTTGATGTTGAGTTT
Organism: Eptesicus fuscus; assembly: GCF_027574615.1. Classification (NCBI taxonomy): domain Eukaryota; kingdom Metazoa; phylum Chordata; class Mammalia; order Chiroptera; family Vespertilionidae; genus Eptesicus; species Eptesicus fuscus. The sequence continues at coordinate 32,762,436 of NC_072494.1, read as the reverse complement.
GAAAAAAAAAAAATAAGTCTTGTCCCTGTTTATTTTGTTTACATTTGCTGTAAAGGCGGATTGTCAAGACAGAACCATTAAATATATGTGGGCGCATGGTCTTGTCCTGGTCAGGTCCAAACTCAACCCACCCACATTGTATATACAGACCGGTGTTTAAAGTTGGAAGATGGCTGTGTATATCCAGGGCAGACAGATGAATTGTATATAGAGAGAAAATGTATACAAGAGGCTGCATTTCAATGTACACACTGAGGAACACACATTAGACATGACTGTTGCTTAGAAGAGCAGGGCTGAGAGTGGGAGGCAGAAAATACTTGGTGAATAGAAATCTGTCAACAATTCCCCCTACACTTAATACTTTTATTATCTCCCCAGAGCGCCTTATAAGAATTTAGACGATCTGAGACAGTTCGTGACCTGCTCCTGGTTGGTCACAGTTGTAATGTTCACTTAATTCAGAATCCCAGACTACGTGCCACCCAGACATGAGATTATGCATGTTGAGATTAACATGTCGACAGATTGGCTGCAGAGAGAGGTGGATGGACCTTCTCATTCCTTCCCATGAAGACTTTCTTAGATTCCTAGGAAGTTAGAAATAATTCCAGAGATTCTCTCTCATTTTGCAAATGAGAAAACAACTGAGACTCAGAGGAGCTCAAAATAGCTTGTGTAAGGTCTAACCTTGGAACACCCTGGGACCCAGATCATGTGATTCCTAGTTTATACTAAAATTCTTCCATGATCCACCCCACTGGCACATTTGCCATCAGGGAATTCCATGTTTTCCCTCACAAATGATTTTGCAAGTTAACTCGAGCTTACTACTTTAACACAAAGATGTTACCAAAATATATAGCATGTAAAAAGAAAAATCTAAAAATATGGCACATATCTCCTTAGATTATGTTGAGCATAGCGTATGTTAAGTATAGTGCACACTTTTCTCAATGGTTTCAAATTCTCAACCTCTCAGAAGCATCTGACAACAGTGACAGCTCATTGTTTGAAACATTCCTAGGCATTCGAAACGCCAAATTCTTCAGTTTTCTTCCTACGTTTGGATCATTTTCTTCTCAGTTTCCTTAACCTACTCTTGTTCTTCATCGTACCTCTGAAATATCACAGAAATTTTCTTTTTTTCTTTGCTCTAAATCAAAATGATTCTATTTCCATATTCTCAGCGATCTTCTTACAGATGGCAGATGACCCTGATTTGACATCTCTAAACCCATTTCCCCTGGGAGAATAAAACATTCTGGCTTGCTAAGGGGCAGGCATGACTGCCCAGAGGGCCCTGAGGTCTCAAAACACACCCCTAGATCCTGGTCAGACAAACATATTACAAGACAAGAAAACTACAAAACAATGTTCCTTGTGAACATAGGTACAGACATTTTAGGCAAAGTTTAGTAAATGGAATCTAATGATATAACAAAAAAAGTAATATATCATGGTCATGTTTTTTATGGAGGGTTTATTTAACATTTACATAATCATTTCAATCAGTACAGAATCAGTATTTGGTAAAATTCACCATCTATTTCTCACAAAAGCTTAAGTGAACTAGGAATAAAAGAAACTCTCAATGTGGTAAAACACAGCTACAAAAACCCTATTGCAAACATCATATCAATTGTGCAAGACTAAATACTTTCCCCCTGACATCAGGAACAACCAGAGACATCTCTGTTCAATGCTGTACTGGAGATTCTAGACTGTGCAATTAGGCAAGAAACAGAACAAAGGGTATCCAGATGAAAAATTAAAAAATAAAATTGTCTTTTTTCACAGATGACATGATCATCTATGTACAGAATTCAGTGGGATTATAAACAGGGTATTAGAACTAAAGAAGTGAGTTTATCAAAGTTGCAAATCTATTGTATTTCTATATCTAGCAATGCACAATTAGAAATTAAAATTAAAAACCCACATTTACACTAGCATAAAAATATAAGTACTTAAGAATAAATCTAACAAAAAATGTGAAAGAACGGCACACTGAAAACTATAAAATGTTGCATAATAAAGATCCACATAAGTGGAGATATATACCTTATTAGAAGACTCAATAGTGTTAAGAAGTAATACTTCTAAAATACAGATATAATATAGACCAGTGGTCGGCAAACTGCGGCTCGCGAGCCACATGCGGCTCTTTGGCCCCTTGAGTGTGGCTCTTCGACAAAATACCACGGCCTGGGCGAGTCTATTTTGAAGAAATGGCGTTAGAAGAAGTTTAAGTTTAAAAAATTTGGCTCTCAAAAGAAATTTCAATCATTGTACTGTTGATATTTGGCTCTGCTGACTAATAAGTTTGTCAACCACTGATATAGACTAATTATAATTTTTTAAAAATCCTGACTCATGTTCTTAGAAGCAGCTTCTACTCTTACCTTTTTGAGCTATGGTGTGATGTCATCAGCCACCCAGTTTTAAACCTCATGGTCCTCATCATCTAAACCCGCCCCTTTTCTAACCTCTGATAGTTTTAAGATCTATTGACTGAGTCCCACAAATTAAACTTATTTTTATTACCCTGATTCAGAACCTAATTTTCTCTTACTTGGATAGTTGAAATGGTCTCCTAACTGGATTCCCTACTTTTATTACTGGCCTTCAAAATTATATTGATTGCTTTTAAAGCACTTTTCCGAAAGCAGAGCTTTGATTATGTCAGTTGCCTATTGGAAAATCTTTGTCTTCCCACGACCTATAAAAGAAATTCCAAATTTCTATCATCCTCCTGACCAATTTGCCTAATACCTTAATTTCTATACACTTCTAATTCGGAACCCACCTTGTACTTAAAAACATTCTTCTTCTTCGCTTTTTTTTGTTTATCTTGATGCTTATTTTCACTCTTTCCAATTGATCTACATTCTACTCCTCTTTCCTTGAACAATTTTGGTATTTTCTTAGGGAGAAAGATGAGTATCAAACAGTTGTTGCCCTATCATCACAGACTGGGAGAAAGTATTCATACTGCACCCATCTGACAAAGGCTGTGTTTGTAGCCAGAAGAACTTTTAAACTTAATAAAAAGAAAGTGAACATCCCACTATAAAAAATGGCTAAAAAGTTTCATTCACAAAAGAGTATGTACACATGGCCAATAATTGCATAAAATATGCTCAACATTATTAAACTGCTACACAATGCATACTATATCCCAAATAGAATAACTAAAGTGAAAACGGACAACTTCAAGTGTTGGTGAGGCTATGGAGCAACTTCGGCTCTCAGACATTGCTGCTGGGAATGTAAAATGATACAATAACTTGGGGAAATAGTTTGGCAGCTTCTCATTAAGTGAAACATATACTTAACATATGGCCCAGTCATTCCACTCGGAGCTATTTTACTCAAAATAAATAAAAACATGGTGTCCTTACTGGAACCTGTACCTAACTATTCATAGCAGCTTTATATACCCAAACCAAAACCAACTCAAATATCCATCAAATAGTGAATGGATAAACCAATTGTAATATATTTTTAAAATAGAATTCAGCTAAACATTAAATGAATGAACGATTGGTCTCTACAACAGCATGGATAAATCTTAGAAATATTATGCTAACTAAAAGAAACCAGATACAAAAGGCACATTTGGTAGGACTCCATTTGTATAGCAGAAAGTTCTAGAATAGTCATAACTAACGTATAATGAAAGAAACAGATCTGCAGTTACCTGGGTCTGGGAGTGGCTGGAACTAACTACAAATGAATATGAGGGAACATTCTGGGCTGATGGCATTATTCTACATCTCTTTTGGGATGATAGTTATGTGAGAGTATACGTTTGTCAAAGCTCATTGAGCTGTACACTTAAAATGGGTGCATTTTATTGTATATAAATCACACCTCAATAAAATTAATAAGTAAAAATAGCTTAATTTATGGCATTTGCCTATAGAGGACCCTTTAGGCCCTCACTCAGACACTATTTTAAATAAACTAGAAAAGTATGTATTACATAATTTCCTAGTCCTGAAGAGATAAATGGCTAGTAGCATGTATTCAAGCAAGACTCCTGGGATCTGAGGGCTCTGCCATTGAATGACTCTGGGCAAATTATTGAACTCCCCTGTGCCTTAGTTTTCTCATTTGTTAAATATAGGGATAAGAACACTATCTGCCTCATTAGTAGTCCTAAGGATTAAATGTATTAACATATGGAGAATACTTATACGATGTTTGGTATATAGTAAGCACTAGCTGTGTTATTTTTTCCTTTTGTGGAGTACTCCTCTCAAAATGCCTGTATATTCTGACTTCAGTTTGAACACTCTTATGTCGTTGTTTTTCTTGTTTTTTAGTCAGGCAGTATTTCTTTCTTTATTTTTTAAATTTATCTTCATGGTTGAAAGTATTAAAGATGTCCTCTTTGGTTCCCCCCCTCCCCCCATTGACTCCCTTCTCCCCACACCTGCCTCACCCAGGCCTTCACCATGCTCAACATCACTAATCATCAGAGAGATGCAAATTAAAACAACCATGAGGTACCACCTCACACCTGTCAGAATGGATGTCATCAACAAGTCAATGAACATTGTTATCTTTTTCACTGTTCATTTGATTGTACATCAGTTGAAGGCAAGGGACATGTCGACCACAGCCTTTGGGACAGTTGGTTGAAGTTTTATTCTACTAGAATAATATGTCCAAATAATAATACTAGGAACTAATTACTTGTGACTATTGCACATGAACGCTTACCATTTAATCTTCAAAACAACCTGGCAAGACTGACATCATTATTATTCCATTTAAGAAATGAGGATGCCAAGCCCTAGCCGGTTTTGCTCAGTGGATAGAGCATCAGCCTGCAGACTGAAAGGTCCCAGGTTCGATTCTGGTCAAAGGCACATGCCTGGGTTGTGGGCTCAATCCCCAGTAGGGGGCATGTAGGAGGAAGCCAACCAATGATTCTCTCTCATCATTGATATTTCTATCTCTCCCTCCTCTCTCCCTTCCTCTCTATAAATATATATTTAAAAATATATATATATATATATGATAAAAAGAAATGAGGATGCCAGGATCAGAGAGGTTAGATGACTTACCCAAGGCCACATGACTAGGGAGAGAGACTAAATTTTAATGCTCTCTCAGGGATTTGTGGGTTTATACAACCATTTGCTTCTATGCTAAGAAGCCTGATATGGCTTTATTTTGTGTCCTCTTGGGTCTTATTTTTATGATTTTGTCTTTTCTCTCTCTCTCTGTCTCCGTTTTTTATGCCAAGCTTTTCACATTGTCCACGTACCCGAGACCAGTAGACTCTCTCACTGCCCCCTTCCTACATCAGATGACTTCCATTTTATGACAGTTGTCGAGGGTCAAGATATTATGTAATCCACTTTGCTTGAATTTGATCTAAAACAGCAGTAAATAGGCCTGCCAGGGGGCCAGGGGAGTTTTCCTCTCTATAAAATTGTGTAATTCTGGGGCAGGAACTTTTCTGTAAACTTTTAAAAAAATTGAGCTATAACAGAGTCACGTGCACACATCATAGAGGCACAGCTCCATGCATTTTTACAAGGTAAATATCCATGCACCTACCCCTTAGATCAAACTACAGATAATTGCCAGCAGCCCAGAATCCTCCTTTGTTTTGGGCAAGGATTTTTTTGACACATTATGATTCAGAGTTCTTTGCTGATGCCTGTGTTCTGGATGGTTGCACTTCTGAATAAGTATGTTAATGTTATTCACTGATTTTAATAGCCTTATCATTCAACTATACTGAATACCCCTGCAGTACACAGGTAATGGGACGATTCCTTAGGCTTCTCTTAGTGCTGAGGAGCCTGCTGTACAGGGGTAGGGATGGAGGGGATGGAAGGGATGGGGGCGGGGGCTGTTATGGAGCTGATGACCTCAGTGCTCCCACAGTTGGCTCTTCTCTGCCAAGCCAGTTCACTCAGGGCAACATTGTCCCAAGCTTCTGACTGCACAGTCTGCAAATTTCTGCATCTCCTGTTTCCCAGCCTCCACAGCATCCCTGAAAGCATCTCATCTTTCTGTGCAGATATCACATCACCTGCGCCTGCCCTGTGACTGTTTCTTTCATGTTCACTATGTCCCTTTGATCTGTTGAAAATGTCCTTCTCTATGCTTGTGATTAAAGTAAAATTACACCAGGGGAGTAGGGCAGGGAGGTTGGGGCCAGAGCAAGACTGTGTTGCTGAGGCTCTAGCTGGACTGTCTTCGAGCGACTGAGAGGCTGCTGTGGCCAATGGGCCTTTTGGGGGGCATTGAGCACTGAGAAAGCCCCCGGCTTCCAGGGTGGCAGGGGCAGGGGCAGGGGCAGGGGCCGGCCATCCTGGCTGCATTTGGAAGATTAACCGCCAGGTCCACAGGGCCTGTGGAAGAGGACAGGAGCTGAGGGGCTTCAGGGAAACTTTTATCACCTGCCCCACCCTTCTGTCGATAACAGCCCTGCGGCTTCTTTTGTTTTGCTTTTTTTTTATTATTATTATTATTATTATTATTATTATTATTACTATTTTCATCTGATCCTAAGTGATAAGACCAAAAGCTCTTGGCATAATTAGGTGTGTCCTATGTCACCTGTCTCTAAGAAATAGTTAAATTTACTTAGAGGTTAATTAGAGAGATGAATTCAAACCTCAGCCCCTGAAGATTTGCTCTGGGGAGGGAGGGACCTGTATGTGGGAGGAGCCGCAGGCCAAGTGCTGCTCACAGAGTCATGCCTGGGCCCTCCTGCTTTGGGATCTCCCAGGATGTTGGTCCAGCGGACAAGCTTGGTCCAAATGCTTTCCTTGGGGTCTTGCCTCCATACAGGCGAGATGGGCCTTTGGAAAGGCTTTACTAATGCTAAGAGAGAGCAGGAGTGAAGGAGCCTGGGAAGTACAAGACATATTTTAATGTCCTGGCTCATTTCCCATGCCTGATGCTGCCACATCCTGCTGCTGCACGCCTGCAGCTCCCACCCTCGATCACCAAAGTCCTGCAAACCTCTGATGGCCTCTGCCTGGGGTTCATATTTCTTATGTGTTAGTCTCTGTCTGCATGATGGGCCTGCTGAGGAGTGAGGATGGAGTGCCTGAATCTAGTAACCTCTACTATGTGCCAGCAATTATATGTGATGGGTATTATGAAGCCCATTTTACAGGTAAAGAAACTAAGGCTAAGACAGATTAATTAACTAGCTCAAGGCCATGCAAGTTAGTAAGTAATGGAGCCAAGATTAGAATCCAGGTTTTGTAATGCCCTACCTTAGCCTTGTCTCTTACAGGATCCTCAACTCAGCTCTAGTCTCTAGACTGAGACAGGATTCTCTCTTCTTCTGGAAATTGCCCCTGGAGGGACCTGTACCCATGTGACAGGTGTATAATTTTGCCCATAGGTGCCAATAGTATAATCACATTGCTATGCATTATCATACTCCAGCATTAATAAAAGAACTACACAAATTAAATAATGGGGGAGGGGTCAGTACTTCACAGAGTGATTTTATGTTTTACAAAAGGCTTCAACATGAGATCCTTTTATTGAGCAAACACAGCAGTGCATTTCAAGTATTGATTGATTTGCATACAACCACTCAGGAATACATCTGCTCTGAATGAATAATTCATTATGCTAGTAAGAGCAGCTACCACTTATTGACTACCTACTATGTACCTTGTACTTTATATACACGTTTTCATTTATTCATCAAAACTTGGCAAAAAGGTCTTATCTTCCCCATTTTAAAATGGAAGTAATTGAGGCACTTTCCCACACCTTCAGAAGCAGGGAGGAGAGGAACACAAACCCTTTGGCTGCATTTAGAGATCATCCTCCTCGCCATCCAGATGGGCACGTTATTAAGAACACGCTACATTAGCAACCGACTTCACCACCTTATCATTAGCACGGATATCGTTTTTCTTTCTTTTTTTGAATGGGGCATTAAACTTCAAATACTTGCCAATGTCTGATAAAAATCTTTTGTTATTTGAACTTGTTTCTTCTTCTGCTTTCACTAAACTGTTCTCCAAAGTCGCCAAGCCCCCTTCACACCTCACTCCCTCTGTAGTCAAGTCCATTGGGTGCATCTTAACAATTGCTCTATTTCTAACCCCCCCGTCCCCCCTCACCCAGCAGTCATGGTCAAGTAAATTCAGTTGTCTCCACAAATATTCCTTGGTGGCTTAGTCCTTGTTGGTCCCTTAGAATATAATGAGGAAAGAGAAAGACTGCCCCAGGCCTTCAAGGATCTTATGTTCAATTGGAGATGTCATGCATTCAATAGTTTATTATACAAGTATCTAGTAAATTAAAGTAATGATAAATGCTATCATGGAGAAATACAGTAAAAATGGATACAATCTCAATTTATTTTGTACCTATGCAATACTCAGGTCCGTACAATGTATTTTAGTTTACTTGATTTTCTCAATAATCCTTTCACTTAAGTCCTATGGTCCTCTGCATTTCGTAGATCAATAAACCAAAGCACAGAGAGGTGAAGTAGCTGTTCAAAGCTCTGTGACTAGAGAGCAGTGGAGCCAGGATTTGGCTTCAAGAGATGTGGTTCCAGAGCCTGGATTACTAATGAAAACAGTGTGAGAAATAAATATTGAGAGTATTGACTCAAGGAGGTGATGTTTCAGTGGACATTGGAATGGATGAAAGAGGTGGTAGGAAAAGAGGAGGAGGACATGTCTGATCTCCACCTCCCCTCATGACCTCTCCTCCCCGACCAGATGAAAGCCTGCGCACTCTCTACTTCTTTCCAAAATGTTCCTCTCTTCTTATGGGCATAGTTCCCAAGCCTATAAGAATTCTGTGTGTCTTAAAGCAAACAAACAAAAGGCGAAGCAACAGCAGAAAGCAAGAGCAGTTTCTTCCTGCATCTGTCTCCATTCCTTCCTCGCCATGCCTCCCTCACAGCCAACTTCCAGAAGGCTCGCTCCACCTGCTCTTTTGACTTGCTCACCCCTCCCTCCACTTCCTGTGTCCTGTGCCCAGGCTCTGACTCCATCTCTCTCCTGAGGAAGGGCTCTCACAAATCTCACCAGGGACCTCCTTGTTTCTAAGTCCAGTGCTCCTCACTTCTCAACTGTTTAGGTCTTTGTGTGGCAGGAGGCATTGGCCCCACACCAGGAATTCATTGTGAGTTCCTGCCCTCACCTAGTTTTAGGGATGGCATTTTTGCTGGGTTTTCATAACCATCTTGACATTTTCTTCTCAGTTGCAATTGTACGTTTATCTACCTGTGTTTTTTCTTCGCCTACTCCTTAAACATTGGTATTCCTTAGGTCAGTGGTCGGCAAACTCATTAGTCAACAGAGCCAAATATCAACAGTACAACGATTGAAATTTCTTTTGAGAGCCAAATTTTTTCAACTTCAACTTCTTCTAATGCCACTTCTTCAAAATAGACTCGCCCAGGCCGTGGTATTTTGTGGAAGAGCCACACTCAAGGGGCCAAAGAGCCGCATGTGGCTCGCGAGCCGCAGTTTGCCAACCACGGCCTTAGGTTCTTACTTGACATAAAAATGCATCCGTTTCCAGGGCTCCACCTGTTTTCTGTGTCTTGGTTCCTCACACATCTGTGTTTCCAGCTGGATCTTCAGCTTGAATCTCAGTCATGTACACCAGATATCACCCCTGATGCCTCTCAGGTCCTTCAGCTTCATCATGTCCAAAACTGACCACATAACCTTTCCTCCCCAAGTGTGTTGTTCCTTTTGAATAAAGCACTCCATTATCTTCTCATTGAGCTCAAAATCCAGGCCTTGTCATGTGCTCATTCTTCTCTTTATCATGCCACTATCTAAATGAATATGAACTTCTGTAGACCCCACCTTCAGCCTCTCTCTCGCTCTTCTCTCCTGACATTCTAATAGTCTTGCCCCGGTTCAGGATATTATTCTCTCTTATCTGGTCTTTTGCCATAGATCCCTAATTGATTACCCTGACTCCAGTTTGCCCCACCCCCTGTTCCCCCAATCCATCACACACCCTACTGCTTCCAGGGTGATTTTTCTAAAGTGCAAACCATATCGTTGCCTTGCTGAAAACCAAAAATAGCTGCTACAGAATGAGGTTCAAACTCTTCAACATATCATACATGGCCTTTTATGCTCTAGCCTCCACTTTCCTCAGTGGGATCTCCTTAGTTTATGCCAGTCTCCCTGCAGTTCTCAGAACATGCTGGATTCTTTTATATCCCTGGGCTCTGCTCATGCTGCTCCCTCTGCCTGGTGAGTGCCTCCCAAACTAGAGTCTGGTCTTCTCTCTTTTCCCTACACAGGCTCCTATCTCAGCATCTGTAACGCATTATATTTTGTATTTATTTGTTTGTCAACCTCCTTTAGTTCCACTCACTAGGGGCAGAGTCCCCCACCTTGTCCCCAGTGCCCTGCAGTGCTTGACATGTGACAGCTGATTTTAAAATATTTATTGAATGAATGCTTGAATGAATGAATGAATAAACATATCTTGAATGAGTAGGGATGACATAATTTCTCCACATTACGACAGACACTTTGATGTCAGAAACAGGAAACTGTAACTTCTGGTAAATTAATGAACCTCCCTGACATCAGTTTTCTCATCAATAAAATTTGGATTTGTATCAGCCTCAAGGCTGAGAGACGAGTATATGGTATTTTGCGGTGTCTCTAAGATTTAGGACACTTTTAGTGTATTTTTCACTAAAAGCATTTAAATACTGAACAGTGTTTACTGCTCAGGATGTATTAGCTCAGATTCCTCTCCCTGCCTGAAAGTGTTTTTATGAAATGCATTTAAATACTTTTGGGATTCATTGAGTGTTCGTTCTATTATGTGCTAAGCTACAAAGTGCCTTAAAAGGGTAATTGATGTCTTATCCTGACAACAATGCATTGAGGAGGTATTTTAATGATCCCCATTTTGCAGGTAAAGTGATTGAGTCCCAGGGCAACTAGCTAGTAGGAGATGGAGCCAGGATTCACTCAGTCATTTCTATTATGATTAACCTCTAATTTAATCCTACTCTATGCTATCAGAATTTCTGAAGCCATGGTTGGACAGCTGAGTTTAATTTCATTAGAATATAGGCCAAGTTTGCAGACTTTTTCTGGAAAGGGTTAGATGGTAAATAATTTGTGTGTGTGTGGGTGTGTGTGTGTGTGTGTGTGTGTGGTGTTTTGAAGGGGAGGAGTATCTTGTTTTTATTTTCCTTTTTATAGTCTTTTAAAAATGTAAAAACCATGAAGCATACAATAAGAAGTCCATTGGCTTTGTCCTTAGTAGGGTTTGCCTTCTTTTCACTTGATCTTACCAACCAGGACAGTTTTTCCATTAGACCATTGAAATGATATATGGAATTCACTAATTTTGATAATTCTTCTTACATAAAGATCAAGTAATGTAAATCCACAGCAAAGAGATTGACAGTCCCAGCCTCCCTTGCAGCAGCCTACAAAGGTTCCATGAAATGCTGACCAGTCAGACCAAAAATGTCAATCATCTGCTTTGGGAACAGTTCTGTTCTGTAGAATGCCCTCTACTGTAGGGAGTAAACATCTTAACTTCCCCATTCTGATCGCAATAATTTACATCAGAGGTCTCCCCCAGAAGATCTGTGATAAGGTAGGGGAGACAAAGTAAGATCTTTGACTGTTTGTTCTTAAATCTAAATCAACAAATTAAGCGTTTATTCAAGATCTCCTCCCGGACCTCTAGCATTATATCCGGGACAAAAGAACAAAAGCTCCCACAAGAAATGATAAATTCACATAGAAGAGAAGAAAAACCTGGTGGTTCTTAACCTTTCTGGGGTGAGAGACCCCTTTAAGTATTGAAAAATCCTATGCTCTGAGAAGTGCCTGAGCAAATATACTCAGCAGTCGGCATTCATTTTGAGGGGATTCCTACTCTCCCACAAGTCTAACCACAAGCTCAGTTTAAAACGTCCCGTTGAAAACAATTGGAGCAAAATGACATGCTTAAGACTGCGGTGCTGACTGAAGAGTCAGACTCTCCGGAACCTGGCATCATTCTGGAGGCATGTGTTCTCAAGCTGCTCGCCCACCTGTTTCTGGGTCAGCACTGTCACTCAGTCAGCAGTAAAAAAGATCCCATTTCCTTGGCGCTTCTGTCTGTGACATTCAGGCTGATGAGAGACCGAGCGTGGGGCCCAGTGGCTTGCTCCCTGCGGTCCTCTGCTCCCTGTCTGTGTGTGGCATGTTTCCTGCCCAGCGTGTCTAATGGGAGGTCATGGTTCCCTCGCTCGGCAGTTCCCTTTGAGTGTTTTACCGCAAGTGCAGCGCGGCCCTCTGGGAAGAGGGAAGCACGCACTGTCTCCCCAGACTCCTGCTCAATGGAGCACGTGTTCAAAATAAATTCTATTCCCCCTTCAACATTGTGACCTTCGGAATGCACCCACCTGATCTGTCGAGAGAGGCAAAGCTGGCAGAACTGAGATGTGGGCCAAAGGATCCAGTGCGGCCCCGGAGTGGGTACCTGAGGGCGGTCATTGGTTATGCCCGGCATCCAAGAAGTGGGAACAAGGTGGCTGCTGACATTTGGCTCTTGCAGAGGTGGCTTCTGGAGTGGGTTGAATCATGGTCTCCAAATATTAAAACTTGGAACCTTAGAGTCGGACCTTATTTGGAAATAGGGTCTTGACAGATGTATTAGTTAAGGATCTCAAGATGAAATCATCTTGGGTTTTGGGTGTCCCCTAAGTACAATGACTTCTATCTTCCTTCCTGAATTCCTACCAGAATTTCAGAAATTCTGACAGCTTTGGGAAGAGGACCATCCAAACTTACTTCATTCTTTTCTTTCCTCTTTCAATGTCTTTGCTCAAAATTGTGTCTTCATTTTGGATCATCCATCCCATATTCATCATACCAAACATTAAATTCACAATGAGTTGAATCCTTATTTGTGTGCCTGTCTTATCTCCTTTAGACCATGCGTTACTTGAGTTAAGGATCATTCATGCCTACTCCACAGCCAATACTGAGTATAGCATTATGTAAGTCTTCATTTGTAATTCATGACACACATTATCCAATATAAAGAAATAATTTAAATTCAATGCAAATGCTAAGGGTAATGTGCTCATTTTGGTATTTTTAAATGGCAAAGAACTATGTTTTTCCTAAAGATATTTTTCTCTTCAGTCTCTTCTCAAATGTCACTGAGTTTGGGTAAAATTACAGAAGATCTATAGCATGTTATTGTGGTTAGAAGTAAGGCTTAGAAGTTAGATCAACTGGGTTTGCATCCTTGCTTCACCATCTACTTATGAATCTATGGGTACAACTAATACGAGATATGCACATGGATTCAGAGATTATAAAACCCACCTCACTGAGTGTTTAGAGAATGTACAATCCCTGTCAAAGAGATGGTAGCCTTTAGATGTTAGCTTTATTTATGCCACCATCTTTTTTAATAGCTCTCTTTTTGTTTCAAGATGGCAGACTGGCATATATTCAATGTGATTTCTTGATATCTAGGAATAGTAATGGTGAAGACATACATAGTTCCTACCATGTGCCTGACAATGTCCTAAGTGCTTACATGTATTATTAACTCACAGAAAGGAACTATTGTGCTTTCTATTTAATAGGTGAGAGGAAACTGAGTCATGGAGAGGGTAAGTAACCTACTCAAGTCACCTCAGTTAGAGAGAGGTGATGTCAGGACTCAAATCCAGGCAGTCTGTCTGTAGAGTCTGAGATCTTAACCACTACACATATTGCGTTCAAGTTATGGAAAAAAAAAACTAACAGAAAAAAGAAACATATGGACCTCCTGAGTGGCCCAGTTGGAACCGAGTCCTCTCTTTAAAAATTTTAATCAGTGGCAGAATTTTAATAGCTGACCTCACTGAGCCTTCTACACTAATGATAAGAGCAATGGCAAAAATTCAAAATAATGTAGCAGTGGTCAAAATTCCCTCTCACCCAGCTGGGGTGGCTCAGTGGTTGAGCATTGACCCAGGAACTAAGAGGTTAGTGGTTGATTCCCGGTCAGGGCATAGGCCCAGATTGCAGGCTTGATCCCTAGTAGGGGACGTGCAGGAAGCAGCCGATGGATGATTCTCTCTCATCATTGATGCTTCTATCTCCTTTTCCCTCTCCGTTCTTCTCTGAAGTTGATGGAAATATTTTAAAAAAAATTCACTTCTATTTAGGACTCCTCTAGAAAAGTAGGTAGTCAATAATGATGTTAAGTGCAGTACTGACTGAGAAACCTCTTACTAACCTTAGGATTTAGGGTTGGACAGGTAACCTCTCTCAGCCTCAGTTTCTTCTCTGATAAACTCCTCCTAGAGTTAGTGAGAGGATCCAGTGAGACAATGTACATAATCTGCCTGGCAACAGTAACACCTGATAAATGGTGTCTTACCATTATGAAAACCAGCCACACAGTGGTCCCAAATCCATTGCCATGATATCATGGTGTGTCACACTCACTACAAAGTATATAATTCCTTTAAAATAATAGTGAAAATACCAACACTTGTAATGGACAAATCCTTTGTTTTCTATAAAGTACAATAAAGGTTATCTCCTTGTCAATGTCACTCTTACTTGCATTTTTACTTTGTTTGTTGAGGAGGGAGAAAGGGGTAACGTTAATTGGTGAGAAGGGAATTGTGCACAACCTAGGTATATGCAGGGAAATGTCAGATGTCAAGTGGAAGGTGGAAGAAAAATAAATTGAGGCCCCTCAACTACTCATCTGCTTCCCCACCGTAACTGATAAAGAATCTACTTGTGAGCCATGGTCAGCTGGGAGAGTTAATGATTAATCTAGATGCGGTATACGAAGCAGTGTTTATGGAAGGAGTAAAAATGTCTTATTCTTATTTGTACAACTTATTTTCAAATATATGTGAATATATGTTTGCATACATATATGTATATATACCTACATATATGGACAAATGTGTATATACATATGCTGTTGGGATTAATCAAATAAAAAGTTATTTAAAGACATAATTAAATTCGTAGTAACTGGGGGCTGCAGCCTGGTACCCAGGGGCTCCCTGGCAGCAAAGTCTACTCTAGACACAGCTGACACATTTATTTGGGGAGTGGGATCCTGTGGAATTCCAGGGTGGGCTCTCTATTTCAGAAACTGCTGCTGTTGGGTCTGCGGGAAGCAAGAGGGTATTTCTCACAGCTGGGCAGATCAAAGGCAGTCAGGAAAAATGTATAATTTCCCTCTCTCAACATCCTACATGGGTGGTCATCCATCCTCTGCATGTACATCTCTAGTGATATCAGTCCCTTTAGGGGTAAAGTGGGGTCACATTCCACTTAAGGAAACATCGACCTGTTGTGTGGCTTTCTTAAAAATTTTTTATTAGGTATGGAGTCGCAACAGAGTGATGCTACTTGTCCCAAATGGTTATTTGGAAGGAGGCATGTCTGTCATCTCGAATTTCAGCTTTGTGAAGTTCCAAACTTAGGACTTAATTATTTTGCAGACGATTTTAATTGCATATTTCAATACAAATAAAATTGTTATATAGGGAGTGTGTGTGTGTGTGTGTGTGAGAGTGAGAGAGAGAGAGAGAGAGAGAGAGAGAGAGAGAGAGAGAGAATCAGATAAACAAACTAGAGAGGAGAAAAAAAATTCTTAAGTGTTGAAAAATATGGCATTTCTTCAAGATGCAGCTCCTAGAGTTTAAAAGTTTCTTTTCAACTCCATAGTTCTGTCTTTTCTTTTTGTTGATGTCTATGATTTTTTTAAATCTGCAAATCATTATGCAAGTGCTGTGTGTCAGGCACTGGGCTAAGTGATTGATATATAATGTAAGTCCTAATTCTTGCGAAGAGGTAGTATCCTCCCCATTTCAGGTGAGGAAATGAGGCTCAAATTCATTAACTGACCTTCTCAAGGTCATCAATTTATATGAGGCTGAGCAAAAGTCAAACCACGTTGGGAGTGATTTGGAAGCCTTGTGCATAGCCCCTAGCATATTTCCTTTCTGTACTTTCCTTCACTTATTAGAGCGGAGAAGCTAGAATTAGAATCTTAGAATTACTGCTCAAACCTTCCTTCCAAATTGTGTGTAATGAGATCACAAATTTTACTTCCAACTTAACACAGATGTGCCAAAGAATAAAATATGATATTTTACTTTTGTCTGTAATTAACTTGGTCTTTCTCCTAAACTTCTACTTAATGGAAAAGTAAATTAACCAAGCATTCCTCTGATATAACTTTAGTCCAATTTTAAAAGTTAAAAAGTTAAATAATGCCTTTAGGTAATATTTAATTTCTCTTTAGGAAAAAACAAAATCTGATATCTCATAGTACCTCACTTTGGTATTTGGGCCTATGGAGGAAGAATGTATGGCTTGGTGTTTCACAGATGTATTAGTCAGGACAATAATGCTAGCTTCTATAACAACCCCCCCCCCCAAAAAAAATATTAGTGGCTTAATACAAACATGATTTATTTACCTTTCATGTTACAATTTAATGTGGGAAGGGCAGTTTTTCTCCAAGTAGTGCTCTCTCTCTCTCTCTCTCTCTCTCTCTCTCTCTCTCTCTCTCCCCAACACATGACCTTCGTGCCTTTCTGGGAATGAAGATGCATAAAGAAATTGTGCATGGTGGACATTAATACTGTTCCCTTTGCATTTACCAGAACCTGGTCACAAGGTCTCGTCTACCTGCAAAGTAGGTTAGTAAATGTACTTTTCCTGTGTGCTCCAGAAGAGGGAACAGGATAGGTGGGATCAAGCCAGGGTCTGCTACAGTGAGGAATTGCTTCCCGGCCTCCTGCTGGTGCTAGGTGCCAGCTCCCTTGCCTGCCTAGTCACTGGAATAATGTCTCCTCAGCTTCTAATGCCAAAGTGGGTGGCCGATCCAAATCAGCATCCTGTGTCCTTGCTCAGCCAACAAGTCCAGTGAAGTGTCCTGCTGACCTGGCCTCACCTTGGCTCCCACTAGTATTTTATTATTGAGTCTCATGTCTCTATAGCCAGCCTGCTGGCCAGAAATTTTACTCCGAGGCCCTAATGTGGGGTATTGCCACAGGGGACCCGGTGACTCACCTCAGTAGCCATACTTCCCAGGACCTCCGGGTGGGTCAGTCAACCTGAACTCGGGGCTGTCCTCTGCTTGACGACACTCCAGGGTGATCTCCGGCTAAGGCCCGGGGTGGTGTGAGCCTGCCAATTAGCAAGAGTCTTCCCAGAGTGCCAAAAAGGAACACCATAAATGGCTCCTCCTACTAACTCTTCTGTCAACTTATCTAACTTATCCCCCTCCTTCTCTGCACCCAAGCCCACAGAGGGGACATGGGGTAACCACGCAGTTCTCTCTGCCTCACCTCCTTACTTCTCATCAAACCCAGGATCCAGCAAGGGGTGGGCTTTTCTTCTTCCTCGCTCTGCCATAGCCCCTCCCTCACAGAACAGGCCTTCACACCACAGAAAAGCAGCCATAATTGAATCCAGGTGTTGATTGAGCCCAGGTGTTGATGCGCGAAGGGAGATAAAGATATTTGGATAATCCTTTCTCAAGACAATAGCCTGACTTGCCAGCTATGGCGCAGCCTCAGCAATCTAGATTTTCAACTTTCAAAAGTGAAAACCACCTCCGGCTTTTTTCTATACATTCATTCCCTAACAATTTCTAATCTTTCCCAGGCAGGCAGATGCCTAGCGTGGAGAGCAAGGGAATGTGCGCTCAGACAAAAGAGAAGCCTCATTTAATTGAAAATGCCTCAATTGAATGCGGATCCTCTTAGGATGATGGGCCAGGGTGCATTCATTTAACAAATATTTATTGATTATGTCCCAAACACTGCTCTAGGTAAACGGTGATACTGCACTCAACAAAGCAAACCGCCTTGGAGAAGCCGCATTCAAGCAGAGCAGAGGAACCCAGAAATAAACACGACTAGTAAGTAAGGGAATATATACATTATGCTAAGTCGTGGGAGGTGCCAAGGGAAAAATGTAGCAGAGAAGGGACTATGCAGAGCTAAGTGAAATGCCAGGTAAGACGAACAGGGAAGGCCTTACTGAGAAGGTGGCTTTGAGTCAAGGCCTGAAGGAAGTGAGAGGGTGAGCTCTGTAGATTTTTGGAGAAGGAACATTCCAGGATCCTAAGTGCAAAGCTCCCAAAGGGAAGTCTCTCTGAGGGGGAAGGGAAGGAGGTGACACCAGAGAGGCATGGGGGTGAGCAGGAGATGGGGCGCTTATCTTTTACTCTTAAGTGAGCTGGGGAGCTATTGAGGATTCTGAGTGGAAGAGTGATGTGATGGGACTTTGGTTTTGTCAGAACTGCTGTGATCCAGCATTGTCAGGGCTGGTGTGGCTCATCTCCCTCTGTTTGAATGGTCCTGGTGGTAGGGGAGGTGCCCCTTCACCTGGAAGTCCATGGAGGCTGGACAGCCTTCATTATCGGGAGCACCTTCCCTCTCTCTTTAAGAATATATATATATATTTTATTGATTTTTTACAGAGATGAAGGGAGAGGGATAGTTAGAAACATCAATGAGAGAGAAACATCGATCAGCTGCCTCCTGCACACTCCCTACTGGGTATGTGACTGAAACCAAGGTACATGCCCTTGACGGGAATTGAACCTGGGACCCTTCAGTCCGCAGGCCGATGCTCTATCCACTGAGCCAAACCGGTTAGGGCAGCAGCACCTTCCCTCTTGTTCGGTTCCTGTAGGACAGTGGTTGGCAGGCTGCGGCCGCCGTGTCTGCACCACCGGGTTTGGGGAGTGGGGTTCATTGGAACATAGCCATGCTTCTTGTGTCACTCTGTTGTCCATGGCTGCTTTGTGCTACAAAGACAGAGTTGAGCGGCTGTGACAGAAACCATATCATCTACAAAGCCTAACATATTTATTAACAGGCCCTCTTAAGAAAATATTTGTGAGAAACAAATTATAGAAAACAACTAGGAAAGAGAACCAAAGACCTCTGAACTATTGGCAAAAAATAGATTTGAGACTAAAATATGTCAAAATAATGTAAATTTATTTATACCAAATATATGCCATATATTTGTAAAGAAAATGGGCATTTAGTGGCAATACAACTTCCTAGAAGTTTGGAGATTAGGAGATGTCAGGAATGAAGTTAGTAAGAGTTTACTTAGTAAGGCAGAAGAGTTTATCTGTGAAATACCAGCTTGCCTCCCTAGAGAGCCTTGTGGATCACAAGCTAGGTTGAAAAATTCCATCAAGTGTTAGATTTGATGTATCTGCATTTGACCTCATTTGATCATTGCCTTGCCTTTATCTTACATGTCTTGCTTAAGTATGTACCGATTTAGTCTAAGAGATCACGAACTCCTTTCCATTATCAGCTTCTATATATTAATGTCAGATAATAGCTAGTCATCTCCTTAGTGCTTTTCTAAGTGTTTAATTTTATCAAAATAATGGGGGGCTTTCTTCTACTCTCAGACTCTGTTCCCTGCGTCATTCTTTTCTGCTTCACTGCTCAGCTTATAGCAGCCTCTTTTCACTAATGGAGGGCTGCCGGGCCCCCGGTACACAGCCCACAGCTCACTTCTCACCTGAGCCCTCTGCAAAGCAGCTGCCTGGCCTTCTCCAGTTAGATTGGTTCCACTCAATGCATGCATAGTCACCAAGACATTCTCCAAATTACTTATAATTTTTTTTTTTCCAATTTTTTTTATTAAGGTATTATATGTGTACATATTTTACCATTGCCACCCCCCACCCCACTCCCATATATGCCCTCACCCCCCAGAGTTTTGCATCCATTGGTTATGCTAAATTACTTATAATTAATGCTCTAGTCATTACAAATGAGTTGTCTCAGGCCAACTCCAATTCCCTACTCAATGGCCCGAGCAGGCAGCGCAGTCAGAGCTGGGGTCACAGGAACACAGTCACCCTAGACAAGGAAGCTGCTGCCCAGAGTCATGTCGGTGGCTGCTAATAAAGTCATGTTGGTAAATGGTTTGGCATAAATGGCAGCTTCTCAAAGTTATCTTTTGTAATTTTGCATAGATGACGTCTTCACAAGATACTATACACCTCAGGGCCATGAACACGATTCAAAGAATATGCACTCTCACTGCAATGGCTCATTGTGCCCCAGATCCTGGCCTCTCAAAAGTTAACACGGTCACCCAATCACCCAAGTGCATAAGGAGTGTCTATGGCCAAATCTGGATCAGGGCCATTAAATAACTTTGTAGAATTGCTGAACCCTGTGAAAGCGGAGGCTGCAGGGCTCTCTCTGGCCTTGACTAACCAGCACTGGGGAAGCTATAGTGATATCATTCAAGAGCCTACTGTCTAGAGCTCAAGTGAGTGAGAAATAGAGAGTGTTTTCTTTGTTTAAGAGGCATTGTGTCAGGGTCAGGGGAATCAGTTCCTGCTTCCTGCTCACACACCTGGTCTTACCTGGCCTATATGCCTACAGGATGGTAGAAGTTGGGGTTCAGGGGTAGGCTCAAGGTCCTATGAGTATTTACATACTTCCCTTCCAAGACAAATAATATAATCAGGCAGAGAGGAATACAGAATTTTCAGGGTTGTGGCCTAGTTCATACAACCCAGTTGAAGGACTAAATCTGGCTGAGGGCACACTCAATACTCAATATTGAAGCTACCAGCTAGGATGAGATCCTATTGTACCATTGTGTTAGTCAATTCTCCAGAGAAGCATAATCAATAGGAGATAGATAGATAGATAGATAGATTGATAGATAGATGATAGATACTACACTTGATCTTAGCCAAAAGGCCGAGAAGCGATGATGATAGATAGATAGATAGATAGATAGATGAAAGAGGTGTATTATGAGGGATAAGATCACATAGTAATGGAGACCGAGAAGTCCCACTATCTGGGGTTTGCAATCTGGAGGTCGGTGTTGTAGATTTAGTCTAAGCCTGAAGGCCTGAGAACCAGCATCTTGCTAGCATCAGAGTTTGCTGAAGCAGTAGACTTGCACCCTGAGTGATGGTCTAGAGCTGTGGTTGGCAAACTCATCAGTCAACAGAGCCAAATATCAACAGTGCAACGATTGAAATTTCTTTTGAGAGCCAAATTTTTTAAACTTAAACTTCTTCTAACGCCACTTTTTCAAAATAGACTCGCCCAGGCCGTGGTATTTTGTGGAAGAGCCACACTCAAGGGGCCAAAGAGCCGCATGTAGCTCATGAGCCACAGTTTGCCGACCACTGGTCTAGAGGAGATGCTGTGTGCTCTAGAGCTAGGAGATCCCCATGCCTCCAGGCCCTGGGATGTCCACTCAGGGTGATTGGTGCTGTCACAGTGGGGGCCGGAAAAAGAGGGCTCTAATCTCTGATGGTTAATTTTATGTATTAATGTGAGTGGGCCACGAGGAGCCTAGATATTTGGCCAAACATCATTCTAGGTATATGTAGGAGGGTGTTTCTGTATCAGGTTAACATTTGAATTGTAGACTGAGTAAAGCAGATTGTCCTCTCTCACATGGGCTTCCTTGTAGCAGTTGAAGACCAAAATAGAGCAGAAAGGCTGAGTAAGAGGAACTTGCCCTGTCTGGCTATTTGCGCTGGGACATTGGTCTTTTTGGCCTTCAGACGTGGACGGGAACATTGGCTTTTCTTGGGTCCTGAGCCAGCTGGCTTTTGGGCTGGAACTTATGCCATCAGCTCTCCTGGTTCTCAGGCCTTCAGACTCAGACCGGAGTTACACGATTGGCTCTCCTAGGTTTCCAGCGTGCCAACTGCAGATACCAGGACTTCTCAGCCTCCAAAACTGTGCTGTGTGATCCAATTCCTTGTAATGAGTCTCTCTCTCTCTCTCTCTCTCTCTCTCTCTCTCTCTCAGTCCTGTTTCTCTGGAGAATCTCGGTTAATACATAAACCCAATTGACATTCAAGAAGAAGACTTTAGTCCCTCATTAGTCTCTACTTTCCAAATTCCGTGGTGTGGTGTGCTCTCAGTTCTGAAGAGTTTGGTGTGTATCTCTTTTCATCCCCTCCCTGGTCTGGCAGTCAGAAAGTTTCTGTTGTAGAAAGAGGGGGTGGGGGTTACGAGGGCAGGAAGTCCCCCCATTCTCCGCCTCCCCAGCCTGTTTGGGTCTCTTCAAAGTCTTTGGAGCCTCCTCCCTTCAGGCTCCTTCCAGGGAAACTCTATTCAATTCCTAGGGCACAGCCGGTCATCTGGAAAATGAGGCCTTATTTTGTGGTGTTGCAGGAACAGCTGCCAGATCCAAACCACCGTTCACCTGCTCCAGTAATGGGGAAGACTTATCCTTCACTTTTTCTCTTTTTCTGTCTCTTATTGAAAGATTTTGGCCATAACTAGAGATTTTTCCTTGAAGATTTTCACTTTGTACCAACTGCAGTCAATGAAACTAAAGGGAAAGAAAATCGTCCAGGTGCAGGAGTATCAGAGGCTACTCACACAGCTCTGGCTCTTTCTGCTGAGTCAAGCTGGCTTGTTTGTTCTCGGCCCCATCAATGCCTATACACAGGTACACACAGGGGTGGATGTTTCTATACAGTGTCAAAAGATGTGGTTTTTATACAGCAAAACACAGATCCTTTGTATTTATAGATTCTTTCACCTTAGCCCGAAGTTCTATCCTGTAACGACTTTATCTCCTTTAGCTACCCCCAGCCCATGAAGTCAGAAGCAGTAGGATGACCCCCCCATTTGGAATGTGAGGAAATGTAGGACTGGATGGGCTAAGTGATTGTAGTTGGTCACACCTTGCAGAATCTGGATTAGAACTTGGCTCCTTTCTCTCTTCCTTCTTCTTCTGTCCTCCTTCCCTCCCTCCCTCTCTCCTTCTTTCCTTTCTTCCCTCCTTCCCACCACCCGTCTTTCCTTCCTTCCATGTTTCCATCTTCCTCCCTTTCCTTTTTCATCAGGTGTTTGTAGGGAATCTAGAGGTACTTCACCAGATGCTGGTGAGACAGGGCTGAGGAGCACACAGCTCCTGCCTCCTGGGAAGCATTCTCAGTGAAGCAGGAACCTCACATGTTAACATACCAGAAGGCAGCTTTGGGAAGTAACAATAGACATTTGAACAGGGCACTGTGGGACATCTTAGATGGAGGAGACTAAATCCCCCCTGGAGGATTTATAGAAGATTTTCTCTGGAAGTCATATTTGAGCGGAGGATGGAAGGAAGTATAGGAATTTTATAGATGAAAGAAAATATGTGGGCAGCGTGTGGAAAGGTCATCCTGTGGTCAGAGAACCACAAGGCTGTCAGCATCACTGAAGCCTCGGGAGCTCCCTTCTGACCAGCCAGTGCTCACTTCCAACAGGAAACAGGAACCCTCTGATCACAGCTCGGCCCGTTCCCGAGACCACAAGGACAGCGTCCAGGCGATGTGTCGCAAACACTGCCTAACGTAGATTATTCCCACCTGCCTATTCCAGCCTTTGATGGCTGTTTCTCTTTCTCCAACAATGAAAAGAGCCGTGTCAGTCTAATGAGTGTCATATTACCTCCCATTAACTTCATTATTGGACACTAACTGTTTCTAGTAATAATTCATTCACTGGTGATGACCTGGCGTCGGATTCCCAGATAATTACTGTCACAAATGTGATCCGACGGGTGCTCCGGGTTGCTTTCTCCATCTGGGATCGGGGCACAAATCAACTGAGAGTTCAGAGCTTATAGGATTTTCCTGGATTTGACAGAGGAAAGTCACCTCATGAGTGACAGAAACAGAGACTTCCACTGGGGATTCTAGAAACCCAGGATAGATTTTCACTGCCCTTGGGCTTTTGGACAGCCACGGTGGGTCTGCGTGTGTGTGTGTGTGTGTGTGTGTGTGTGTGTGTGTGTGATGTGCAAAGCCAAGGCTCAGTAAAAATATCAGACCCTTCTCTCACAGGGGACAATAATTGTTATCTGGCTAGAAGCTCCTATGGATTAAATTTTATAAGCCATAGCATGTAAAGGCCTGGACTCCAAATTACTCCAGTCCCACTCTAATTATCCACCTTTATTTGTGAGCACAGATATGGTGCCTGTTTGGAAGGCCAAGAAGGAGGTTTCTGAAATCGTGTGTGGTTGGGGATAATGTTAGAAAGAGAAATGGAATCTGTCATAGAATTAATGGGCCAGGCTGATGTGAAATATTACAGTGCAGGGAGGAGGAACCAGAAGAAAACTGGGAAAGAAGAGAAGACAAACAGAGGTCGGCGAGGGATGCTCCCAATGGGCCAGAGACCTCGGGTCAGCCTGGTGAACCTGTGGAACATGGTTGAGAAAGATGACTTCTAACAGAAGAAAACCCTCCAGATCCTATAGGCTGACAAAGCAGGCCTGTCCAGAAGCGAGTATAACTTTCTTCTTCATGCAGAATTGCACCTTGATGAGACTAGAGCGTGCTCTCAAAATTTCCTGGACAAATAGTTACCAAGTTGTTGTTTTTTTCCTGCATACTATTTTTTTTTACCTCAGTTTCACAAAACTGAGTTCATCAATGGCCTCAATTCATGACAGAATATTAATATCAGCCTGTTATTATTTTTTTTTTTGCTGCTCTGTTTCCTCTCTTCATGTCTCTAGTCTTCCCTCAATAGGCACCAACTGTATCATATATATTCTTGATGACTTCATTCGTCTTCTACCACTACATTAACAAATTGCCACAAGCATGGAAGCTTTAGACAACACAAATTTCTTACAGTTTCTGTAGGCCGGAAGCCCGGCAGACTTGGCTGGGTTCTCTGCTAAGGATCTCACAGGATTGTCCTTATCTCTGAGGGGCCGAGGAAAAGCCTCCCTCTTAGCTTATTCAGGTGGTTGGTTGCACAGAGTTCCTTGGGGGCTGCTGGTGGGAGTAATGCTTTGCGTCATCTAGAAGCCACCCGCATTCCTTGGCCTGTAGCCCTTTTGCATCTGCAAAGTTGACCATGGGGTCTTGAATCCTTTCTGTGCTCAGAATTTCTCCTATTAGAATCTCTCCAACTTCCTCTTCTGCTTTCCTCTCTGCTTTTAAGAGGTCCTTGATTCATCCTGACACTCAGGATAATACCCCTATTTTAAGATGAAATGGCAAGCAACCTTAATTACATCTGTAAAGTCCCTTTTGCCATACAAGTTAACATATTCACAGTTCTGGGTAATAGGGGGCAAAATCTTCTTAGAGGTCATAATTTTGCCAGCATTATGACCCAGATTTCATTTACTCATTTACAGGAATAAAATAGGCAAGGAATTCAAAAATTGTTGCATATACATACTTTAAAAATTACACAAATAGTTTTATGCTGTAAATCTTAATTTTCCTTATTTAAAGTAGTATTTTGAAATCTGTCCTGTTCATTATTTCTGACCAATATGTAACATTCTGTCATGTGTATATATTAAATGTAGTACATTTTTATTTATCCATTTCCCCAGCTGTGAATACCACCAAACAGAGCTGCAATGACTAGCTGTCAGTGTCTCATTAGTGACCTGTGTGAAGGTTTCTGTACAGCCAGGAGTGGGACTGCTTGGGAATAGGAAGAAGCATGCCTAAATCCACTAAGGGTTTGCAGGCTACATTCTAGAATGACTGTGCCAATTTTTTTTGTTAATCCTCACCCAAGAATATTTTTTCCATTGATATTGAGAGAGAGAGAGAGACAAAGAGAGGAAGAGAAGGAGGGGAAGAGAGGAGCCAAGAGAGAAACATCGATGTGAGACACATTGACTGGTTGCCTCCCTGACGTACCCCAACCAGGGCTGGGGAGTGAGCCTGCAACTGAGGTACATGCCCTTGACAAGAATTGAACCCATGACCCTTCAGTCTGTGGGCTGATGCTCTAACTACTAAGCAAACCGGCCAGGGCTGACTGTGCAATTGGATTTAACCATTAGCAGAGCACGAGTGTCCTGTTTCCACACTTCCTTGCAAGTGCTTGATATTAAATCTTGGCCTGGTCACTTTTTTTGCAATGTAACCTTTGGTTAAGATAAAATACCTCACATCTCTTTTCTTTAGTTTCCTCAACTATAAAATGAGGTGATTCTAGCATCTTCTTCATAAAGCTTTGTGAGGATTAAATGAGTTTTGCTCCAAACAGGGCCTGGCATATAGTAGTTTCTAACATTATTCTTATTCTGTTATTTTATTTGCAAATCATTTACAATATAATAGACATCAAGTACCATTTTTTGTTTTGATTTATGTCTTTTATTATTAAGGAGGTAGAGCATAGTTTCCTAAACTTATGAGCTGTCCAGATTTTCCTTTCCCATTTGGGACTTGTCTTTGTATCTTTAATGAATAATATTTTCTAGTGTTCCATGGCCTATGTTCATCCCCACAAATATCATAACCAAGTTCCCTAATATGTCTAATACTTAAACTTCTTTACATGATGTGAGCTCTGCAGGGTGGTTCTGACCATAGAAGAGAGACAAATAACAGTTATTGTAACACATTGGCGGATCTCAAAAGCATCCTGTCCTGCAATTGTACCGTAGAGCTAGATTTATTTATTCTCTGTTGATGGTTAGTCCCACTTCTTAGAGCATATCACTGGATTGTGGATGTGGTTCTGGTCTGGTGTAGCCCATTTCCCTCAATCTGTACCTTAGGGGGAAAAAGTCTCACCATCACCTGATCCCAAAGAGAAAAATACTGGAGGGTGAGAATCTGACTCACTGTAACTCCATCTCGGCCACCAGGAAAACAACTGAGGCATGGTGAGCCACTCAGTCATTTTCGTGTGGGGCAAGGAGCATTATAAACTGGCTAGTCCATCTGCAAATTGACAAATGGAACTTTCTCACATGTAGCGGAGACATGCCTCATAACTGCAAATCAAAAGGGATTTAATTTAGAAAAGCATTATATGGAGTTAGAAGTTGGTCACTTAAAACACCATTAAAATAATGAAACCGTCTTACATTTTAGCTCAATAGATTGTTCTTTATTTCCTATTTTTAAACCTTGTTAATTAAAAAATATTGAAATATTAGTTTGAAAAGTTGCAAATGAGCTACAGTCTCTGAGTGGTTATTGACGTACCCGAAGGGCAGTATATTCTTATTGTTGTTCAGCACTTTTGGGGGAAAGTTTTAAGGTTAATGTTGATTGCTTTGGAGATCTTTAATTAAAAATGTCCACAGGGCGCAATAGGCAAACTCCCTTGAGGCTGGGCCCTGAGGTGAAATTGGATGATGTTGAAGCAGAAAACAGGAGGTGGTCTGCTGGGATGGGGAGTCAGGTTCTGTGGTTTAAAAAACCACAATAACAAGAAAAAGACCCATAGTGTTCAAGAGTAAAGAGACCAATTGCTGGTTGGAGCTTTGGCTGATTCTGGGTCATGGATAAAGAGGTCTCTCCTAGTTGAGTGTGGGCAACACAATTCTCTGCTTGGAGTTTGAATGGTCAACGCAGAATGGTTTTGTCTATTGTTGTTTTCCAGACCGATGATGTGTAAGAAGAGCTTCCCTCCCAGGCTATAGTATCTGGGGAAAATACCTGCATCCATGAATCCATGGACACATCTATTAAAATAGTTGCAGATGATGACCAAGTACCATGGGGCGGTGGATTTTTGTTCTCATCTCACCCCCAATGCCAGTGAGATGTGAAAAGAACAGTCTGTTTTCACCTGAACAGAGTGTGGGTCATATAATCTGTGCTGGCTTTTACCATTAACTGGGGCAATACCTTGAAGTCAGGAGCCTTGTCCTGATCTGACAACGTGATCATTTCTGTTCTGGTTAGGTATTTGCCTGTCTACTCTGTTGAAGGATTTCCTTATATCATCATTTTGCTCACATTTCCAAGAGACATTTTTCTAAGCAAATGTAGCAGAATGTAGAAACAGGAAACTTCTGTTTTGTTTGCCATAAATCCAGCCCTAGATACTCTTCATTCTTGAGGGCAGTCACTGCTGTGCCTCTGGGAGCTCCCGTTGACAAGGCGATGGCTGGCAGGCCACAACCCAACAAAAAAGTGTCCATACGTTTTAATCAAGAATGGTAATAACAACATTAAGCATTACAAATATTTTTAACATTGTTCTAAGCCCTTTAAATGCATTATCTTACATATTCGTCTCAATGATATTTTGAGGTAGAGGTTATGATCATTATTTCCACTTTACAATGAAGAAATTGTAATGTGGGGAAGATCACTAACTTGCCCTTGAACCCAATTTTGTATGATTCCCGAGCCCAAGCTATTATCCACCACTATCTTAACTGCCACCCCAACAAACAGAGTTAAAGTTTTGGTCACTTACTATGGATAAAGTGATGTGAGAGGTACAAGGGGGCTAACATGTGTTTATAACCAGAGTCAAGACAGTAGTTAAGACGGTAAGGAAATCTCTGTGGGCTGGAATTGTCAGGAAGGTAGTGATGAAGTGGGTAGATCTAGAAAAATCAGAGAGGATTTGGGCCTCCCTTTTAGAGAAGAGGGTGCTTTCCAGATAGAAAAGCTGTCTTCCTTCCCCTCCCCATTTTTCTGGATTTTTCTGAAAACATAACAAAAAGACAAGAGAATCATGTAATTGACTATCTTCTGATTCATGGCTAGGGTAATGTTATGAAGTCTTATGACAACCCTTGCTTTCTCGAGAAAACTATTATTCCAGGAGAGCGGGAAAGATCAGTATTGGAAAGACTTACCCCAAAGACCTCATTCTAAAGCCTGGTATAATGAAGCTAGTCAGATACCAATGTTCTTATTACTTTCAACATGTGGGAGGATTTAAAAAGAAATGGAAGCCGCTTTGACAGACCCATGAAGTGTTAATGGAATTTTTTCTAGAAGGGAATAATCTCTAGAGGCATACCAACTTAGAAGCAAGGATCAAGGAGAACTTGGATCTCTGAGAGGACCGTAGCTCTCCTCTCCTGAATAAATGGCTGTTACCATGGAAAGATGGCTTTCCCTTGATGGTTGTATCCTCTGGTTCATGGCATGGCCTTCTCCATCCTGAATTATTGGGTGATATAACAGGCACCCCAGCAGAACACATTATTATTATTCAGAAGTGAGTGACTTGAAATTGAAATTCTCATACGGTTGTGAACTCCAACAGCGTTAAAAATAAATCCCTTTATCTGTTCTACATTCCTGAGCTGCTACTCTTTTCCATTGGAGCCCCCTTTAAAAGATGTGTGGACTGCACGTTGAACAAGATCGAATGTGACTTTGCAAAAATAGAATGCCTGGTCTCTTCTCTTTCCCTTTCCACTCGACAATGCAAGATAAATTCACTCCACGGGAACCTTTTGTGGGCTGTACTGCTCAGGCAATTTGCAGTTTGCTGGGGGAAAGGCAGCTCACGCTACATTTATCACCCCCTGCCACTGGCTACAATTCAACCCACTTCGAACCACTGAACAGAGGTGCTGATGGGGGCTCTGGCATTAGAATTCCACATCATAATAGAAGTGCAGGGAAGCAAAAGGCAAATGCATCAGGGCTACTCCAGTTCTTCACTAAGGACGGGGTCAAAAGTATGTCACTGGGTGATGGGGACCAAGGATGAGCAGTTTGCAATAATAAAAAATATGGTTGCTCTCCTCCCCCTCTTTATATTTTTCCTTCGGGTGATCCTAGCTCACACAGTGAGTTTTGTATTGTTATCAGAATCAGCAACTCATATTATGAGGGGTAGCCTCAATGTCACTGTACAATCAACTGCACAACTCAATATAGCCAAACAAATCAATAATAAAAGGACATGACCTACCTTCCTATTCTACTTTACCCAGGAGCTTATTCTCTAAAGAAAAAAGAACAGGAATAACAGAAACTGAGTATAGCTAGGGAGTTGGGTGGAGGTAATGTATTAGTCAAGATAGGTTAGGTTATGCTGCAGAAATGAACAATCCCCAAATCTCTCAAAACCAATGCATATTTCTCCTGAAAGTCTGTAGAGTAGTCCGCTTCACATGGCTATTCAGGGACCCAGGCTGATGGCAAGGTTGTTGCCGCACCATCTAGAACACATGAACTTGTCAACAGTCGTGGCGGAAGGAGGGTAGGCTGAAGACTCTGCCACTGGCAATGAAATTCTTTGACTCAGAAGTGAAATACGTCTCTCCCACTCAGTCTATTGGTCAGAAGCAGTCACATGGCCTGCCTACCTGCAAATGGTCAAGGGAGTATCATCCTTTTGTATGCCTTGAAGAAGAGGAGAATTGGTCATGGGTGAGCCCTAAATGTCCCCATTACTGTTGTATTATTTCCCTACTATTGGTTGGCGCAGTGAAGTAGAACTAAATGAAATGATAGTGGTTTTTCAAATTTAAATAAACCCAATATGTTTATCATTTCTTTTTATTTCCTGGTACAGTGATATTCACAAATAGTCAAAGAGCCATAAAATTTTTGCACCAAAAGGACTCAATCACCCCCTCCCCCATTTGGAAGGATAAGAAAACTGAGACCTAGAGAGGTTGTGAGTTGTCTACAGCCTCACCAGTGTTAGCAGAGCCACGTTGACTTCCAGGCCAGTACTCCTACCTCTATGTCAAGTCACCTGTCTGTTATATATCGCTTGGATGACATCAGGAGGGAGTGTGATATCAGGAGGTTATGTGGCTCAAGTCTGACCAACAATACAAATGAGTTGCTATGAGAATCAATGACAGTAGGCAGCATATGATTCAGTATTTTTAGTGTTAACATCCAAGGTATTCGTCACTGCTTAGAACTGATATATTTTAATATTATTCATCCATTTCTCTACCGGTTATTGTTTTTGACTTGTTAATCAAAACGTTCACCTCAGGCTTATATTTGGTCCTGGGACTAGGTGTGGATCCATGGCAGTGCTTCCTAATGTTTTGATGCCATGGCACACGTAGAAAATGTCAATATTGGACAGTCTAGTGGAGTAATACCATTGAGGCTGCATAGTTCCTGAGACAACAGCTCATGACTTCTGGCTGCTTCAGGTCCCAGCCCGGTCACCTCGAGGAGTTGAGGGTCAGGACCTTGACACACCAGTAACCCAGTCAGAATGCACATGTTGGAAAGCTCTGGAAGAGCATTGGGCTGGACATAAACTGGTTTTCAGACTGTTTGGATTTGGGGTTAGAACTATGTCCATATATAACTATGCTGATTTAAATACTTTAAAGAGAGTGTTGGTTAGAAGTGATTATTTAACAGGAAAAAGTCACCTTGCCTTGACCCCAGTTGATCAGAGAAAGCTTCCTGGAGAGTCCGATATCAGCAATGTATAGGAAGATGGAGTGAATAGCCACACCAAGTTAGAATTCGTAGACAAACTGATAACCCTGCATTGCTATTTGGAGCTATTGTGGAGGTATAATGAAGCCATTTTAAATAAGGGATATTTTCAGCATAAAATGCTTAACAGATCAAATGCCTGTGGGCTTCTGCAGGTTTCAGAGGAGGCAGAATGGAAAGCCACACTGATGAAACACTGCTGACAGGCAAATGTTCCCTTGGCCACGAGGTGAGCAGCTCACAGGGTAGAACCTAGGTGAGAACTCTTTGGTGGCTGGCTTAGGTAATGAGCATCCGCTGGGAAGACCTTGTGAGCATTATTTGTGCCAGTGTCTGTGCAAAATGTATCTGTCCCCTTTGTGATGTGGGATTTGAAAGGAAAATGGCGTTCCATTGGAGAAAAGGGGTTTGATCACTGTCTAGCCCTAACTTTTCGAGCCTTTATAATTCTTTTCTATGTCACTGTTTGACATCTATCATTATAATGCTGCCAGACAGTTTCTCCCTCCCTTTCTATTACATGGAGGTCTCTTTGTTAAAAACAGGTTGGCTAATGTTTCAACTGTGAGTGTGTGTGTGTGTGTGTGTGTGTGTGTGTGTGTGTGTGTGTGTGTGTGCGTTGAGTACGAACATATTTGTCTATGGGACATGGACAGAAGGCTGGAATTTCATTCTAACATATTCACTGACTTTCTGCTCAGCAACCAAAATTTTGTGAAATAGACAGAAGTAGGTCAGGATGGGAATTGTCCTATCTCAGCATTTTATAAGGTGGGTGTGACAAGTGAGTGAGCTGTCAGTTCAGAGATAGAAGCAGGAAAAACCAGAGATGGGTAGGGTGACCATATAAGTTATCATCTACACTACCACACTTAACGAGAATGAAAGGGGGTGCTATTAATAATTACACTGAGACCAGGCGCGGAAAGTGGGACTGCTCCAGGCAACCTGAGCGTGGGGAGGGGTACGTGTCAAAATGCCAGGAGAGGAACAACCACATAATACAATCTAGTCTTTCCATTGGAAGGAGTCAGGAGCATGACTAATGCTACATAGGAGAACAACAAAGAAAAAGTGCAAAGACTGAATAGGGCGGGTGAGAAGACCAAGCCCTCCTATGGTTAATGCAGATTCATAGTGAACAGGGCCCAATGAGAACTGTGCTTGGAGAGCGTAAGCCAAGTGGGCCTGGAGTAACCCAGGGCAGTGGCTCATTTTGAAGGCAACTGCCTTGCTTCCCCTGGGCACATCTTCCGTCCATCTAAAAGGCAGCATTCCTCACACTTGACATTTGTCAGGACCGGCCATCCACATTGGACAGAAGCAGTCTAGCATCGCCATGTGTAAGGCGGACGGGCTAAGAGTGCAGGGGATTTCTGGTGGAGGACTGTCAACAATGGATGGGGGCATTTTGGGGACACCCCCATCTTCCCTTCTGATTTGTATTCAACTCACTGATATTGGAAGCAATAGAGTAAAAAATAAAGACTCAACGATGTCTATAAGTGAGGTTCCCCCCTCTAAGATTATACAGTAGATGAGGAAAGGGTATTGTTTAAAATCCTAGGAACACAGAGTATTTAGAAGAAAGCACCTGACATCAAGCAGACCTCAGATTCATTCATTCATTCATTCATTCATTCGCTTACTTTTCTTTCTTTTTTGAAAAATATATTTTTACTGATTTCAGAGAAGAAGGGGGAGGGAGAGAGAGATAGAGACATCAATGATGAGAGAGAATCTTTGATTGGCTGCCTCCTGCATGCCTCACACTGGGGATTAAACCTGCAACCTGGGGTTTGAGCAGGGACTGCCTGGTTCACAGGTTGAAGCTCAATCACTCAGTCACACCAGCCAAGCTCATTCACTTACTTTTCATTGAGTACCCACTAATAACTAGGCACATACTTGAAACCAGAGATGTAGAGATGAACAAAACTCTTTCGAGTAGAAAAATCATGAGAAATTGAAGGAGCACTCTTTCTAGTAGGAAAATCATGAGAAATTACACTATAATAGTAAAGACTGACCTGGGAAGCGATAATGTGTGAAGGAGAGTCAGGAAAGTGACCTTTTGGGCTCAAGCTTAAAAGATGTGTTGCAGTTTGACAAGGAGATAAGGTAAAGAAGAAGAAAAAAATCCAGACAGAGGAAGTAGGTGAAAAAGGAACTGAGCTAGAACAAGGATGTGAAGTGTTTGGGAAAGAGATAAAAGCATAGCTAGCCAGAAGGGCCCCATGCAGGGAGAGAAAGAGTGAGTGGCAGAAAATTAAACCTGGTCTATGTTGAGCTGCTGGGTCCAGATGTCGAAGTGCAATGATGGCAAAGGAGGAGAAACTCAAAAGACCTGAGAGGAGAAAGGAAGGGTACAGGGAATTAACAATCCACCGAAAAAGAGGAAACATAGAAGGAACACAGAGCCACTGACACCAGTGGGGAGAGAGGAGCAACATGCTCTAAAGAGCAGTGATAGATCTCATAGACACACAGTCTCACCCCCCATGACTGCCTTTCTGAGCCTGAGCTGTGTGTGGCTGAGACTCACGGTTACAGGGCCGCCGGGACTCAGCACAGATGCTAATGTAATGACACCACAAAGCCTGCCCATAAAGGGACAAAAACCCAGTCTACATCTTCAAAGAAGCATCTATGAGTAGATAAACCAGACTGCTTTTTTGTTGTTGTTATTTGGTTTTTTATTTCTCATCTGAGGATATGTTTACTGTTTTTTAGAGAGAGGAAGGAGAGAGAGAGAGAAACATTGATTGGTTGCCTCTCATACCCATGGGGACTGGGGATCAAACAGGCGACCTGGGTATGTGTCCTGACCTGGAATTGAACCTGCAACCTTTTGGTCTATGGGTGATGCTCCACCCAGCCAGGGCCTTTTCTTGTTCTTTAAATTCTACTCTTCAAAGCAAAGAAAGGGACCTAGTGCCTGGGGAGGGCAAAGCAGGCTCTGAGGTTTGAGGCTCTGCTGAGAGCCCAGCGCCCACCCCTTGGCAAATTCTGTGGCCAGGAATGAGGGGGCAGTCAAGGAAAATGCTGGTGCTTTACTGCAATGCTAAACTATGTGCTGGCACAGGTTAGCCTGAATTAAGGCCACTTTTAAGTCGGAAAAAAATGTGAGCCCCTGATTCTGGGCCATGTATTTAATAAGAGGCAATCATCCCCACTGTGGTTCCGCTTGCTAATTGTCCCACCAGGCTGGCTCCCAGGCGATCTGGATAAAGATGGGAACTAGGCTCCAAAGCCTAGCTCACCCCCGTCATTATGGCAATGAAATACACAAACCCAGGTCATCAAACAAACATGCAGACACAAAGGGTATATTTCTTGTTTATTCATTTTGCAATTCTGCTTCTTTCGGGAAAGTGAAGATTATTGTTCTCAGCCCAGTAGCATGTGACTGTGCTGAAGGCCACAGGGAACACCAGCCAGCTCTCTCAAGCCCTCTCCAGGCCAGCAGGGGCTGAGGATGCAAGCTACGAGGTGGGAGGGAGAGCCAGAACCCTGCAGCCCTTCGTTTTGCCATTTCTTCTCCACAGAGACATAGCCATTGAAAATGGGGCTCCTGTTGCACACAGGTATATGACTTCCACCTTGTGCTCATCCTTCATTGTGAGTATAAGGACAAATGTCCCATTCATTTGTTCAATAAATATTTTTTCGAACAATGATCCTGTGCCAGGGACGGTACAAAAAAAGAGGGCCAAGGTCTATCTAAGGGTTTGTATTCTAATGTGAGATATAAGCAATGACCTAAAGGAAAAAACAAAATAATTACTGATTGAATTATAATACTTAACACTTTTTTTCATTTTAAATGTTTTTTTTTAATTGATTTTAGAGAGGAAGAGAGAGATAGAAACACCAATGATGAGGTAGAATCATTGATCTGCTGCCTCCTGCATGCCTCACACTGGGAATTGAACCCACAGCCCGGGCATATGTCCTGACCAGGAATCAAACCGTGACCTCCTGTTTCAGAGGTTGATGCTCAACCACTGAGCCATGCTGACTGGGCTACTTAACACTTTTATGGTATAGGCCATATATATGGCTGATCCCTATAAAACTGTTCATATTTTGACCATTTTTGATACCTCCATTGCAATTTCAGAGGTTCAACCTAATATTAAGTCAGTTAATCTTCACAAGAACCCTAGATGGTAGGTAGTATTATGACCATTTAATTAATGGAGAATAGAGGCAGGTCAGATTAAGTAGGTTACCCAAATTCATGAAGCGAGTTTGTGA
Organism: Eptesicus fuscus; assembly: GCF_027574615.1. NCBI lineage: Eukaryota > Metazoa > Chordata > Mammalia > Chiroptera > Vespertilionidae > Eptesicus > Eptesicus fuscus. The sequence goes on along the minus strand of NC_072494.1, from coordinate 32,727,000 downwards.
CAGAATCTGGATTCAAATCCAGGCATCTTGGCTTCAGATTTCTACTCTTCTCTGCTGTGTACACAGGATGAGGAGCAAAGAGGAACTAGAGTAGGCCATCTAGAATAGATAGTGAGGAAAGGCCTCACAGAAGAAAACATTTGAGTGAGAGCTGAAGGATGAGAGTGATCCACCCATGAAATTACCTTGAGAAATGCTACCATCACTTGTCAAAACCCTCTCAAACCACAAAGACACCTCCTGATTTTCTTATGCCAGGAATGTAGACCACATCCCTCAAAGTGTGTCCTTTCTCTGAGCCCTTGGCCCCTCATGCATCCTCTTTGGAAAGAATGTGACTTGGGAACTGATGGAATCTACAAAAAGCTCCTAGAACTAATAAGTAAGTTTAGCAAGACTGTAGGATAGAGGATCAATATATAAAAAGATCGATTATACTTTATATACTAGAATGAGTTAATGGAAAGTGAAATGAACTCAGTACAATTTAAATTACATTAAAAATACCAAATTCTCAGTGATATACATAACAAAAGATGTAAAAAAAAAAAACACGTACAATGGAACTCTAGAGACATATCATTTATCATAGGTTAAAAGAATGTTCTTACGATATCACTGTTACTAAATAGATTTAGAGATTTAGTGCAATCCCAATAAAAATTCCAGCAGGTTTTTTTGTTTGTTTGTTATTGTTTTTTTGGTAGAAGTTGATCCTATAATTCACTGGAAATACAACAACAACAACATAAAACTATGATAGCTGAAACAACTTGAAAAATAACAGAGCTAGAGGGCTAACACTACCTAATTTCAAGGCTAATAAAGCTATAGCAATAAAGACAGGTGATATTGGCATACTGATAGACAAATATGTCAATGGAAAATAAGAGTCTATAGATTGATTCACATATCTGAATAACTTATTTGACAATGCTAAAAAGGCAATTCAGTGGGGGAAATGATGATCTTTCAGCAGATGTTGCTGACCAATTGAATACCTATATATAAAAAAAGCAAACTTTAATCTATAACATGCAAAATATAGAAAAGTTAACTGAAATGACCAAAGATCAAAGTGTAAAACCTAAACTAAAAAAATTCTAAAAGAAAACATACTATTCAGTATTTGTAATCTTGGATTAGGCAAAAATTACAGAGATAATATACTAAAATATACTAAAAGCATAATCTACAAATAAACATTGATTGGTTGGACTTTATGACAATGAAAACTTCTGCTTTTGTAAAGAAACTTAAAAGAATGAAAAGACAAATTAGACTGGGAGAAAATATTTGCAAAGCATATATCTGATACAAGATATATATGCAAAATACATGCATACATCTAGAAAATGCAAAGAACTATTAAATCTCAAAAATAAGACATCAACAAAATTAAAACAAGGTGAAAAGACAACCCACAAAATGGGAGAAAAATTTTGCACATCATACATTTGATAAAGAACTTGAACCTAGAATATATAAAAAATACACTTAAAACTCAATAATAATAATTTTAAAAAAATAATTAAAAATAATCAAAGGATGTGTTCGACATTTCTCCAAAGAAGATATAGTGGCCAATAAGCACATGAAACGATGTTTAACATCATTAGCCATCAGAGAAATGCAAGTTAATGCCACTTAGTACCTATTAAGACAGCTATAATAAAAAAAGACAGACAATAAGAATCTTTGAGGACGTGGAGACATTAGAACCCTCACACAATGCTGTTTAGAATATAAAATGGTACACATTTTTGAAAACAGTCTGTTAATTTCTAACAAATTTAAACATAGAATTGACATATGGTCTAGCAATTCCTCTTTCAGGTATATATAAAAGAAAAATAGAAGTCATTTTGAAAACACTCAGTCTTCCTTCCTCTGTTTCCTTTACTTTTACACAGAACACTTCCTTTCTGACACTTCTGATCGGTAAATGTGACCACACCACATAATTCTCCACAACACTAACTGGTTGTCCCACAATGCAACTCAATTCTGACACTCTTAACCTGGAGTTGGCATCGGATCCTACAGGTTAAGGGCTCAGTCCCACAAGATTTCTCCCACCTACTGGTACTTCAGATGTTTGACGCAAGTAGCAGGTCCTCAGGTTACCCAGAACTTCTGTTCAACTTGGATACAAATCTGAGGTTCCCATGATCTTCTCTCTCTTTGGGTTCAATTAGTTTGCTAGAGTGGTTCACAGAACTCAGGGAAACACATTTACTAAAGGAAATGGTAAAGGATACAGATGAACAGCCAGAGGATGAGATACATAGGGTGAGGTCTGGGAGGGTCCAGAGTGCAGGAACCTCTGTCCCTGTGGAGTTAGGGTGTGTCAGCCTCTCACCCTCTCAGTTCGTGGTTTACAGACCTACCTGGAAGCTCACCAGGCCCTTGACTATTGATATTTCATGGAGGCCTCCTCACATAGGCATCACCAATTGTTAAAGGCATTTCTAGACTCCCTCCCCTCTCTGCAGAATAGCCAGTGGGGCTGAAAATTCCAAGCTTCTACTCATGGCTTGATCTTTCTGACAACCAGCCCCCATTCAGAGTCACCTCTTTAGAATAAAAAAAATGTTTCCACTGCTCTTATCACTTAGAAATTCACAAGGGTTTCAGGAACACTGTGCCAGGAACAGAAGGCAGAGACCAAGATATATATTTTCTATTATATTACTCGCAATAATCGACACAAAAACTTGTATACAAATATACATAGCAGCATTATTTATAATCACCAAAAAGTAAAATTCTAAGTGTCCATCAACTGATAAATAAATAAAATGTGGTAAATCCATACAATAGAATATTATTGGGCAATAAAACAAAATAAAGTATTGAAATACGCGACAACATGAATGAAGCTTGGAAACATTATGCTACATGAAAGAAACCAGACACAAAAGACTACTTAGTGTATGCTTCAGTTGATATGAAATGTCCAGAAAAGGCAAAACTATAGAGATGGAAAGTAGATTCATGGCTGAAGGTGGGAAGAAGGGGGGGGCGGGGGCGTTAAAAATGGAGAATGGAGAGTGACTAATGGGTGTGACTATAGAGCTGATTATGGGATGACTTCAAAATTTGTGACATCTAAAAACCACTGACTATACACTTAAAATGGGTGAATTGTTTGGTATGTAAATTATATCTCAATAAAACTGTCATTTTAAAAAGAATCAAAATTGAGGGAGAGGGATGGGCCCCAGAAAGGAGGGAGGCCTTTATAGGGTGATGAAAATGTTTTGTATCTTGATTGTGTGGATAGTTACTTGGATGTATAAGTTTTCAAAACCCATTGAAATGTATGTAAAACCATCCTCAATAAAGCTGATTAAAAAATTTCAATAAAAAAGAAAAAAACTAATCTCAAAAAATAGGCAAAAGATTTGGACAGACACTCACCATAGAAGATACACAGATGGCAAATAAGTCTATGAAAATATATTCAACAGCATTAGTCATTAAGAAAATGCTAATGAGAAACCACAATAAAAATAACACTGTCTGTTAGAATATCTAGAGTTAAAGTGATGGACTAAGTGTTGGCAAGGGTTTGTGGGACTTGGAGCTCACACACTGCTGGTGCAAGCGGAACGTGGTACAGATACTTTGCAAAATGCTCAGCAGTTTCTTAAATGTTCAACATACATCAAACACCTGATTGTGCTATTCCACTCCTAGGTATTTGCTCAACAGAAATGAAAACATATGTCCATACAGAGTCTTTTACATAAATAATCATAGCATTTTTTTTTTTGTAATGGTGCAAAACTGGAAACAATCCAAATGCCCATCAACAGGTGAATAGATGAACCAGTTGTGGTATATAACACTCAGCAATATTTTGGAATGAACTATGAGTATCAACCACATGATTCCATTTATTTAAAAATGTTAGAAAATGCAAACAAGTCTATAGGCAACAGAAGGCAGGTTAGTGGTTGCTTGGGATGGGGCCAGGGCATGGGCAGGGCAAGAGAGAGGACACAGGACATTTTGGCCATTGATGGGTATGTTCATGATCTTGATTGGAATGATAATTTTATTGGTCTATGTCAAACCATATCACATTATGTACTTTAAATATATGCAGCTTATTGGATGTCAATTATACCTCAATAAAGCTATAAAAACAAATATAATCCACTTAAAGTCCTGGCTTCCAGTAAGGGTCTGTTTTCTCTAATTACGCCTTGGCTCCATGCACTGCAATTATAGGCAGGAGCAAGCTCCCACCCTGCCCTGATAGGCCCCTGGAGCTCAGTTCTGGCTCTCAGGGCTTCCTAGGCCTCTCCCAAAAGGCATTTGTTAGAGAAAGGAGGTCAGCAATGACCTCTCTCTATGCTCCAAGAAAGGCTGCTTTCTTAGTCCATCGCATTTCTTTGCTCACACTAGGCCCGTGGTTGGCAAACTGTGGCTCGTGAGCCACATGTGGCTCTTTGACCCCTTGAGTGTGGCTCTTCCACAAAATACCACGGCCTGGGTGAGTCTATTTTGAAGAAGTGGCGTTAGAAGTTGAAGTTTAAAAAATTTGGCTCTCAAAAGAAATTTCAATCATTGTACTGTTGATATTTGGCTCTGTTGACTAATGAGTTTGCCGACCACTGCACTAGGCCCTTTTGGTGTTTTGGCTTTAACAATTATTTCTTTATTATTTAATTTTTGGAATTTTCTATGGCCACCAACGTAAGTCAAATCATCTAACTCAAATTAATTCTATTAATTTTTTTCTCCCACTTCTAAGTTTATGTAAAGACTAGAGGTCCAGTGCATGCTTCCGTTAATATGAAATGGAGGTTCCTCGATCTGGCCAGTGATTGAGGATTGCCGGCCATGGGGAGGGAACCAGGAGGTTGGCCAGCCGGCCCCCTGATTGGGGCATATCGGGGGAGACAGATAGCAGGGGAGAGGGACCACTGGAGGTTGGCTGTGGGAGCGCACTGACCACCAGGGGGCAGCTCCTGCATTGAGCATCTGCCCCCTGGTGGTCAGTGCATGTCATAGCGGCTGGTTGACCTGTCATTTGGTCATTAACAGCCGCTTAGGCTTTTATATATATAGATGTGTGGTAGGTACATGTGAGAAAGAGCCTATGTCCAAAAGGATCTCATAGCCTGAGGGTTGAGGGCTAACATGAGAACTCTAGTGACTTGTTGAGAGGCAGAATGGGATTGATGGATGCGAGACCTGCAGATAAACTGACATGGGGGTTTGCTAAGATGAGATCATCACCCAGTCCTTCTTTTAATTTTTTGGGCTCATCCTGATACCCCAAATTACCTTTTTCTGCCACTGCAAAGAAGGCTGAAGATCCAGCCAATGGAAGAAGTATCCCTGCTGACTGCCTTGCCTGCTGCCTGTGCTTAGAGAAATGCGAAGCTTCTGAGCCAGCACATGACTTGGGGAGGTCTGGCAATTTCTGTCTTTGCCTGTCCTGCTATCTGCCACTTCCAGAGATGCACCAGCTGAGCTTGTAGATATGATTTATAGAGAGCTCAAAAGACAACTTTCATCTGTGAGTTTGTATGCAGCTCTCTGTGCGGGCTACTCAACAGGCATTGAGATGGAGGGGAAGAAGCATATGCATCTCAGAAGGAAGCAGATGTTGCATAATCAGCAGTAATTTAGAAGGAAAAGAGAAGGTGAGAAAAGACATGCCCCGTGTCCTATAGCAGGAGGTTTTGTGCCACTAGTGTCCCCTTTCTGGGGCCCCTTGGGTGCTTTTTTTGTGTCTCAAGAAAGTGCACCAGAAGCCATGGGCATCTTCCTGATGGCTTGACGTGAACTACAAAAGGAGCAGCCTTAAAAGGTGTGGGTTACGGAGTGCAGATGCCACCAAACTCAGCCTCTGCCGTGGAAGGGATCAGGTTGTTCGCAAATGAGGCAGAATAGGCCTTCAGCAAAGTTACCAAATTCATAGCCAGGAACAAATGCACTGTGGTGACGTGTGAAGATCAAGGTCTTTGAGGTCTGAGAACTCTGAGGATCACTCTGAGCGAGATTCTGCTCTGCTGCTTCCTAGTCTTGGAATTGCTATGTGCTCCCTTCTAGCCTCATTTGATCAGTCGTAAAATAGGCATACTAATATGAATGCCTGTCTTTTTAGGGTCATCTTAAGGATTAAATGGAATGATATGTATAGATGAACTGGGGAATACACATGCACACACAAAGCTAACTTTTTAGGTAGTCTTAAATATAGGAGGGAAGGTATTTGGTCAAAAAGGGAATTTTTCACTGCCAACGATGTTTCCTTGGATCCAAGACTGATGGTCAAGTCAAGGTGGTAAATGAGCAAAGCAGTGGCCTCACTTACAAAGAATGAGGCCATCCTTTCAGGTCTAAACCGCAGCTCGCTGACAGCCCATCAGCGAGGGCTACTCTCCTTCCTGCTTCCTCCCAGTGAAAATGAAATGTTTGCTGGCGTGGGAAGAAGGGCTTGACCTCAAGCAAAAGAAAAAATCACAACTTTCAGGTGTACAAAATGGCTGTGTTCACAGTTCTCTATGAAATCTGAGATTTCTGGGCCCCGTGGTCTCTTTAGCCAGGAGTTGGGGGTGGCGTAGAGTAAATGTCACTTGAGGTCCATGCTGCTCTTGTCAGGAGGTAGAACCTTTTCCTTCAGTGCCAACGAAATTGTCTCCTTACAGACCCCGACGGTCCTATGAGTAGGTCATGCACCTTTGCACACAAGCAAATGAGTTATTCTCTCCCTCCTCAAAGAATCATGACACAATCTAGTCCCTGGCTATATCCACTTGAGTGGAAAAGGGGAAATCTCAGTGGTGTCTTGTAAGCTGATATCTCCCCCAGCTTCCCGGGAAGTTTCTAACTCTAGATATGCTGACAAGTTATTAGTTACTGTGGTCCCTCTCTCGTGGGTACTGCTCACTGCTTTCGTCCCCACCTGGTGCCCCTTCCAGCCTTGGCGATCATCACTTGTCCCTTTGCTTGTCTATTGAATGTGATATGGTCATTTTCACCATTGCTGGTAGTGCTCTGATGGGTACTTCCTAGACAGTTGCTCATTTTGGGTGTACTTCCCCCCGCCACCACCGCCTTTCATTAAAAAATCTAGAGGCATAGAACCACAGAAATGGTTAGGTGGTAGGGAGGGAGGGTTGCAGGCCTCTCTGTACGATGGTGCTCATATTAATCTTTACTTTTGGTTTGTGTTAATTAAGGAACAAATGTTAAAGTGTCTAGGTTAGTACTGGCCCAACATTGCTATCATCATGTTCGTCATCATCATTCTTATAGCTTAAAAAACAGAACCACAACGCATGCTTCACAATTTACATGAGTGATTTCTATGCTGTTTCATCTTCTAGTGTTTCCACTTTGTCCTTATAGACTATGGAATGTTCCATTGGGCTGTTGGGGTGGCATGGACAGGACCTCTAGCATAGATGGGGCCTTATAGGTGGAACATAGACTCTACCATCCTTTCTAGATACATTGCTTTAAAAGCATGCTCAGGAACACTCCCTGCATGCCTGGCACATGGTAACTACCTAACATATGTTCCCAGCTTAACTTCCTGATTTGCATAGGGGGACTGGGCCTGGAAATCCCCCTATGCATGCACACAGTCCTACTCTGATGGCCTGAGGAGTTCCTTCTCTCAGCCACACTGGGGCTGCTCATCTTGATACTCACACTCCTGGAGGCAGTGAGTGTAGCTGCACCCAGATCAGCAAAGGGACTGTGCTGTTCTCTACTTCCCAATCCTGCCCCCAATCTAGGTGGTTATTGTTTCGCTCCCTCAGCTGCTTCCTCTCTGCTTGATAAGTAGTTTGTGTTAATACTCTTTTGTTTTACAGATAATGATCACGATGATAACAATCTTTCTCTCTTATACAGTATTTCATAGTTTTCAGATCACTTCCTCTGCCATTCTCTTATTTTTTTTCCTCAGAACAACTGGGGTGGGTAAGCAGGAATGTGCTATTCATTATCCTTCTCGTTTTACTGAGCGGGATATGACAGTCAGGGATACTCATGCCTTTCTAATACAGCTAATAAGTGGCAGAACCAGAACTCGAATCTAAGGCCTTACCTTCGGGCCCTTGGTGATTACACGATTGCATAGGATTTCCTGGGGATGAGTGACAGGTGCAGAAGCCCAGAGCTGGAAGTGAGTGTGGCCTAGGACAATGAGCAACAGCGTGGCTTTTGTGGCCCTGTTGTGAGAACCAGCCAAGGATGCGAAGGAGAAAGCCAGCATTGTCAGCCTTAAAATGGAGAGAGTTAGGAATCCAGAAATGAGAATGTAAATAACAGAGAAGTATAGCAAACATCCAGTAAGAACTCCATTAGTTGGATGAACAAAGGAATAAATAGTATCAAAGAGAAGTAGATCCTTTAGCAGCTTCTCTCTGAGGCCATGCCCATCTGTTTACAATCAACTCACTCCCTTTAGGTAGAGGGAATGTAACCTCCTGGAGCAATGGTTCTCAAAGACAGCAGTCTTGACCTCGAGGTGACAAGACAGCAATCTTGACCCCCAGGGAACACTAGACAATGTCTGGAGAGTATTGAGTTGTCTGGGGAGTGCTACAGGCATCTTAGTGGGTAAAGACAGGTGACACTGCTTAATATCCTATAATGCACAGGTCAGCCGCCCTACACCCCCAACAAAGATTACCCAGCCCCAAATGTCAGTAGTGCCAAGGTTTAGAAATTCTGCCCTAGAGGAATGAACATTTCCATATTTGCCCTAGTTGGCAGGATGGAGACAATCTTGGCATTAGCCTTTTTATGGGTCTATGACTATCGGCTGAGGGAGTCCTTAAGGGAAAAAGAGAAGGACTTCAAGAATTGTATTTGATTTCAAAACCAAGCACTGGCTCAGCCCAGCGTTTGTTTCCTCTCTGCAAAACTGACCATACCCTCCTCCTGTGTGGATAATAAAGAAGTGATGGAATAAGCCCCAAGTGATACTTTACAGGGATAGACTCCCAAGAGTTGGCAAAGTAAGATCTGAAATATTGATAATTAATCTATATAGGTCTCAACAATGGAGAGCTCTGTTGAGAGTTGAAAAGGTCAAGAAAGAATTGATTGGAAAAAAACCACACACACAAAAAACAGTGCGAAAGGATGAGCACTGAGAAATGTCAGGGCTGTTCCTTTTCCACATGGGGAAACTAGACTCGCACAGTTTGTACTGATAATGGGGTGGTGGGACCCAATCCAGTCATTCAGAGTTATTGAGGTGAAACAACACCCCCAAAGATACTTCAGTGTCGTTTCAGTTTGCACAGGGCCAGCTCTGATGGGGGTATTTCTTTGATCTACTCCAGCAGGGAGAAATCTGAGAAATGTTACTCTGTGAGATACGGGTCCTTTAGTTCAGTGTTGACCAAATGATACTAACACTCCTACTAAAATGTGCGCATCATTTTACCCTTTCTGAAGGTTCTTTACATATGTTCTTCCTTGCCTTTGATTATACATGCGGTCCTTTTTGTCTGGAAGCTTCTTTTCCTTCTCCAACCATCCTTTTGTTAGCAGCCCATCCCCACTTTTTAAATCTCTCCCAACTCATCCTCTCTCCACATGCACGTGCATGCATACACACCCCATATCCATGCTGCATATCACTTCTATTCTAAGTGCAGACTTCTGCAGGACAATAACCTGTATCATGTTGGATTTTGTGAAAAACTAATGAACAACACCTTCTCATACCCCTATTGATTCAGAATCAATTGAGAAATAAGGCAGTTGTCAAACAGATGGAAATAAAAATATAAACTTTATTGGTAAAATTTACTGAATTATATGGCTTAGATCTGCAGCCAAATGCAGCTCCCTAACTCTCTCCAGAGCTCAACTCAGCCATCCAGTCCCAGGCAGAAATCAGAAATGGGTGGGGACGTAAGATGATGGAAAGAAAGAGGCCCCACGCCTTTTCTTCCTGTAAGTTGGTAATTTTTTCCTTTCAGGGGACTAAATATTTCAGAGCTGACATCAAAATATACAGCCTGTCTCCTCTGTTAGATTGTGGGCAACTTGGGGGCAGGGACACCATATGGTCTATCTTTGTTTTCTCAACTCCAAGCTTAGTGTCTGGTACATAGCAGGTCTGTTAAATAAATAATGTTAGACATACTTTATGTCTCTTTCTTCTGCCTCATTTCAGGCTTTCAAACAGAATTTTGCTGCTGCTGATCCACTCCCCAACCCCACATGTTATACCGACCAATTTCACAATGCCCCTGTGGGGTGGTATCCCTCTCTCTCCTACAGAGCAGGGAAATGAAACGCAGAGCTCTTTTGTAATCTGTTTATTAATCAAGTCAGCTAGCCAGCCGGCGGTAAGGCCAGGTTCAGTGTGTGGGCCTCCTTAGCCTTCATGTGCCACGGGGCTGCTCACTGGCTACTTCCCGCATCCTCTCCAGAATTCTTAGCCATTCCTGACGAAGGCAGTGTTTTCATAGACTTACTTTTTAATCTAGTGAGTGTTAAGGCTCAAGACTGAACTGGGTTCAATGGCCCAGTTACCTAGAATCCCACCTGCCCAAACATAATGGGATATCCCTGCTCAGAGAGACCATTGAGCTCTGTGTAGCATCCCAGCTGGAGCCCATTCCCATCAGCCAGGGCCCCTCTTTCAAGTTTTTACCCACCCAGGGTCCACCTTTGCGTCAGAAGGCCTGTTGTGAATTCAAGCATGGTAGACAAATGTGGCTCAAGGACATGTTCCCAAGTAATGACTGCTATCCAGCTTCATTTATAATCTTTTTTAAGAAAATATTTTTTAATTGATCTCAGAAAGGAAGGGAGAAGGAGAGAAACATCAATGATGATAGAGAAACATTGATCAGCTGCCTCCTGCACACCCCACGCTGGGGATCGAGTTCCCTGACCAGGAATTGAACTGTGACCTCCTAGCTCATAGGTCAACAGTCAACCACTGAGCCACACCAGCCAGGCTTCACCTATCATCTGGACTGGTTCTGCCTTCATGGTCAGTACCTCATTGTTCCCTCCTGGCATTGTCCTCTCCATGAGCTTGCCACATGCTTAGACTACTTCCAGTTTTTTCAGGTGTCACTTCAGAATTAGCATCTGGTACACAGTTGTCCCCAAACCAGTATCTGCCTGTCCTCATAGGCAGGGCTCAGGTGAGGTCCCGCCCTCTCCTTTCTTTTCTTCTGTCATCTCCTGGCACCAGGGGTAAAGCATCATGACTTGCAACTAGGACCCATCATTCGTTAGGCAAGTGGGGACAAGTAGATTTCATTCATTATCCCCATTAAAAAAATGAAGACACTGAGATTCATGAAGGCTCAGAGGCCTGTCCAAGGTCACATGGGCCTGACAACCTGGGAAGGAAATGAGGACTTAAAAAACATTGATCATTGTATCTCTTCAATACTCAATATTCTGCGTCTTTACTATTCAACCAGACTCTCCACTCTGGCTTCCATGAGATTCCTCTTGCCTATTTAATCAGGATAACATAAAATGAGAAGAAAGAGAGAAAGAAGAAAAGACAAAAATCTTTCACAATTCAGCATAGCACTAATCTGACATGACAAGGCCAAGCCCATCTTTTCACTGTGCCAGTTACTTAAAGGGCATCGATGCCATGGTACCATTAAAGTAATAGCAAAGTCCGATGATAGGACATTATGGATCAATGTGCTAAGTGTTGTTCAACTTGTTCAATGAAATAGAGCATTGGATCATTAACCTTACCAATGTCAATGTGTTGTCACTATCAAATTTAGCTAAATGAATGTCCATGGCCCTCATTAAAGACTGTGCTTCAAAGCAACTAATGTATTAATACCTTATTGGCAGATACTAAAAGGAGAGGCCCTCTAGAGCAAGACAAAGAATTTGGACAGAAACTAAAAATATTTAATGGAGAAGGGTATAGTGACAGATACAAATTCAGAGATGTGGAGTGGATAAGTAATTGAAAGGGAGGTAGAAGGATGGAGAAAGCGACGTCCGGAGATGTGTGAACACCTACATCCTTGATAGGCAGGTCTGGATGGAGTTCACAGAAATTGATGGTGAACTGGGATGAAAATGGAAACTTCCCATTTTCTTTTCTTTCAATATATCTGTTTAGTTTAGAAGGGGATATACATCATTATTTTTACCTGAATCCAGCTCAGACCCTCAAATAAGAGACTGCCTATAAAGAAAGCAGCGAGTAGATGCAGTGGCACTAGGCTGCACTATGATGTAGATGGAGGTCTACAAAACATCTGCACCCTCCTCTTGCCACCCTGCCCCACTGCCCTGGGGTAGTGAGAACCCACGGAGAAGCCTTGGTTTTTTGGCTAAGGCTGATTTCTTGCGTGGAGGCAAGGGCAATGGGCTGGAATTGGAGACCTCAGTTCTGCATTCAGTTCCTCTGCTGTTGGCAAGAATTCTGCTAGGCAAAGTCCAATCTCTGGGTCTCAGTTTCCTCATTTGTAAAACAAGGGTCTCGGAGAACTACAGACAGGTTGATTTTCAGAGTCTTAAGCACCTCTGGGGTGATTTAGGGGACACTGAGAGAAAACAAGGACAGGGAAAAGCAGGAATCTCAACCCTTCCTCTCATCTACCCAGAGCAGTTCAACTTGCATTCATCATGCATGAGGCTTTGCATAATATTTCATTGGGAAAATAGACCCCATTGCTAAACAAGATAAAATAAACAAGCAAACAAACACATTTGAAACAAAAACCCTGGACCATTGACTCCTCAATATTTAATAATGTTTAACACCAAAATGTACTAGTTAAAAAGTGATCCATTCAGTCCATCATTTAGTCTTTGTATCGACCCACTGTCATTCAGACTAATTTTTCCCCCCTAACAAGGGCTCTGATTATCCTGGCACCATGTAGAAATAACTTCATTATGTCTCTACTGTCAGTGCATGCATTAATGCCTCATGGACTGATGAGAGGCTCCAGAGTAGGGTGAGAACATTTGAAAGGGAGCCAAGCCCAGCGGGCGAGAAGAGGAGGAGTCCTAGAGGGACTGGAGAACGGTGGCTAAGGAGGCAGAGATGTTGATGTGGGCAGAGGAGGGAGGGTATTGGGCAGCCAGCATGGTGGCGATGTCCGTTTTACAGCCAAATAGGATTTTGATTGTCCAGTAATTTCTGAGAACTATTTGCCCAGCTGCTCCAAGTTCTGCATTACTGGCGGAGCTGGGTGATTTTTTTTGTCTCCATAATGTGTACTAAGTGTCTCATCTATCAAAAGCTTCTGCTGGGGTGACTGATTTTTACTCTTACTCACTCTCCAAACTGCCTACAAATGTTTCCCAGAATGCAAAGAAACTTCTGTATATAGAAGTTTACATTTTCATTTCCTGAGGAGCTCTTCTCTCCAAAGGACCCTTCAGTTGGGCCAACATTCTCATTGGCTGCTCTGGAGTCCTCTCCTTGGTTACCCGTGCCCATCTGGAAATTTCCAAGTCAATCCCAATACAAGAAATGCCTGCACAGCAATCACACAAATGAATACCCTGAAGTTAAAAAGGCAACTCCACTTATTTTCATGTGTTTTCTTAGAAAGTGAGATGAGTGTCCTTTGAGTCAGAAATAATGATTTTTAAAGAACATTCTTTTACTTGACTGTATACTCATTGAAGGCAGGAGCCATTATCTTTTATTTTATTATTAATGTTACTAGAAGCCCGATGCATGAAGATTTGTGCTTGAATGGGCTTTCCTTTCCCTGGCTGCCAGCACTGCCTTTCCACTCCAGCCCAGCCCCTTTCCACTCAGGCCCCGGAGCCGCCTCTTTCTGCTCTGGGAGCCACCTCTTCCCACTCCAGCCCCACCTTCCCACGCTTCCCAGAGGCCCTGAGAGACCAGGGTTGGGGCAGAACCCCTGCGCCATCACTCGGTGCCTGTGTATGCAAATTAACCGCCATCTTTGTTGGATTAATTTGCATATCACTCCTGACTGGCTGGTGGCGTAGTGGAGGTACAGTCAATTTACATGTTTGTCTATTATTAGGTAAGATTGTAGTTATTGCTATTATTTATCTCTATCAGTGTTTCCCAAACTTCTCTGATGGCATGAATTCCTTGGGGTACTTGAAAATATATATTCCTAGATCCCTTCCCTAGATTTTAAATCAGCAGATATAGAATGGTTGTCCAGGAACCTGTAATTAACTATCAAAAGGAATTCAGTGATTCTTATAACAAATCTTCGGAAAATACTGATCTATAAAATCAAGTGTCCAGCCCAGTGCCAGGCACCAAGAGTCTCAGCAAATGTTTGCAAAGAATAAAGGAGCTCCCGGATCCAGAATTAACTCAGACCGAGGGCTAGTCTAATGAGGAAGAGCGGGACACCTGGGTAAAGCCCAGGCAATTGTCTGTGTTTTCTGAGAGCCCAGCCCTGGGTTGGAGACCGAGTATATCTCATAGAATTTTCCCACAGCCCCCTCTTCATTTACAACCCCAATCTAGCCGCATGGAACATGCATCTGCAGTCAGCAGATGGTCAGTTGACTCAACAGGCATACAATTAGACCCTGCCCTCCCCTCAAAATAGTCCTCTTCAGAGAACCAAGCTGTAGACCCCAAGTTGGCATCCAGACTGCTGTCCATCCCCGGTTGTAACTGGTGTCTAAGCTCCCCTGCAGTCCCTGCTCCCTTTCTGCTTTTCTGCCCAGGTGGAGGCACTTTCTTGTCCCCCCTCGGCCCAGACTGGACTTGACCCTGATGAGCGTTTCTGCTTAGGGAACCAGTAAGACTGTTGGGCGGGGCGCTGCTCCCCTTTCAGAAGCACCTTTTGGCAGTGACTTCCCTTCACTATCCTGTTGTCCAGATTGTTGGCGGATTATCTAGCCTGAGCCCTTTTGCAAATATGTCCCCTTGCCCTTGTCATGCTTCCTGGACCCACAAGACTTTGCATAATTTGATGATATCTGATCGGATGCTGTGCACTGGGCTGGGGGCTGAGGAGACAGCCGGGAACAAGCTGCATCCTCCTTAGCTTAGAATCAGAGAGGAGAAAAAGACCAGAAAACCAACACGGGCTAATAAATGTGAAAAGCGCTCATTTAAGATTAAGCAAGAATGTTATGGGAGCTCACAGAAGGGGCCTAACGTAACCCTGAGTATAACAGGTTTGGAGGGGGTGCTTTTTGGCCTGTAATGTGAGGAGTCAGTCCGTCAAAGAAGGTGGCTGGCTGGGCATTCGAGGAGGAGGTACCAGCATGGTAGAAGCAAATGCTTTGCTAATAAGATTCCCTCGTCTAACTGAATACCCTCATCTTGGATCTGATTGCATTTAGGGAAAAGGGTTCTGGGATCAGGGGTCAGGAAACTGTATTTTACTTATTGTTCTCTTTTTAATTAGTTGTATGACCCTGGAAAAGGCACTTTTGTTCTCAGTGTCTCGGCATTATCTCCTGTAGAGGGTTTGGAAAAAATGACCTTTAAAATCCCATCTATTTATTCAACTCGGAATCTCCCTGTAGTACACGCTTTATCACTTAGCATAATGAATTGGTCTGCCCTCCATGTAGTGTATGTGTATTTGTGGGTGCACACAGGCACGCATGCATGTACACATCGGTCAGGCCCATCTGCGTACAGCTGCCTTTGCTGTGGAACTAAACAACATGTTCAGAAGAAGTCACATCCATTTTTCTATCGGGACATAATCCAGTATATAACACACACACATCCTGTTTGAGGAGACCGCCCAAGAGGGGCAGGGGAAGTGGAGGGTGGGTGAAGGAGAGCAGAACACGGGGCTGTCACAGACTGTGGCTTAAAAATGCCTTGAGTTGCAATTAAAAAAGGCAGAGGCCAAAGGTTACTCCCTGGCATTTCGCTCAGGGTGGATAATTTTAGAGGGCGATGTGTCTCCGCTTGTTGAGATATTCTTAGAGACTTGCAACAGCTTAAGTCTGACCGGCCTGAAATAAAACTCAGAGAAGCTGACACATGCAAAGACACTAGAGAGAAGAACCCAGTGGCAGGCGGTAAATGGAGAAAAAAAACAGCATGATTGACGCTGCTCCTGGATCCTTATTTCTTGATTAATAGTAGAGATTGGATAATTTTTAAATTATTATTATTCCCAGAGAGCGTACATGATATCAGGTAGACATAGGCAGTCCTGTCACTGGGAAGGTTAAATACTCTCTGTACTTGGTAATTACCTAATCACCATTATTCTTTTACATTAATTCTGCCCCAGAATTCATTATGAGTGGGTTGGGTTATTAAAGCTTCTGTGGAAAGACACAAAGCACCCTGTTGTTTGCACTGATTTAGCAGCAAATAAAATACCCTCCTATACCTGCCTTATCCAGAGCAGCCTGGAAGAGAGTCTCTTGCCAGTGTGTTCAACTGGCTCCCAGGTCCACCTGAGCGTGTCCACTAGTAAGCAGTGCAAACAGAAATGCAAATGACCCCTGCCCAGGGAGACCTGAGGCCAGGAGAGAGAAACCTGCAGGAGAGGAAGGTGAAGGCAATCAGAGAAGGAATCGCCCTTCTCCAGAATGTTCCAGGCACGTCTGGAAAAGCTGTCGTGTCCCCCACTCAAACCCTTTCCATGGTCCATTGCTAGCGGGTCCCTCAAGTGAATGCATCTATGAGCTTTGTCCTTCAGGCAAAACTGTTTGCGGAATCCATCAGTGCAACCAAGTGAGGCCAGAGACCCCTCACTGGGCCTTGGCCAACACAGGAATTCCTGGGAGCTGCAAAGGGGGACAAAATGCAGCCACAGAGGTAAGCTGGGCTTTTACAAAAGCTGCCCTTACTGAGATTACAATGAGCGAGAGCCCCTACTGTGGGTAAGGGAGCTGGGAAATGGGGGAGCTGCTACTATATCGCCCTCTAAAATTATCCACCCTGAGCGAAATGCCAGTTAGTTATAGTGAGGGGCATAGAAATTGGTATAAGCTTTCTGGAGGAAAGTTTGGCAAAATGTATTAAATATCCTTAACAAGATGCATACCTTTTGACTGCATATTTTTAACTTTGGAAATGCATAATGATATGTGCCTAAAGTATTAAAATATTGGTAATAAAACTACATGTTGAACCATAGAGATTTGATTAGAGCTTTTATATGATATGTATACTATTTATTGATTTTGGAAAATGATTTTGATCCATCTTTAATTATTTTTAAAAAGGAGGCTGCAAAAGGTAAAATATCATTTATTAAAATTAAAATGCATATATTAATAGGCACTACAAACGTGTGTAAAGACATAAGTTATGATGTTAACAGTGAGATGGATGCTGGTTAATTTTAGTTTCCTTGAGTTTTTTTTTTTTTTTTTAATATATTTTATTGATTTTTTACAGAGAGGAAGAGAGAGGGATAGAGAGTTAGAAACATCGATGAGAGAGAAACATCAATCAGCTGCCTCCTGCACACCCCCTACTGGGGATGTGCCCGCAACCAAGGTACATGCCCTTGACCAGAATCGAACCCGGGACCTTTCAGTCCGCAGACCGACGCTCTATCCACTGAGCCAAACCGGTTTCGGCAGTTTCCTTGAGTTTTTAAGGGGTTTGCAAAATACACACCCAAATTTTACACTTGTCTTCAGGTTTTAAGCTTAGAATGCTCATCAAATGCCTCAATAATCTCACAGAATACCGGTAAGTAGTAAACATAGTCTAAATTATTTAGAAAATATCCAGATCCTCTGAACATCAGCAAGTCCAGGGTTCTGAAGACTCTGCTAGCATGTGCCATTTTAGAAGTGGGTCACAAGTGGTATGAGGGCTTCTCTTCACAGAAAAACTGTCACTGTAGATGACTAGAGCTCACTGGCCTTCCCCTGGGGAAACTGTCTGGGGGAGAGGGTGTGGCAGAGGCTAGGGAACTGGGATTCTGGTCCTGACCCTGACTCTCAGTGGGCTTGGTTCCCCTCAAGTGTAACTTGAACAACCAGGACCACATGATTTTCCAGATTCTCCCAGATCTAACCTTTTTAGGATGCTTGGGTTAAAGCCACCCTGAGAACCCTCAGTGGGTGGAAAGTCAACTTCACTTTGCATGAGTAAGATGCTGTGTCAAAATTGAATTTTTCTAAGAAACACAGAGTGACATTGCATTTTCTGAATTCAGACATGATTTCCTTTTACCCATAGAAGAACCACTGTCTTGTATTGGATTACTTTGATTACCTGAACTAACCTCCCTATTCTCCCCCCCCCCCAACTTTGGTTTCAACTTAGAGGTCGTATTGATATAGAAAACAACTTTGGAATATTTTTAGTTCTACTGAATATTAAATTTATACAGTCTCTGAATCGCATCACAGACTCCACTGTCATTATAGCAGATACTGTAAGTTTCCTACCCAAACCCCCACCTTCTGGTCTTGGCCGTGTGAGAAGGTGATGTTGGAAGTGCTGTACATTGGGACCATGGACAGTTGAATGTAGGGCAAAATGCCAACAATCTGGAAAAGTGGAAAAAGAAATGCATCTGAAAGCTCTGAGCAGCTGTTTTAACTAATTCTGGAAATGTCTGACTTAACATATGGGATTACAAACATCTATTTTTAGTGGAGTTTTCTATTACTCGAAACCCAGAGCATCTTAATTGACCTCTGCCTTTCTAATGACTTCTGGAGAACACGGGGGGAGATCATTAGTTATAGCCAAAATATTTTAAAAGACTTTATGTTAGAGTACAGTACTCACAAGCTACCAGGAATCAAAACAGACTCTAGAGCTGCAGTATTTCAACAGCGCAGGGCTGTGCATGATAGGCAATTAAACATTCAGATAGAGGCCCACATGTACATGAGAATCTGGTGCCAAGGGGACCTCAAAAAATAACAATTCGAAGTACACCATCCGGAATTACACTGCCTGGTTTTGAATCCTAGCCCCAGCCAATTATGAGCTGCATCAACACAAAACAGTTACATTTTCTAAACTTCAGTCACTTCATTTGTAAAACATGAATAATAATGTCTATGACAGAGTGTTGTGAGGGTTATATGTGAGGATCTTAGTCTATCATAGAAAATGCTGAATTTTACGGTGCTTAGTACATCATAAAGGGTGTACTGGCACACTTACACATCATTTCAAAATCTGCTTAATCTACCTCTTACTCTGAACCCACGGTATTGTACAGGTAGCCACGAGCCACATGTAGCTATGGACATTTAAGGTTAAAATAATATAAAAATAATATAAATAAACCAAAAATTAACAATTCAGTTCTTCAGTGTCACCAGCCACATTTTAAGAGTCAGGAGCCATATGTGTCTGGACAGTGCAGATCTAGACCATTCCTGTCATTGCAGAAAGTGCTATTAGACAGTGCAGTCCAAGAGCTTTCTGCAAAAACCAGTCGCATGCATCGCAAGATTTGACCAGCTCCATGCACATGAAATCAGATGGCCCTTATCTCTGGTCCCCCCACCTGAGACATTTGCTGTGGTGGGACATCATGTGGAATGCAGGTGAGAATGTGTTCTGCACTCATGCGTGCCCTGCCTGAAATTGCAGGGCAGTTAATATTCATGGGGCCGCCCTCAGCCAATGAGAAATGGCGGTCAAGAGGGATCTGCTTCTCCCCTACGCTCCTAGTATATTTAGCCATATTCCCAGAAGATTTAGTAAAGTTCCTCTGAAGACCCAGGGGAATTAGGCAACGGTTCTCCATAGGGGTGGCTGGTTTGAAAGCACATTCCTGTATTGACTTTCGCTCCTGCCAAGTCTCAATTCCCACTTATGAATTGCTGTAATCCTGGGATCACATTTCTAAATGCACACAAGCTTTTGTCTTAGGTTCCGTGTTCAGGGAACCAAGGTTAAAACAGACAGTATACAATCAAGTGGTAGCTCATATCTCCATTGCTAACTAGCAGAAGAAAGGACAGAATAATTTGTAAGTGGTATTTAAATATCAGCAGACCATTTTGGAGAAAAAGATAAATTTACATGAAACACATACAAATTCTATGTGGATGGAACATTAAAATATGAATAAAACCAACCCAAATTACAAAGTAATGGAAGAAAATATCAGAATACTTTTTATAATATTGGCCTATGAAAACTTCTAAACAGAGATTGAAAATAAATAATGAAAAATATAGATAAGAATAATTTAATTAAGTTCTTATAATTTGTACAGGGCAGAAGATACCATAAACAAAATAAAAACGTCTAAAAAAAAGAATTTAAGACTATTATAGAAATTAGACTAATTTTCTCATTATGAAGATACTGTCTAAAAATGTATAAACCAATAAGAAAAAAAATCAACAACATAGAAGCAATCCAGCACTCTAATCGGCACATTACGGGTGTTTTATAAATATTTATTGGATGAATAAATAACTATGGAATAATGGGTAAACTATTAAACCAACTCACTAGATAAAAAAGTCAAATGGATTATAAACATATTACATTAGCTTTCACTAGATATTAGAGAAATACCTATTAAACAAGATACAATTTTTTTTTTACCCATCAGATTGGCAGAAATGTAAAGGACTGGTGACATTCAGTGTTAATGAAAATATGTGTGAGTGGGTGGAGGAACTGCTATACACTGTTGGTGGGTGTAAAAATTGATATAATTTTATATATGACAATTTTTTAATATCTCTCAAAATTTAAGATATATGTATCTTTTGACTCAGATATTGTACTTCTAGGAACCCATTCTGAAAAAAATGCAAAAGTAAGTGGCCTATGACATAAGAATTTTTATTATAGTGTTTGTTTGGCATGTCAGAAAATTAAAAATGACCTTATGTTCATCATTTTGGAAAAGGTATATTATACCACAATAAAACTCTGGGATATTAAGCAGCTATCAAGAAATAAAGTAGATTCAAAAGAATGTCCATTGTTAAGGCTTGAATTATGTCCCCCCCCCCCAAAAAAAAAAGATAAGTTGAAATCTTAACCCTGAGTCCCTCTCCCCCCCCCCCCCCAAAAAAAAAAGATAAGTTGAAATCTTAACCCTGAGTATCTCAGAATGTGGCCTTATTGGAGATAGAGTCTTTACAGTGGCAATCAATTTACCATGAGGTCATTAGGACTGGCCCAAATCCAATATGACTGGTGTCCTTATTAAAAAAATAAATAAAAAGAAATTTATATATGAGATAGACTCAGAGGGAAGAGGATGCGAAGACACACAGGGAGATGAGAGTCATGTAAGTGGAGTGGTGTGTCTACATGAGCCTAGAAACCCCAAGGACGGTTGGGGAACACCAGAAGCTGAAAGAAGCAAGAAGGCCTCCCCTCCCACCCTTGAGCCCCCTCGCCAGCCATCAGAGGGAGCGTGGGCCTGTGGACGTCTCAATTTTGGACTCTTACCTTCATATATGTGAGAGAACGTATTTCTGCCGTTTAAGCCACCCAGCTTTTAGTACAAATGGTCCTCGACATATGAGGGTTTGGCTAAAAAGTTTTCGACTTTACAAGGGTGCAAAAGCTATGCGAATGCTGCGGAAACCATACTTAGAATTTTGATCTTTTTCTTGGCCAGCGATATGTGATACAATACTTTCCTGTGATGCTGGGCAGCGGCAGAGAGATGATTTTTTCCAACTGTAGGCTAATGTAAGTGTGCTGAGCATGCTTAAAGTAGGCGAGGCTAAGTGATGTTCGGTAGGTTAGGGGTATTACATGCATTTTTGATTTATAATGTTTTCAACCTATGATGGGTTTTATCAGGACATAATCCCATCATAAGTTGAGGAGCATCTGTACTTTGTTGTAGCAACCCTACAAACAGACAAACCCAGGATCTATTATGGAGCAGAATATAGAGTTGCTGACTAAGAAGTATGATGTTCATTTATGTTACTTAAAATCAGTGGTGTTGTATCTCCTCTCATGTGCTTCTGGAATATGTCCACGTGGCTATTGAACAAGACTACCCCTGAGGAGGGGACCTGTTGGATTGGGGCCTTATGACAATAAGTTGCCATTTTTTTTTACAAATTATCTATTTCATTTTTCTCTTAATGAACTTGTATTGCTTTTATAAATATTTTCCCTTTCCAAAAAATATCCACGTCCCTTGAACAACCAGGCAATTTTTTTTTTCTGGAGGCGGAGGGAAAAAACCCCCACAAGAGCCAGAGGAGGAGGAGAAGGAAGCTGACACTGGGGTGAAGTGTGGGGGCCCCAATGCCTGCCCACCTGGGTCTCTGCAGAGCGAGAGCGAGTTCCTAGTGAAGGAAACAGAACTCTGAATGCCTTGAAGCTGCAAAGAAGAAGCAATGAACCCTCAGCCTGAGGGAGGAGACACCCTCCTCTTTCCCGTGGGCGGTGGGAGCCGCCTTTCTTAGGAGCTTCTGACGGGCAGGGCTTGTGCTCCCTGCCACTCTCCACTGAGCACCGCTGTAAGGACGCAGCTCGTGTCCGTGGAGCGCTATGTCGAAGTGTGTTCCCAGGCTTATTCCTGACTATCTCAGATCACCAGCAGGGCTTGGTGCATCTCCTCCATCACCTTCCTTCCCTGGAGGGGCAGTGGGGACCTGGCAGCGGGGAGGAGAGGAGTGTAAGGTGGGAATAGATACAGGCGTTACTGATGGCCCATGGAAGGGGAGCTCAGTCAGTGGGGCCTGAGAATCGACTGGAAAATCAATGAAGGGTTTCCTGGATCTCCAGGCAACTGTTTTGGCCCTCTCTTCTCTTTCCACACCCAGTGTCCTCCCCCCTGGCTGCTCAGTGCTTAGTCCTGTTGTGTTTTCTTCCCTCTCCCTTTCAATCCAAGACAGAGTTTTATCACACCAAGAAAGTGAGATAATCGCTGATAATCACTAGCTAAGTAACCTTTCTCTCTGCAGCAACAAAGACTGGAATTAAACCGCAGATGCTGGAGGGATAAATCCCTCAGGTTGTGAAGGAGGATATTAAGGGCATTAAGAGGCTCCCCAGTAGTGCCTGACACAATACACGTAGCACTAGCCCACTGTTTACGATAACAAAGACACACACACACACACACACACACACACACACACACACTCCTTTTCACAGCCTGCTAAGGTAAATTATATCTGGTTCCCCGTTTTATACCTGGAGAGACTGAGTCAAAAATGTTAAGCAACTTGTCAAGCTGTGACAGACTTGGGGCTTGAACCTGGGTAGTCTGGCTGTGGTCTGGGTGCTGTGGTCCCCGGTGTCTAAAGCGCTGGCCTCCTGAAATCACGAGCGAACCTCGCTGGTGTGTTTTCAGAGCCACGATGTAGGATGTGAATCAGAGCCACATTTGGAACAGACAGAGTCACCAGCTGGCAGGAGGGACCCATGGCAAAGGTCTCATTAGGCTATTGAATATGCCAGTGTAACACTGTAGAGATACGACTTGCTGGAGGCTAAGTGGAATCCCAACAGCAGGTGGAATTGAATGAGGTCTCGGGGGACTAGGAGCCACCTCTCTCTCCTTTGGCCCAGTTCCATTTAGAATGTGACATCCAGGAAAACATGACTGCGCCCCATGGAGACTCAGCACACCCAGCCACATCACCCCCTCCCACTCAAATCTGCACTTCATGGCTGATAGCACAAAGCCTGTGACCTTCATCCCTGTTCCTAGGACCCATCGCCCTTGGTGATTCAGCCCAGGGCCTCGCGTTATCATAGTGTTCCAGTATATCGAATGCCTCCTCAATGCTGCTGGGTGGAAAACCGCTTCCACTGTGTAGTTTCTGCAAGTTAAATATTTTTACAATTTTCAACCCTGTGGCAAGGGGATCAAACAGCCACAGTTGCAAAGGAAAGCTGAACAAGGCGATTTGACTCTGAAAGGTGTTTTCCTGTATTAAATATTCCATTGTCCTCTGTCCTCTCCATAAGGGACTTTCCAGGCGGCCAAATGAGGTTTATGGATGAGATTGATATTTAAGACGCTGGCAAAGCATGACCTTCGGCTTCCCGATAAGCAGCAAGGACAAACTGCAGCACAGGGGACTCGAGACTTTAATTCCCCCCCGCCCCCGATTGCTCCTCTCCAGCCCACTATGCATGGGACATGCAGCAGACTCAGCCCTGGTAAATCCAGGGGTGCCTCGGAGTCACAGACCCCTAGGAGGTTGGAGCTGGAGATCACCTGGCGAGTCCAACCCTTCATCTCACGGATGAGGACCTCTCTTCAGGTGGGTTTGCCTCGCAGGCTTGGCTGCTCTGCTCCCACCTGCTCTCTCCAGTAGATACAGAGCAGAAGGCTGTGCGTTATCATGCCTGGTCATTTGCTAACATGTGGGCTACGTGGAAGAGGAGAGGGTCAGCAGTCAGGGGCAGGCATGGCTGGCCGGGTTTCAATAATGCTGAATGTGGACTAATGGCTTACTGCTGTGCAAGTGCAGGGGAGAATGCTGCCCATGGTTGGGGGTGGGGGGGGGTGTAGCCTCGAGAAGTTTCTTTATGAGGGCAGGGAAGGAGAATCTTTTGTTTGTCCTGATCTCCTCTTTTTTTTTTTTTTTTTGGCAGAAGAGTCCTGAAGTTCTCCACATTCCTCCCAACCCAATGAGAAAGTCACTGTCTCTCTCGTTCTCTGACTTCCCCGACTCGCTGGAGCATGATATTGACCACTGATAGTCACTGAGCACTTACCAGTGCTGGGCCCCAGTCTGAGGGCTTTGCATGTATTAGTCTATTAAATGCTCACCACACTCCCACAAGGTACATGTGAATATCAGCCCCATTTTACAGATGAGAAAACTGAAGGAAGGAGAGATTAAGTAATTTACCTTAGGGTGCACCGCAATTTCATAGAAGTCCTGAAGAGGGAGAAATACTTCTGCCAGAAGCACTTCCCGCGAGAACTAACTTTCTCTAGGGAGCGTGTGCTGATAGTGAGTGAGGTAGGTTGGACTGGGGGTCTCACTGAAGCAGAATACCCTGTTGTATACATGTGTACCCTACCATGTATTCTAGAAGCAACATGGACTTTAGAGTCAGATTCAAGTTGCTTAGAATTCTAATTCTTGCTAGCTAGATTGCCTTGGGCAAGGTACATCTGACAGCCTCCATTTTCACATCTGTGAAACAGACACAGCACTGGTGGTGATGAGTATGAGGAAGGGGAAAGACAGACCTTGCAGAGTTGTTGTTAAGTTTACAGGTATGGAGGGTCTGATGCTGGTGGTTGCTTAATCAATGGTCACCCTCTTCTGAAGCCCACCTCCTTTCCGCTTGCCTATAGTTTCCAGGTAGATGGATTTGCATTGGTGTAGTTCTCCTATCTTCTCTCTTCCTTACTCACTCAGTAACGGAAGCACAAAAACAGGGCAGTAACTTGTCCAAGGTCACCCAGCTATTAAGCGGGGAGCTAGGATTTCAACCCAGCCAGTCTGGCTTCAGAGCCCACGGGCTTTGATGCTTCACCATCACAAACTCCTCAGAAGACAAAACACACATGCTCTCAGATGTCTTCTCTCTCCTTGGCAGCAAGAAGGCTGAAACCACCAGCTCTTGGGGAAAGGCAGCATGACTCAGAGCTGAAGGCTCAAACCGCTCTTTCTTTGATCTTGTTTTATATTCCTCTACTCTGGTTAACTCTAGAAGTGGGAGGCTTGGGAGACAGGGTCCCCTCGTCCCCAGTTTATACCCATCTTCCTGGTGTGGCTATCAGTAGCTCCCTATTTCACTCTCAGCAATGCCTGAGTTTGGAGATACATTACATGGCCGTTCTATGCATAAGACATGGGTCATGGGTAGGCAATGGAGAGGCCCAGGTCATATAGACAAGGCTGTTGGCATTCTTTAAGGCGCATTCCCTTTTTGAGGGGTAAGCTAGTTGGTGCCACAAGAAACTAAGACCACGTGACTTCTTGCTAGGTAGGCTTCTTGGTCTGGCTTGGCTGTGCTACCTTTGCTCTGGATCTTGAATGGGTCTCACTAATGCATTTCAAGGACCATCAGATCTCTCAGTGACAGCTTAACAGCAGGCCATCTCCCCACCCTGCTCAACATGGCCAGGAGCAGCCCCTAGGGCCACCTGTTGTGGGGAACAGGGATAGAAACCCCGAAGCAAGGAATGACCTATGTCGCTTGGGTCCTGGAGTTAAATTTACTGGCATAATTGCCAGATGTAATTTCCCCACACCTCTTTCTGCTAAGTGCTCTTTAAGAGCAAAGCACTTAGCAAATCTAAAACGGTAACAGCACAAAAGTGCTTACAAATACGAATTATGGAAAATCGGAAGCCGAACACTCACGGCAGCAATTTCAGTTTCTTTAATCAGAACCGGAGTCAGAACCACGCAGGAGGGGCGAAGCCTCTCCGGCGAATGATAACATAAGCTGCTCATATATTTTGAGATGCAATCTGTCCTTTAAACATTACTTTATTACAGGGAAGTTTCATTTAAAAAAAATAGTCTTTGTTCCAATATTCCACACCGGTACCCCCAAGGGAAACGAGATTAAGGCTAATAATAGAACTGATGGGAATTAACTTGACGGCAGTAACCCACCAGGCCGAGAGAGAGCAAGAGGCATACATTGGTAGACAGGGAATCCAACTACCCATGGGCCCATGCCAATTGTGCTGGGTAGCTGTTTGTGCTGGTTTTCATTTCAGGGAAGGGAGTTAGTCACACAGAAGATGGCATCTGACCTCAGCCATAATGATGGCAGGAAGAAACAAAGCCCAGGCTTTGTGGCACCGTAGGCAATCCCACAGGAAGACTTTGAGTTTCTTAGAAACAGAGCCTGGAGGAGCCAGTCATCTATCAAAGTGATTGTGCTCTGCCGGCTCCGCATCAGTCACCTCCTGGGGCAGAACATCAAGCACCGCTGGGCACACGTTTTTTCATGTCTCCCCATCGCAGCTGGAATGTGGAACATTGGGTTTATGAGGGGCTGGGCTTGGGAAGACAGAGCAGGCATCTCCGCAAACCACAGATCACATATATAAACACGCCTGGTACAGTGTGTAGACTACAGTGGCACAAAAAAAATGAGAGTCCCAGGTTTCCTCTCCCTTCCCCACTGTGTCTCTAGAACAGCAAGATCATGGGAGAGGCCTAGAGACAAGGCCTCTCCGGAATTCAATCCATCTCTCCAGCTCTACACAAGCTCATCGCTTCTCATAATGGAATTTCTTCACACGCAGTTCTCTGGTGTGTGTGTGTGTGTGTGTGTGTGTGTGTGTGTGTGTGTGTGTTTTAGCAGCATCCACATGTGTCTCCCAGGTTCCTGCTGTTAAGATCACGGCCACCAGCAAGCTGTAGATGAATTTAAGGTGGAAATGACCTGAGAGACTCATTGGACTCATAGATGAGAAGAGCTTCCTAAACAAAAGTACTTTCTGACCCGGAAAACTCTTTTGCTGGTGAATCCAACAGGCAGCCCAGAGGAAGGAAGGAGTCGCAGAGAATACGCTATGCTCTCACTACCTAACAAGGTTCCTTTATCGGACGTGGGAGCTCCCTAAAATGCAAGACTTTAAAGCCAAAAAAAGTATCTTTGTCTTGCCAGTCGGGGATTCCTTTCCCACTTTCATGCCCGAAGTCTCAGCTGGCACTGAATGTGTCCAGCAGCCCACAGCACAAGGGGAGCCATGATGTGCTGTCTACAGGGTGTGCAGTTGGGGACTGTTGACTCAACCCCCAGGGACGGGCAGGCTACTTCCCGAGAAGAGTGTGCTGCTGAGCCCAGCTTCCAGGGAGCCGTCCCTTCCCTGTCTCCATCCCCCAAGGAGAAATGCGTTAAAAAGCCAGCATGCGGCAGTCCACTTAGAAGAGAATGCGATCTACCTACCATCCCTTCTCCCTACATCGTCAGAATCGGTCAGTTTGATAATGCTTTATATCCTTTACACATTGTCAGGGAAGATACATTGCGAATGTATGTGGCTTAACAAATACATGGTAAATACGCATTTTTCCTCTCCCTTCTATCGATAAAAGATTCGGTGGCAAGTTGAAGGTGGAAAGAAAGCAGCTTTGTAAAAATGATAGATACGGCATAAAACTCCATAGCTTACACATCTAACTTGCTGAGTTTTAATGGGGCTGTCATCGCCGGACTGTTAGCTTAACTTATGAAAATCAAGAAAATGCCTTTTTGCTGCTCCATAAATCCTCATAAACAATAGTCCGACAACAGAAAACAAGCTCTGATTTTGGAATGATCCCTTCTCGTGGAGCGCCAGTAATGAAGTATGAAGGAAATCGAAGACTTATTGCTTACAGATATTAGCACAGACCCAGATGGCTCAATTTTTTTTTTTACCATAATAGATAATTCTTGAATTATGTGCCTAACAAAGACAAATTCTAAAACGAAAGGAAGGCATTTATTATATTAACAAGTGTGTTTTCGATTCCTTCAAAACAGACTGTAATTGAATCTCGGCTTCAGAGACAGATTGGAAATGTTAAGTGTCTGCTTTTCAGCAGTGATTTCTGCAGGGAGAAAAGTCTCCACCATCAGCTCGAGCTGTGTAACTGGGGGAAAGGATGTTTATCTTAACAGCACAGAAAGGGAGAAGTTGTGGGATATTTTTTCCCATTTTCTTTTTCATTGTTAAAATATAGAGCAGATTGTATATATATCCCGGTCCTTCCCCAGGGCAACTGCTGCCCTGCTGAACATGACATCTTCCGCGGTGAGAAAGAATAATTATCTGATCGTGATGGGCCCGTTCTTAGTGTTCTGTGCATAGAAATGAAACGCAGAGACCTGCCCAGGAGTGTTCACAGTCTTATTTGTTACTCGGGGGACTCAGGTGGATGTGGCTGGGGTCAGGACCGGAGGTTTTAAGATTTTAGGAAGAATATCCCAATTAATATCCTGTAAAGGATGGTGGAAGGTTTAGAAACAATGCCACATGAGAACAACAGAAGGACCTGAGGCCAGCTGACTTGGAGAGGAGAAGGCCATCGCAGGTGGGGGAGTGTGGGGAGAAGGTCGTGGTAGGAGTTTGCCCCACCTGGAGGGGGCATGTGGCTTCAGAAGTCACACCAGGACCAAGGCCTACATTTCACCAGAGAAAATACTCTAAGTACTGTCCCAAGTCACCTTCCAGAGAAGGGAGCGTCCAGGGTGCTGTGTTCTGTTAAAGTTTCAGGGAATTGTGTCTGGGTACAGAACGGGGCGGGTGGCGGTGTCTAGGGATGAATCTAGAAGTGAATGTAGGGCAGTCAGGAATGAGCAGAAGGTGGAAATCTGAGGCAGTGGGTTGGAATCAGGGGGCAGCAGGACTAAGCCAATGACTTCAGAAAGGAATTGAGAGATCCCAACTGGCCCTAGGCATTTTGGCTCAGTGGATAGAGTGTTGGCCTGCAGACTAAAGGGTCCCGGGTTCGATTCTGGTCAAGGGCACATGCCCAGTTTGTAGGCTAGGTCTCCAGTGGGGGGCATGCAGGATGCAGCCAATCAGTGATTCTCTCTCATCATTGATGTTTCTATCTCTCTCTCCCTCTACCTTCCTCTCTGAAATCAATAATATATATATGAGCCCTAACTGGTTTGGCTCAGTGGATAGAGCATAGGCCTGTGGACTGAAAGGTCCCAGGTTCGATTCCGGTCAAGGGCATGTACCTGGGTTGCGGGCACATCCCCAGTAGGAGTGTGCAGGAGGCAGCTGATCGATGTTTCTCTCTCATCAATGTTTCTAACTCTATATCCCTCTCCCTTCCTCTCTGTAAAAAATCAATAAAATATACTATATATATATATCTATATCTATATCTATATATCTATATATCTATCTATATAGTATATTTATAGTATATATAG
Source organism: Eptesicus fuscus (assembly GCF_027574615.1). Taxonomy (NCBI): domain Eukaryota; kingdom Metazoa; phylum Chordata; class Mammalia; order Chiroptera; family Vespertilionidae; genus Eptesicus; species Eptesicus fuscus. Next base: position 32,697,284 of record NC_072494.1, on the reverse strand, counting down.
TATATATATATGAGAGATCCCATCTGGGAAGATTCTCATTCGTGAGGAACACAACCTGGGGGCTTATCACAAACCATCTATCACCTCACCTGTAGGATGGAAGGGAGCAGTTAGGGTGTTAATCCAATGAGGATGAGAAAGAACTTGCTAATAGTTGGAACTGCCAAAGGAGATAATGAATGGTCTTGTGAAGAAGTGACGTTTCCACACCTGCTCCTGTTCACATGGAAGCCACTTGCTTCTCTCTGTGGGTGGGGGTATCTTTTGTTCTATAGAGAGGACCTGAGATTCAGTGATGGGAAATGACTTACCCAAGGTCATGGCTATGTCCTGTGACAGAGCCACTCATTTCTGGTCTAATGATTCGTACTCGGACACACAGGCCCCATTGCTGGTGCATTAGAAACAATGGGTTCTTTCCAAGAAAGAGATCCTGATGTGGAAACAAGGAAAGGAAACTGACTGGAGGAGGTTTCTCTCCAGCACAGCTGTATGCCCTTGTGGAGGAGAACAAGGATTTTCTGAGTGAAGGCAAAGCCAGGGCCCACCCATAACAACGCTTCAGAATGGCTGATAGACACGTGCTTTCTATTCTGGGCCTTATTCTTTCTTTCTTCCCCTTTTTCTTCATTGCATTGCTTGGAGTTGAAACTGGCTGAATCAGCATTGAATCATTTAGGAGGAAATGATAAAAACTGTCATTTTCCTCTGTCTGCACGGTAACACGCAGCGGAGAGAGCCGAGGGTGACGGAGGGGCTGCCTGACAATGCCTCCGGCCTCAAATTGGATCGTGGGCGGGAAGAGCCCACAGTCTAATCAGCAGTCGCTCCCCGGGGTGGGTCGGGGAGTGTCAATGTGAGGTTGTTCCTGCAGCAAGGACACCTCATTGACAGAAACACAGAAACAGCCCTGGTGATGAGAGGAGGCAAGACGACAATTACAGATTCAATGGGAAATCTTGCACAGGGAACAGACACCCTGATTGATGATGAAGTGACCCGGGATCCTTCTGGTACCCACAGTACCTACATGAGGGAGGGCCAGCCAAGAAGGCTTCCTCAATAGGCAGGGCTTCCCTTGGTTCCAACTTGTAACAAGTAACTTTGCTAAGATGCCTTCCATAACCTCAGTCAGGGGGCAGATGGGAGAGGTTTTCGCCATTAGCTCATTTGAAAATGCACCCAGTACTTGTCATAAAACAGCATAGCTCTGTAATGTTTAGCATGCTACGTTCCCCTCGGAGCCTCAGTTTCTCTTTCGTAAAATAGAGATGTTAGTACCTACAGCGATAGCATTATGGGGCTGAATAATGGCATAATGAGTGTGATGGCACTTTTGGGAAGTGCAGATCATTAAATTATTCAGACTCCAGTGCCTCTGGGGCACATTAGAGCCCTTATTCCAGCACTCATCGTAAGCAAGCAAACACACAACTCTCTCTCCTCCTCCTCCTCCTCCTCCTCGTCCCCAGCTTAATGGTTTTAATGCAACTATGGACATAACCACTGACCTATGTGCTCCAATTTGGGAGGGAGACGAATGGGAATGAGACAGTCCCCCCAAATCCTAAATTGCTCCTGCTTTCTTTTGAGCTAAGAGACTGTAGTTCTGACTGGGTGTCACTTGGTATCCAAAAGAAAAGTGACCAACATTGTTCACCATCCACATGTTTCTAAATGTCCAGATTTTTAGCAGCATTCATATAACAACTTAGAAACAGTGTTCCAGAGTGAGGGAGGAGAGAGCAATGGAAATCCTGTTTGCTATATATTTTTTAAATGAGCAGCAGACGTACAGTCAAAGTAGCTCCTAAGAAGCAGTGCTGTGCTGTTAGAGATCACGGCAGGCCAGTGGAAGTTCTGGGGGCTCCGTGGGCAATCATGCAATTGAAAGATTTTGCTGGAATGAAGCTACATTCATTCACGACTGTCACCCCAGGGCGTTTCTGCCCATCCACTTTCTCTGTCTCATGCATAATTTAACAAATATTTAGCCAATTTATACTACTTAAAAGTCGTTTTGAAAGATAATTCTAGGAATGAACTTTGAGGAAAAGGGATGGAAGCAAGAGCCAGCTGGGATGCTACTGTTGAACGTGGATGAGTTAGGTTGATGGCAATGGAACCAATAGATTAGCATGACTTTCTATGGGGGGGAGGGGGAGAGAGAGAGATGGGGGGGGAGAGAGAAAGAGAGAGATGGGGGGGAGAGGGAGAGGGAGGGAGAGAGAGAGAGAGAGAGAGAGAGAGAGAGAGAGAGAGAGAGAGAGCCAAAGATGGTGTCTAGGTTTTGGCTTGGGTAGAAGGAAGTATAATTTACTCAGATAGTGGAGAGCAGGGAAGAACACGTTTTAGTGGACAAAGCAGAATAGGGAGCTCTATTCTGGACGTGCTCTATTGGAGATTCCTCAAGCAGAGAGACCAAGCATGCAGTTGGGTATATAATTTTGGAGCTCCACCGGGAAAGAAGTCATGGCGGGTCAGCATTTAGATATCTACATCTAGGGAAGCTGATGGGATCGATTAGGGAATGAGTGTTGAAACAGAAGGAGACCCAGGGCTGTCATTCCAACATTTAGAAGATGGGCAGAGAGAGGGAAACCAGAAAAGGAGCGCAGGAGAAATGGCCAGTGAGGCAGAAAGAAATCCAAAGGAGTGTGGCGCCTGGAAACGGGGGGAGGGTGGGTTGCTCTAAACCAGTGGTCGGCAAACTGCGGCTCGCGAGCCACATGTGGCTCTTTGGCCCCTTGAGTGTGGCTCTTCCACAAAATACCACCGCCTGGGCTAGTCTATTTTGAAGAAGTAGCATTAGAAGAAGTTGAAGTTTAAAAAATGTGGCTCTCCAATTTCAATCGTTGTACTGTTGATATTTGGCTCTGTTGACTAATGAGTTTGCCGACCACTGCTCTAAACAATCGCTAAGGTTCTGTTTAGTGCAAACACTCTGATTCTTGCTGCTCTTTGCATTCCATTTCCCCTTCTTGATTGCACAGGCTGGTAAGTCCAGGAACTTGGACTTCTGCCCGCCTCTGGAAAGGGGCCCCAGGCTGTACACAGTAACAAATTATCTGCTTATCACAGTTGACACTGCTACCATTCCACTTTATTATTTCTTGCTATTTTATTATTTTCTCTGAATTTGGGGAAGCTGGCTGCAGCCTTTTACCCAGATGCTCATGCTCCATCATTGCTCCACCAATTCCTCTACTTCCCTCCCACCTTCCTGCAGTGGCCTCCCTCCCATCTCCACCCAATGAGACTATTCATTTCATCTGGTTTATCTGCTGATAGTTCCAAGGTTTAGTTGTTTCTCCACTGCCGTTTACAATGTATCTGATTCCAAACCTGGCATTATATCTTGCTGTGATACAGTTGTCTTGCTATTGTTTATCTATTGTTAAGTATATTATTCCATATCACCCCCTCCACTCCTCCCAAGTTGGGGACTGTGTTTATAACATCACAAAACATGATGTCTGTAAATCTTCCCCATAAGACAGTTCATTTACTATCCATATTACTCTTACTTGGGGAGAGTTTGGTTCAAATTGCTTAGCCCACCTTCCTTTAATTTTAAATATATTTTTATTGATTTCAAAGAGAAAGGGAGAGAGAAGCATCAATGATGAGAGAGAATCATTGATCTGCTGCCTCCTGCACACCCCCTACTGGAGATCAAGACTGCAACCTGGCCATGTGCCTGGACTAGGAATGGAACTGTGACCTCCTGGTTCATAGGTAAATGCTCAACCACTGGCCGGGTTCCCTTTAATTTTAAATCTGTTCTCTCCCTCTCTCTCTCTCTCTCTCTCCTCGAGCATTTCACTCCACCCTACTGCTTGCTTCTCTGATTGGAAGATCATTTGTGCTGATGGTGGACATCGTGCAAATATTTTATTTTTGTGACTTGTTCAGCAAAGTCTATTTGGAATGAAGACAGAATGCCACCTAAAGTCCCCGTGTGCGAAGAACATCCTGTTCAGCCTTTTACTCCCAAGGCAAATTATTTGCTTAAGTAAGGGTTTCTTCCTTGATTACAGCTTTTATTATTGAGATCATGTCTGAATTTCCCAGGTGTGCGTTGAGTCTCACAGTCTTGCACTGTACTCCACAAACTAGTCTCAGGAAATGTATTTGCCTGTGCTCCCAGAGACAGGGTCCTTACCTAGACAAGTGGGCCTGGGAATGCAGGGCTGAACAGAAGCACAATATCTGAGCATGCTGATGATTTTTCCTGGCTGAGGCCATTGGCTGGCTGTTAACGGTGATAGATTCATCTATGAGGTATCATACTGTTTGTTTTAGGAGATTGCCTCTCTCGACTTGCAAGATCCTAGAGGAGAATGAGGTAAGTAGGTGAAAATGGAATGAATTATATTTGATTCATTCATCGAAGAGTCGCACATTGAGTACCTGTGGTGTGCCAAGCAAAATGCCAGGCATGGGGATTCAAAGATGAACAAGAAAGGTAACTCCATGCATTGTCAGAGAAAGAGACATGTAGGCAAGCAATTATAACACCCTGATCAGCTCACGCTATGGAAGCCTCGGAGATGGAGTTAGAAATTGCCGAGGGTCCTGGGGACAGTGTGACAAAGAATGACTCTGTGAAGGACTGGGAGCGCATCAGAGAGAGGGGCACTGCACGCCAGGCCTGGGAAGCTGTCAAGCATGGAGGAATGCCAAGCAGTCTTGTGCAACCGGAAGAGGTGTGAGTGGGGGCTCAGGGCATAGAGAGGCCTCCTGGAAAGGTAGATGGGGGCTGGCAGTATCAGAGCTGCTCCTACGTGAGGCCCAGATGTCGGGTTCAGGGTGCCTTCTGGTAAGACACGGACAGGGGAGCTCCTGGACCCTCTGAAGGGGCATCGGCAAAATGTGGTGCATGCACACGATGCAGCCACTCCTTACACAAACTTCTGACTTTCTCTCCTTTGAACGTTTTATGGCCAATTCTCAGCTCAGACTCCTGCCCCTGGCTTTGCCATTCCCACTTGGCTGCCACAGATTTGGGGACTTAACGATGGATTTGGTTATTGACTTTGTTCCATAGCAACCCTGTTTTGCTTAGGTGACCCCGGCCTTTTTTAATGAACTAATCCCTGCTGATCTACTCCTGTCCTCTCCGGTATCCTCTTCCAGTCATTTGCCCCAGCTGAGCAGTGACCAGCTATGACAGTGCCAGGCATCCTTCCTGAATCAGGACGGGCAAAGGCCTCCCTGAATACGGCCTACTGACATCTACTCATAAAAGGAAATGGGAAGTGGTTTATTTAACTTCCTCAAAGGTCATATTGTTCTAGGATGAGGAGAGGTGGGAGGGGGTGAGGTGATAATAGAAACTACTTCTGAAGAAAGGCAAGGTGTAGGCATTACCACAGACAAACAGCCTGAGACAGGGGCCTATTCTAGACTATAGGAGTTTTTAAAAATTACTAGATGTGAATGGTATTGGGAAATTAGGTGGAATCATTGTGAGTGGCGTGAAAGAGAAGCACAAGGTAGGAAAAGAGTAAGTTTGGTGAATTATGACATGTTTTTTGTTTTTTTGTGTTTGTTTTTTTTCTTGGTCATCTAGTCTCCTTCTTCCTACCCTCAGTCACACCAAACGTACACAGAGGAGGTATGCTGAGTGCAGGAAGAGAGGAGGGAGAATGACACTCTCACTCTCTGGGGAACTCAAGGCATGGGCACAATTTTAAACCAGCACTTTGCTCACAGAGACAGAGGCAGCTGTGGGGTGAGATTGCAATCGTAGGGGACAGAGGCTGGACTTGAGGCACGAAGATGACAGGGAGGGCATTTGCTGTTCCTCCATGGAAATTGTTAGAAGAGGATGGAGAACCAGGTGTTAGGAGTAGAGTCAATATAGTCCAGCTATGCCCAGGGGAGGGGCCTATTTTTTTAAAAACAATTTTAACAATTTTATGTAAAAGCACTATTAGTATTTTTACATAGTTGCAACCACAGAGTACTTTGTATTATGCTTTATCTTATTATTTCATTTTTACTTAACATGATGGCATTCGCATTTCCCACAGTTCTACCTGGTCCTCAGAGTTTTTTAATGCCTGTGCAATACCCTGATAAATATTGTTGGCTTATTTATTTAATAATATACCTGGGATTCACTCTGTATGTACCTTTCTGGACTAATATTTTACTGTTTTGTGATCTTCTTTAATCCCTCCATTTTATCCAAATCAGTCAACTTTTCCTTTCTTGAATGTTCTTACACTGTCTTGTACAACCACCCTTATAGCCACCAGTGGAAAGCCACTAACCCTCATTTCTGCTGACCCGTGGAGAGGAAACGTGCTATGGCTGTGAAGGTTTTCCTGTCAGGCCAGAAGTCACATTTCCAGTTTTTGTCACTAGTTCTAGGGCCCTGTGGCTTGGACAAGTTACCCAGTTCCCTCAGTCTTGATTTCTTCTTCTGGAAACTGTAGAGATACACACATGGTTATATGTTCTCTACATCTTGAAGGGCTGTGTGTATGTATTATATCTACCTGATGAGTATCTAGAAGAGTTGGGGGAGGATTAAGCATGTTTGTAAAGTGCTTGCTACAGAATAGCTGCCTCGAGGCCCTGCTTGCTCAGGATCTCGTGGTGAAACCTTTCTTTGAACTTACTGCCTGCTCCGTACAGCCCTTGCCACAGCCTGCCTTGTTTTCTCAGGTGTCTCATGTGAATAAGTGGAGCCTTCTTCCATTCAACTGAAAGCACATTGAGGGCAGGCATCTTATTTACTCCTGAATTTTCTCCAGTGGCACAGAGGGTTCCATACAATGCATGCTTCTCAGCTGATCCTTAGATCTTTGCTCAACCTCTGACATGGAGGCCCTGCTGTAGCCTTGCTGTGCGGTGAACGTGGGAGGGGGATGTTAGGGGCAGATGCAATGGAGGAGGCGGGGCTGCCGGGCAGTGCCTTTCTCCTTTCCTGAACTCTGGCCCCTCTGGCCAGCGGCTAACAGGTCCCAGAACAGGTACCTGGGGCGGCCGCCCACTGCCCCTCCTGTAGGAAAGGCAATTCCCGGAGGAAGCAACTGGCAGTTCTAGGACAGAGCTACCTGTTACCAGAAGCAGCGTGGGCACCCAGATGAATATTCAAGGTGTGCTCCACGCTGTGACAATTTTAGGGACCAGGTGCACCGAAGGAGAGGAGGGAGCCCCCCCAACAAACAGACCCCATTTCTCCGCTTCCCACAAAACCTCTGCCTTTTACAAGTGCACAAATAAATCCCAGAGCAGGGAGTGCCCAGGGAGGGAAGCTGGCCTGGGGAAGGCTGGCAGGATCCGCTAATTGGTCTCAAGCCTAAGTCATAAACAGAGCTGTAATCACGCTGCTCAGCATGAACACGGAAGGCTACTGGGTGTCTGGTGGTGGAGAGGAGGCGGAGCAGCAAGAGGGGGAAGAGTGGGTTTTTTAAGTAAATTTATATTATTATGAGACCTGTCGCGGTGAGTAATAAAAATGGCGATGCTAAGTTAAGCCTGTGTTATCCTGTTTGCACAGATGCTGCTTATGCCAGCTGTAGCCACAGAAAGTACTTTCCAATTTATTTTTATGACTCTTCTCTAAAAGCATTCCATTAAAGGAATATTACCCTGTGCGGAGTTTTGAGGCAGTGTATTTGCCTGTTGTGGTGGAAAGGAATAAACCACGATCTGTGGTACCCATCACTCGCCTTGGCCTTTCTCACCCTCCAGTTAAGGGTCAGATGTGGACTCTGCTTTCCACTCTGACACGGAGTGCCCCTCCCCCATCACGTGTGGTTCCATCTCCACCACATTCAGTCCAATCTGATCGACAAACCCGCTGCATCTCAGGTTTGCAGGGAGCTGGGTTAATTCCCGCCACCCCTCGGTGAGGAGACGCTAGGGCAGCCATGCTTTCTATCTGGAGGGGTGAGCTGAGCGAGGCAGGGAGAGAGCTCCTAAGATGAGTCTGTTCTCCCTCTCCTCGCTTCCCACACTTGATTATTTGGTTCCTTTGGCAACATAATTCCATGGAGGCTGTGATGTGCAAGTATGGGGACTGTCTCTGTCTCACAAATAGAATGGATCCAGAGGGGAAACAGTCCAGTGGTTGAGAGTACAGGGTTTGGAGTCCTGTTGCCCAGGTTTGAAGTCTAGTCCTGCCATGTGGAATCTGTTCTGTTAGGCAAGTTATTTAACCTCTGAGCCTCTTAGTTCCCCAAGTTAGAGACATATGATAGCCCTCACCTTATAGTTTTTTGAGGGTTGAATAAAATAATAGATGTAAAGTGCGTAAAGCAGCGCATGCCCCACAGTAAAGGCTATCTATGTAATTATCAGTCACTTTATTACTAATAATATTGCTGAGATCAGAATGACTCTAAGGGGAGATTGGGTTTCTGGCTCTGATTTCCCCTACTAATGTGCCATATCACCTTACACTCATCACTTAACTTCTCCGGGGTAATAACTCAGGCTGTTTTCTCATTCATGGAGGGCTATGAAGACTAGCAAAAAAGCAAAAGTCACGATACGTAAGTGGCCTTAAGACTATTTATGATGTTGTATTTAACCCGGATGAACAAGGCGCTAACTCATGGTGTCAGCGTGGTTCTTCGTGCCTAAGCATCTTTTGAAGATCGATGGTTAGGACATGAATTTCCCGGTGGTGTAGATTTTTATTTAAGCAATAGAATCTCCAAGTTGGAAGAAGCTGTGGACTTTTTTAGGCAGAAATTCCTTCTACAACAACTGCAATCTGTGGCTGGTCACAGCCTGTGCTGTAATCAGCCCTGGGATGATCGGTTCACTCTCTTGCAGGCTCAGCCTTCCCACCTCTAACTGACAGAATGCTCCCCTTCACGGTCATCTGAGATCTTCCTGCTGTAACTGCCATACAGTGGTGGGGGTTCTGCCCCAGGGACCTTCACAGGACAAGTCTAATTCCTTTCCACGTGACAGCCCCCCAGGGATTTGCAGACAGTCGTTCTTAGGTCTTTTCTGGTTCTGGCTCCAGACATTTCTAATAGGCCACGGAGTCCAGACCCTTCCTCATTCCAGCTACACTGGATGGAGTGGACCTTCAATGCCAAGATCCTTAATATAATGTGGCACCTGAAACTGTCCACAATTCTGATTATTTTTGAGACTCCTTGATTGTGCTACTATCCTCCAAACTCTGGGGCCAAAGATGGTTCTCTCTCTCTCTCTCTTTTTTTCTTCTTTTTTGGATTGACAACCTTGGTTCAGGCACTGATGCTCAGAGACCACATTTCCCCTTCTATTGAGTGGGCACTGTACAACTTTGCCTGATGGCATCTTCATCATTTTGTGTGAGCCTCCAATGTGAATGGGCACCTGTGGGTTGGAAACAACATCAAGAGGAATGTTCGGTTTCATCTCACCACTATTGGGCTTAGATAGTCTGCTACAACTCTTGTTTCTCTCCCACTGGTACTGTTGCAGAAGACCAAGAAGACCAAGGACGCTTCTGAGGAAGTTGGAGGGACACTGTTTAATAACGCCAGCGGACTCAGGGAACAGCCTTCCAAATCTGAGTGAAGGAACACGCATGGGGCCCTCCCTTATATCTCCCTCCCTGTGCTCTTTGTCCCACAAGCATGGATTATGCTTCCGGTCCTTTTCTCGGGCCTTGCAAGAAGGCCCCCAGGTGTTGGGGGTCTCCAGGCCATATCTGGTGGTCTGGCCTGGCGTCAGAGTTAGGAGCCCTCCCTCTGGGCAGTGTACTGTCCACAGTCCAATGGCCTCTGTAACCGGTTCTGCAAGACCAGTGTCTGGGAAAGAGGTAGTGACTTAATTATAGGTTATCAGAAATGTACACCGAGCTTAATGGCCTGGACTCACCTCACTAGCCCCAAATATCAGGGCTACATTGGAATTAGCCCTTTTTGCCTCCTCAGTACTGCAGTTAACCTGCTTCTCACTCCACATTTATAACTGTACAGATTCATTTTGTTAATGTTCCTGTCATTCCAGCTTATAGAAATACTTCAGAATCTTGATTTTTCTAGCCAGTTTACTGGCCATCACACCGTGTTTTGGATTATCTATCCACTGATTCGGGAAGCTAGGCTTCTGTGGCTCTACCTAAATGATGGGTACAGATATTGAACATTTCCCTTCATGGGAACTCCTCCGTCAGCTCCTCTCCACCCACAACACATACAGCTAAAAATAATACTGCCTTTCCCTTTTGTCTCCCATGGTACTAAATATATTTCTCTCACAGAAGCAATCTCTCTTTAGTTTGAAAGATATTTGGGTAAATACATTATCTTCTCCCATAGACGATAAACTTCTCAAGGACTGAGGATGTCTTACATTCACAGTTGTAGTCCCCAAAGGCAATGATTCCCCTTGCGTGTAGGAGGCAATCACTTGCAAGGCAGGAAGATGGGACCAAGGGCAGAGTTTTGGATATCTCCTAGAGAAGGCTACTAACTCGTTCCACAATTATTAAACTCTTCAATGTGTAACTTATTTGATTAATAACCAAGGATGTTATAATGGTTATGATCTTGCTATTAAGTCCAAAACTGATTGGCCTGAGAAATTACCCTACTTGCAGGCCAACAAGTTAACTTGCTGTGTTGTTTAGGGATGTATGTGTGTGAATATATATCTGTATTTATTACTCATGAGCATCTTAGCACTGGTTCCCTATGTCCCAACCAAGCACAGGATGATTTGACAAGGGCCTGGTGTTACCTATGCACACAGGAGGGTTTGTACCTGTGATATTGTGATTTATTTGATATATGTATGTCACAAAGCTCCTAAAACCCTTGGAATTTCTACTTGATGAGAAGATACAGGTGGTTTTTTATTAAGTTAATGAGGAGAGATAGGGGCCCCATCTAACAATGGAAACTTTGCCAGGAGAACTAATCCTGTGACTAGAGGGTTGAAACTTTCATTTCCATCCCCCTGACCTCTGGGGAGGGGAGAAGGACTGGAGGTTGAATCTATTGCTAAGCCTGGCTCCCTTCTTAGATCACCAACTTCAGAAACGAGCTCACACAATTGGAAGAGGAGTCTGGAGATTCGTCTCCTCTGGACTGTAAAGATGACAAATTTCTCTCAACTCTTTGGTTAGGAAATACAATTAAGTGGACTGGAGTGGGCTCCCTCCACAGAAAATTGGCTGGATTGAGATGTGAGTATCCTAGTAGCTGAACCAATAAAAATCAATCATTCCCATCCCCTGGGGAAATGACACTGGGGGGTGGGGTGGGGGAGTTTGCTTTGATATCTCTGTGCTGTGGATAAAATGTGTGTGATTCTTACCCAATCAATAGAAATCTCTAAAATGAAAGATTGAAGCTGTCAGGAGTTGTTGTCTCTGAGATGAGAAATGTTTCTGAGAATTGTCTCCACTCAATGCCACCCCTCTCCCTCGGCTCCCACTGTCTGCATAGCTTGAGAGCACCATGTGTTGTCTTTTTGCTCAAGATAAGAAGGCCCAAGGAGTAGCTGTCTGTATGAGACACTTGGAAAATGACAGCAGCACGTGGCTAACTGACCTACAGGGTCCTACGGCAGGAAGGGGGCTGCAGAGTGATGGCATCCATTCCTCGCTGTTATCTTACCCTAGAAGACTTGCTTCTGGCCTAAATACTCCCAGAAAACAAGGGTGCATGCCCCTGGGAGCACTCAGTGCCAGGACTAAGACCTCACACTGTGAGGAAAAGTGTTCTTGTTTTCCCTCTTGCTATTTAATTCTTAATTCCAATTAGAAGTGCCCTTTTCTCTGATGTCATGCTGGGACCAGAGGTGCCTAGGTGTTGTCCTGAAGGTGACATTTCTGGGGGGTGGGGGGGGAGGTGAGATAAATTAATGAATTTGTTACAAAATGTAGGAAATTCTTTTGTTAATTCCTGTGTCTTAGTTTTAATACGGTGGGTCATAGCATAAAAATCAGCAGCCACACACCTGTAACATCTTCCCCTAATGCTGGCCTCCTGAAAAGGATTAGGTGGGCTGTCTTTTGGGGGAGTGATAGCCAGATCTTTCCCACCTCCTCACAACACAGCACACCCAACACAGAGTGGGAGAAGTTGCATTCAAATTCCAAGTTTATGCTTGGCCAAATTACTTTTTTTTAAATTGTGGTAAAATAAAATTTACCATTTTAACCATTTAAAAATGGTTTCTGTTATATTTATTATGTAGTTGTTTCCTGTTACCATTTTAACTATTTTTAAGTATACAGTTCTAGAGAACTAAGTATATTCATACTGTTGTGCCTCACCACCATTCATCTCTAGAACTTTTTTAATTTCCTAAATTCAAACTCTACCCATTAAACAATTTTTCATTCCTGCTCCCCCAGTTCCTGGAAGCCATCATTCGACTTTCTGTCTCTTATGAATTTGGTTACTCTAGGGACCTCATAAGTAGAATCATACAATAGCCTCTTGAATATGGCTAATTTCATCTAGTGTGATGTCTTCAAGGTTCATCCATAGTATAGCATGTGACAGAATTTTATTCTTTTCAAGGCTGAGTAACATTCCATTGTATGTGTATGTATCACATTTTGGTTATTTATTCATCTGTTGGTGAAAATTTGGGTTCTTCCCACCTTTTGGCTATTGTAAATAATTCTGCTATAAATATTGGTGTACAAATACATTAGATCCCCTGCTTTCAATTCTTTTGGGTATATACCCAGAAGTGGAATTCCTAAATCATATGGTAATTCTATGTTTAATATTTTTGAGGATCTGCCACACCGTTTTCCAAGTAGCTGTACCATTTTACATTCCTACTAGCAATGCACAAAGATTCTAATATCTTACCAATACTTTCTCTATATCTTACCAATACTTGTTATTTTCTGCGTTTTGTTGCTCTTGTTTAAATATAATAGCTATCCTAATGGCCAACTACCCTACTATTTAGGGGAATTTACAATATCCTGTGGCCTTCTCCTCTTCCTTTTCTCCCCTTATTTCTTAGAGAAATCATATTTTCTTGGTCAGATCCATGAAAAATTCTCCCTAATTTGCTTTTCCAGCCTCATGCTTTCACCTTGGAATATTATTATTATTATTATTCTTTTTAAACTGCTGAGAGAGAGAGAGAGAGAGAGAGAGAGAGAGAGAGAGAGAGAGAGAGACATTGATGTAAGAAATATCAATTGGTTGCCTCCCGTATGCACTCTGAGCACTTACAGAACCAGTAACCTGGATATGTACCCTGACTGGGAATTGAACCTTTTAGTGACCAAGAGGATGCTCCAACCAACTGAGCAACACCGGCCAGGGCCACCTTGGAACACTGCTAAGGAGCAGCTCTTGATGGCATCTTCAAGCAACAAAATCACTGTATTAATACCTCCAGTTAATTTTCTTTCTACCCCACTTTTCCAAAATTTATTTCCACATTTCTTTTGTCATGTCTGTTACCATCTTAACATGCTTAAAACTGACCTCATTATTCTGGCACCAATCACTTACTTACCATCTATGTGACTTTAGGCAAATGATTTACCCCAAGCCTCAGCTTTCTTGATTGTAAAAGAAAATAATAATGCCTAAAGCACAGGGGTTTTGTGAAGACTAAATTAGGTAGGGTCTGTGGAGGACTTGATTCAATGATTGGCACACAGTGATATTTCAATAAATGAAAGCCGTTGTTAACTTTTCTAACTGAATATGTGTCTTTATTTTTAGAATTGATGATACCAGCATTCTATAAGTTAAGCTATACGTCTCAGAACAAACCTTTTTTATCCTACTCTATCTCCACCCCAAAGGTTTATATCAACCCCCATTTTCAACATTTCTTAATGGATTGATACTTTAGCAAAAGTTTGCTGAATTTCTGAGGCGTGGACTGAGGCATGGACCGCTCCTTCCTTGGTTTATCCTGTATTTCAATAGATTCATTTGCTAAAGTAGTCGTTTCAATTGATTATTCATGTTTTCAGAAATGTTTATTGACCTTTCCTCACCTTTGTTTCCCAGAAATCATGCACACCTTCCCTCCTCAGTCACAGCAGAGCTTTTGTGTGAACTCTCCAATCTGAAGAAAGGAGTTAAGATTCTCCAGTTCTACCCCCACCCCCACCTCCCATGCAGATTTAGTGAACTCTAGGTTCTTTTCCTGTCACTTGCGGTAGCCAAACATTCTTTTGGCTTTGTCAAGTCACCATCTTAAGTGACTGTCTTTTTGCTTTCGCATCACCATATCCAGGACTCCAGGGCTTCAGGCTTAATTCACTACTCATGCAAACTCCAGTTATCTCTAGCAACCCAGTTCAGCTGTGGTTGCTGTGTGGCTCCCAGGCCCTTGGAGAGAGATTCTTGGCCCTGAAGAAGTGAAAATGGCTTCTATTCCCTACCTGACTGCACTTTGTTTCCTTTGAGTAATCCTTAAACCAGTGGTGTCTTATTCTCTCTTATAGGACTCTGGTTGAATAACACAGCTGGAGAGAGAAGTCCTGTAGCATCCTGTTAAGAGCATTGTCTCTGGGGCCAGGTAGATCTGGGTCCTAACACTGGTTCTGCTACTTGCTGTCTGGTTCGGGGCAAGTTACTTAAACTTTGTGTTCCTTAGACGCTCTATCAGCAAAATAAGGGCGGGATACAAACCTTTTATAGTTGTCAGGACACAATAAATAAAAATAAAATCACTCATTGGTTGTTGGGAGTAGGTGTTCAAATAAGTGATGTTATTGCTGACCTTGCTATTTGATAGATTTTTCTTCCTAGGCCTTTGGTATTGGTAAGGTTGAGGAGGACAGAAATGGCAAAATCATGTGAATGACACAAACCTTGTGATGGCTAAAGTTGTCTTTTCCTTCCAACTTTCCCTTTGTGACAGAATCCCATTTATGCCTGAACTAACTCCAGAGAGGAAGCCCTCCTGCACAGGCAGGCTGTGTTGTTCTCAAGTGTGCTGCGCCGGCACGGCCAAGGGTGACCCTGAGTGGGGGCGGCTGAAAGGCTTAGAAAAGACAGACAAGAGAATGAAAGCTGGGTCTCGGTGGGACACTGCTTCTCTGAGAGACAGCGACGACACCCACAAGCCATGTCTTTATTTTATAGCAGATGCCACAAGGCAAAGTAAGGGCGTGATCAAGATGTTTACAACATTCTCGTGGGTTTCAATCATACTCAACTACATGCACCTGATCAAGCTTTGTTTACTTGCAGCCTGTATCACTTAGGCACGTGGGGCCATGTATTTGGACCATAGGTTCAAGCTTACAACTACAGCTGTTGGCTATAATTGTGCTGGGAGGGCTCTGCCCTCCAAGCTGGGACTTGCACGTGGCCATGAGAGGACTGTGCCCTCTCATTAGTCTGAGGCTTGAACCTGTCCAAACACTGTAGCCGCTCTCCACACTCAAGGGGATATTTGCCTGTCTTCTTCCACTGCTTTTTCAGCCATGCCTGGTTTATTCTAAGTCCCAAGCTGGAAAACAACCTATGTTCTTGCATGGTGAACCTCACATATGTTTTTTAACATTACTAATAACTTATACTTTGGGTGGGTTGATTGAGGTTTGCTTACTTTTTATCTTTTTTTGGGGGGAGGGGGGAGGAATGAAGACATTATCAACTGGAAACAAAACCACTTGACTGAATACTTAAAGACTTGATCATTGCTCAAGGCAGCATGCTGGGCACTGGAAGATTAAGTATGCATTCCGTTTTACCTGGAATGTCATCCTGTGTCACTCGAACCAGTACTCATTCTTCTTTGCTCAGTTAATGCTAGAATCTCACTGTTTGTAGTAGCCTCTTTGGGACTTGCATGATTGGTACCATTGTCAATTTGTTTCTCATTAAATTACATTTGCTTATGGCCCTCCCCCAAATAACTATAGGCTCAGCGAAGATGGTAAAGTCATAATCCTTTATCCCTGAAGGATCCAGTGTAGTGCTAGACACTTAAGTTTCATTCATTTGAAATATATTGAGGGCCTATTATGGGCCATGGCCTATGCTAGAGACTGGAGATGTGATGGTGAGTGATATAGAGAAACTTACATTTTAGTAAACATAGACTAAATGGTTCTTAATTTATAATTGAGAAGGGGCTGTCTATACACCCTCAGAGGAGGGTTGGGGGAGCCATGGAGCTTTCAGGTTCAACATATACCGAAGCATCTTAAAGCCCGACTTTTGCAAACTCAGCCTGAGCCCACGACTTGACTTATTGTTATAAATGGGCTCAGCGATTCTCTTATCATATTTGAAAAGTTTCTCTCCCAGCTTCATCATATTTCACCAGTCATAAAATATACGTGAAAATCAATGACATTACATCAATGTGTCTTAGTCTTAAGAATTTTCCCTGTCTCCCTAATGATGTAGTGAATCAGAAAATAATTAAAAATCATTTAGGTTGCAACCCCCTTTTCTTTCCTTCCAGTCCCCTTCCCCCCCTCCCCTGCTTGCCAGGAACAGTGAGATTTATGTCTTTTTCCTGCACCCTGTCTGCTCTAGATAACTCAGGGACACCTTCTCGGATAGGAACCCTGCCAGGCCTCAGTGTCCCCAGCCTTGTGTGGACTCACCATGAGACAGTGTGTGGGTGCAGTGACTAGCACTAGGACTAAGCTCCCACCTTTGAGATAACTGATTATTTTTCCTAACAGTAAGCAACAGCCACAAAAAACCACAGATGACATTTTTATAGCAATTTACCATTTGCAGGATGCTTGCTCATCCATTATCTCATTTGATGCTCACAAAAGCCTTGTGACACAGATATTACTCTTATCCTGCTAAATATCAGCAAACCATGGCTTAGATAAAGCTGGGGACTTTTTCAAGGTCATTCTTCTTATGAGAAGGTAGTCATAGGATTACAGTCCTAAGGCCATTTCCTTTACGTCAACCCTGCCTCCTCTGCAGAGAGAGGGGGGTGGCAGGAGAAACGGAGGTGAGGAAAGGTTAAGAGAAGTGCGATAGATTTTAGTTAAATTCGGTAGACTTTCATTCATTCTTGGACAATTAGTAGGATTTACTGCATCATCCAGTCTCTTGTTCTACAGGAGCCAAGTGACAATGTGAGTTAAGGTATCCACATCCATGTAGAACTGGCTTAACCAATAAGGTATTTGTTGGCTCACATGTATCTATACTTAAGATTAATTTTAGGGACCTCTCCTGACATCTCATTGACTCATATTAGGTGGCATGCATATTCTCAACAATCCCTGGCCAGGAGGTGGGGGGGTCAAATAACCTTGGGACAACTCAGACCTGTTTCTGGGGCTGGAAGTGGGGTCTACATTCCTGAAAGCACTTGGCCTATGTGTTTGGGTTGAAGGTCGATTTCTATCCTGAAAGTCCACCAAAATATCCAACACAGAAGACTCAGTAATTACTGAGTTCAGCCACAGGAGCAGGGCTGATCAGTATACATCAATGATTCCCAACCTTGGCCGTACAAAGAGGGCGCTTGGGGGGATTTTAAAAAGACTGATGCCTGGGCCCCACCCCTGCAAATCCTGCTTTGATTGGTCTGGGCTGAGCCTGACATTGGGATTTTTAAAAGCTTCCCAGATTATTCTAATTCGAGGTCAAGTTTGAGAACTGTTCTTACAGATTTTTGCTACTCCAAGTGTGGTTGATAGGCTAGCAGCACGGGCATCACATGGGAATTTGGAAGAAATGCAGAATCTCTGGCTCCACTCTGCACCTTCCGAATCAGAATCTGCATATTAACAAACTTCCCAGATGGCGCACATGTGCACTGAAGCTTGAGAAGCTCTGCTATTGGTGATAGAGTCCAAGGCCTGTTCCTGACTCATGGCTTTACTGTAGTTCTGATTTTTGTTTTTTGTGTTGTTTTTTTTAAAGAAAATATGTTCTTATTGATTTTTAGAGAAAGGGAGAGGAATAGAGAGATGGAAACATCAATTGTTTGCCTCCTGCATGCCCCTCACTGGGGATTAAGCCCACAACCCGGGCATGTGCCCTGGCCGGGAATCAAACCGGTGACCTCTTGTTTCATGGGTTGACACTCAACCACTGAGCCACTTCAGCCAATTCTTAAGTCCAGTTTGTGAGTCTTTGTTTAATGATTTTGTTGGTGGGTAGTCCTTAAATATCTGGTCTACTCCCTCGAACTTGTAAATCAGTGATTATTGATGATGTGTGGGATTCAGAATCACTTGAGGATTTTGTTCTAAATTCACATTCCTGGTCCCCACTGTAGAACAAATAGAATAGAATCTCTAGGGATGGGTTTGAAGCATGTAGATCCTGGGCAAAAACCATCTTTGGGTTCAGATGGCTGTTGTTGTCTGGAGTATGAGAAAACATTGTTTTCCCAAAATAAAAACCAGAGGGAAATAAGCCAGTTGGGGATTTAATAATAATATAACAGAGTGTTCTCATTAAACTCGTATCTCAATGCTTGCTCTTTAGTGTGCCTGTAGACTTGACCACAGAAGGCCCCCAGCCAAGAGGAGAGATCAGAGTCCCCAACCCCTGGAAGCCGATCAAAAGTGGGGTGGTGGGGATGATGGATGGGACGCTGGTACCATAGATAGTTGCTGCCTCAGCCCATCCTGCAGCTTCCCGGTGTAATAAATCCTGGAGGGGACACCAATACCTTCTTGATAGCAGAGAGAAGTCACTCTTTAATGTGGGCCAGATAATGTCACTGAGCCCAGTCTTCCTAAATTTAAATGATTAGTAGTGACCAGGCTCACTCCTGCTTGATGCATCGCTTAACCTGGTAATCGGGAAATCTATTCCACTTGCCTTCTTAGATTGATGATGTCACGTTACACGGAGGCTTGCTTTCTCCCCATAATGGGGAAAGACCATGTTAGGATGCATTGGTCTTAAGCATTCTGGCCTCAGCCTCCCGTCATGAATTTGATTAATATCACAGGCTTTATGGGCACATCTCAGAATTGCTGAATCTGGCATCTCCAGGAGGACTATGTTTAGAGAGCATTGGGCTGTTACTAATGGAGTCTGCATTGGACAATTCTATTCATTTTCTGACTCCTGGACTTGGTGAGACCATCCTTTTCTAAGAAAGAAAAATGTGTGGATTTTGGTTGGGCCCCATCAAGTAGGCAAAAAACAGTTCCTATTCCCTAAAGTAGAGCTTCCCATACCTGCTGTGCTAGTGAGGGAATCCCTAACCAGCAGACATGGACCTCTTTGTAGCTACTAGGCTGTTTTCTGGTGAAGCTCAGAGCTGGCTGTTACCATAGGTTCCTCTCCTCCTTATGCAGCTCCCTAACCCATGGGAGTGAAAGAGCATTGTTACCTTACCTTTCTTTTTCCTCCTACCCCATTGAGAGATTTCACTGCTCCATACCCTGTCCTCTCTCTACTGACTCTAAGGAATGTCAACGAACTAAAAAATGTAGCCTTTTTTTCCCCCCAAGAAAATTTGGGGGACCCTTTGTTAGGCAACACCCAGGGGAGTCACTGGCAAGACACAAGGCCGAGGCTGGAGATGGAAAGAGGGAAGGGAGTTAAGCGACAAATGATGAGGATGGAAGAAGGAATTAGAGAAAAGTGCCCTCAAAGGGGAATGACAAAGACCAGAAACAACAGTCTCAAATATAAGGAAATGCTGAAACTATCCTGGTGGGTAGGGGAAGGAAAATGGAAGTTAGAATGGAATTCTGCTTAAACACATATTTACTGATCACATGCTATTGTCAGGGGCTGTACTGGGAGCCGAGGACACAGCGCTGAATGAACCCGTGTCTTGCCTTCAAGGACTCACATTCTAAAGGAGAAATATGCATCCAATCAAGAACTGCACTGCAGGGTGACAATGCAACCACACAGGTAGGTGCAGGATACAGAGGAGAGGGAAGGCTTCTTCGAAAAAGTGGTATCTGAGTTGAATTATGACATAGAATCAGTTTTCTAAACAGATTGTGGGCATGGAATGGGAGGCCATCGAACATCTACCTAAAGGGATAATTCTGCAAATTAACACGATCCCCTTAAATTAGTTTCTCCCTCCGAATAGCCAAAGAAGCAAGTGGATGGCTACTTCTCTGTCCTGACTGATGTTTTCCTCCTCACCTGGACTCTGAGCTAAGATTTATCTCTTTATGTTGTTTATATAATGCTGAACACGCGTGCACACTTGCTGCCCGTTTCCCTATTAAGGCGTCCACACTTGGTTCTTACCGAGTTCTCTGACTGGCAGGTTAACCCTTACCCAGGGATCACAGTTAGTCTCTTATAGATCCCCATGCTCCAAACATGCACATAACTATAGGTAATAATTCTAAAATCTGAGGCCACTTGGAGCTGTCCTCGGATATGGGCTAAGATATTTTTCTCTGCCTAGAGGCAGGCTCTCTCTTGGGCCACTTGATCGTCAGCTCATCTCTCTGCCGGCCTTTAAAAAGTCATTTGTGTACAAGCGGTGGACATTACCATCTGCAGGTGCCACTGCTCCCCACTGCTCTGCTGGCAGCCCCTTCCTGGGGGGTTGGGGCGGGTGGGGGCGGGCAGGGGGAGACCTCAGAATAGAGAATTGCTCAGCTCTTCGGGTGAGACAAAGCATCAATTCTGGGTTGTGGAGCGGCACAATTCTCTGAGCCAGGGCAACCCCGCTGAGATCCCCGCACTGTAGATTGAGGTGAACGGCGTGTCATGTAATAATGGAAACCACTGAAAAATACATGGAGGAGAGAAAGATATATTCCCAGGCCGGAGGAAGATGGAAGGGTTAGAACCCAGGAAAAAATATCATTTTAGAGGGGCAGCGTTTTCTTGGCTCCATGAATAAATCATTGACCAGGCGGAGACCCCTCTCCTTTCCTTTCTTTATTTGGAAGCCAGCAAATTGCCCCTGATTTGGAGAGGCTGTGCGCACACTCTCCGTGGGGCCTGCCGGGCGCTGCAGACAAGCGAGCAGCCGTTTTAACTTTTCATGAAGATGTTTATTAGCTCTGCGCTGTTCCGGTCCAATGTGTCTTTGTTTGTGGCAGTTCGTTTCCCGCCTCGTGCAAAGCACTGAGCAAGTCAGATAGAGCCATTCTTCCTTTGAACACTCAATTTTATTCCCAGACTGACCCAATCTCAGCCAAGGAGATGGGCGTCTTATTGATTTTTTTTAAAAATCGAATGTTCTGGAAGCAAACTACCTGTTAGGACAGCCCCGATGCAGATGAGTGAGTTTTAAGGTTCCTGGTAGTGACGCGGGGGCCGGAGGCCTGCCATGCCCGGCCCTGCCACCAAGCCCAGCGGCAGCACAGGCAGCCGAGATCCAACCCTCTCTTCCAGCCTCTCCCTGGGTAATGCCACTGTTTGTCATCAGGAATGAGACTCTGTCTTTGGAGGATTATGTAAATTGAAATATCGTTTTAGTCAACAAATGTTTACAATACATTTTTAATACCGTGTAACAAATGTGTTTGCGTCCCTCTTTGTCTTGATCTATCTGGGTTATTATGAAATATTTATGGGAATTACTGGTTACAGATTTTCTGAGCCACTGAAATACAGCCCATCACATTCACTAACGCAGTCCTGTATTTCTCCTCCTTGAGGACACTGCAGCCGTGTATTTCTGCCACTGCCACTTCCAAGGAAAAGAACCGTGTCCGGATCCAAGATGCTGGGAAGGTTTCCTGCTGCCAGTTCCTGGTGCTTCCTTCCTATCCTTGACCCTGAGGCGAGTGGTGCAGGGGACTCACTGCTCCAGAGCTCAGCCAGTGTTGTCCTTGCCTTTGAGGCAGAGGTCACGTGAGATATGACTACACCCTGTGAGGGCACACATTGTGTTTAATGATTACATTAACCTGGTATATAGAATGTACAGCCCAGCAACCATGCTGACAGGACACTTTTTATAAACCTACCACAAACAAAGTCACTGGAATTTTTGTAACTTACGTTTTTCTATTAAAAAAAATCCATACTTGAGTATATTTAGGCTGAGTCCCTACCAAAGTTCACTCCGCTGGGTCTATGCTAATGAAGCTTTTTGGGATCATCCCGTTTTGTGGTCAGCAAGAGAGAAAAAAATAAAATCTTTCTGGGCATGGTTTACAATGCCAAAGAGCTATTCCTAATGGATTTTGATGAAAGCCCATTTGAGGGTCAGAAATGGGTGTGCTGGCCCACCAGAGTCAATGGATTGGGACTTGCATGGATGGGTTTGCTCTCTGACCCTCGGGAGCCCAATGACATGAAGGACTGGGTGTGTGTCACAACCAGGGCTGCTGGGTATGGTTGTGCACTCTTCATTTCAAGACGTGCCATTTATAGAGTCTATGTTATAAATGATGCCCCCCCTCCCCGGAGTTGTGCAGTATACAACATGCATGGCCATTCATGACAATCCTAGTTCGATGCTACTTTGTTCCCGAATAAATGCAAATGTGATAGCTCATTCAGTTCTACAACAGATATTTCTCCCTCTGACTTTTAGTAGCAGCATATATGCTCTCCGCTGTCATTTGAGGTTCTAGTCAGAGGCCCCAGATCGCCAGGCTTTTGGCTATATCTATTCCACAGATATGTTTTCGCTGGCTCACAAAAAGTTTGAGAACACCAAACTAGTTGCCCATACTTTAAAATGAGGAGATGTTATATGAAATTCTAGTTTCTGGCTTCACTTGAGCAATCCGATCTGGCAACATGTCACCAGTGTGGCCACTATCAGAGCTGAGAATCTGCTGTTCCCTTAAGAAGTCACACTCTCACCCCACCTTGCCATCTATCTCCCTGCTGGCCTGGTTCACTAACTGAGGCTCTTTGCCTGTCTCCTGCAGCTGTGTCTATCTGGGGCCCCTGTATGATTCCTCATCATTCTAGTCTTGGAACAATTCCTTCTCATGGTTGGGGAGCAAATGCAACATTGATTTAAGTGGCTTTCTCTGTCTTCAGGATTCCAAGAACGTTTACTTGCATTTGCACAACGGTGATGGAAGACAGTGGCCTAGATGTACTGCTCATCAAACTCCAGAAGACACAGCCCCAGCCTCTGGGAAGCCTGTTGGACTCCAGTCCACATTGGCTGCCGCATCTCAGCACTGTGCTGGCCCACGGAACAGCCTTCCCTGGGGCATGCCCCTCCCCTCAAGCTGCTGCTATCATCAGCTTCTCTTCTGGGTGGAATGGGGTTTTAGTCTCCAAATTGAGAGGAAGTGGCACCCCCGTGGAGAGTGGTTCTGAGGAGGAAAACCAACGATTGCATACCTGCTGCCTTAACGAGTTTATCTTTGTGTGTCCTCTTCAGAAAACGAAATGCCCTCACCCTCAGTTCCTCTCCATGTTGGCTTTACAGCGCTCCTCTCCCCCTGTTCTGGCCTCATTAAGTTTCATTGATAACCTTTGGCCAGACCCATCTTGGGGAAGACTCTAATGCATGTTAATAAGCCAGGCTTTAAAGGCAGCAAAGATCTCCGGGCCCAGCGTCCCTTTCATGCCTCAGCAGCGTCCATGGCAAAAGGATGACATGACTTTTATCAAGGCTCTGGCTGCATTCGTATCTCGTGACATACAAAAAATTTTTAAAGCAGAATTTCAAAGAGTCTTCTTTATCACAATATCTTTAGTCTTCCTTAACAGTTCACATGGATATTTTTTCAGAAGTTGTATAATCAAAGTCGTAAAGTCATTTGTACATTTATATAATTTTTTTTTTTTATCTTCAGGGACTCACACAGTTGGGAGAATTGCATCTTTAAAAGCAATTGCTGATATAAAGACCAACTTCAAATCCGCCTTGACCTTTTGCTCAACAGCTCCTCCTGTTATAGAACACATTCAAATAGCTATTTAGATATCGGTGGGGAGAAAAATCCATTGATTTTCCTAGTTAGGGGGGTTGGTGGTTGCTACAGAAAGGTAGGGTGCTGCGTGGGGGTCTGGGCCCGGCTTTTCGCAGACCGCAGTCTAATTGAGGTGCCAAGCCATCATGCCTGCGGGATGGCGCCGGCGGCTGCCAAACCCTTTTGGTTTTCTCAGCTCCAGCTGAGGGGCTGGCGTGGAACAAAGTGCCCACAGGTGTATAAATATGTGTGGGCAGGAAGAGAGGACAATTTCAAGAGCTCATTAGACCTGGTATTGCTGGGAGATGGGGCAGTGGGATGCACGGATGTCCTGCATCCTCTTAGGATCCAGGTTTCCCGCTCCCAGGCTCCCACCTAGAAACATCCCACTCCACGTGTCCTCCCTCTGCTGTTAGAATGTGTCATTCAGCAAACTGTTCGTTGAGTTCTCGCTGTGAACCTGGCACCACGATCTGCACTGTTACATGTATTATTATCTCATTCCATGCTTTACCTTCGGCGAGGCAGCTGTCTTTATCTGTTCTGTATACTAATGAGCAAGCTGAGATTCAGGACGGTGAAGAAATGAAACACCATTGGTCAGCATGGGGGTGGCAGACGAGACTGTATAACCAGGTCTCTACTGAGTCCAGTCTCTTTCCCACCGATCATGTCTGGTCCACTTGGGAAGTTAGCAGGTATTCCCTCAACATCCATGACCCAGAGCCACCGACAGCCTGTGTTTTAGATTAGGATTTCTTTTGATCAGCTATTTTCTGGGCTGCCCTTTGCCAGAAAACCCTTCCTGGCCTAACTCCCAGTCAACTACCTAAGAAGTGTTTATAAAGCGCCTAGAAGGATTTCCTTGTCGCCACACAATAAGGCACTGTAATCCCCACAGCATTCTGGGTTTGCTGCTGGCACTTGCGGGCAACACTCCCAGTTCCTTTAGCAAAGTCCTAGATATAGATTGGTCCATGATTCTCAGTTTCTTTTTTGCTAGCTAATTGTCATTGATTAGATAAAGCTTTCTTCCCTTTACTGTTTTCCAAAGCTCTGCTCTTCACATATATTATTTTATTTAATGCTCACACAACTTCTGAGAAAAGCCTTTTTCCCCACCTTCATTTTACACAGCAGAAAACTCAGAAAGGATAATTATCCAGAGTAAGCAGTGGTGCTGGGATTCAAACCCAGATCATTCTAAGGACTCCAACCACCTTACCCGGTTGATCGGGCTCAGTGGTTGATCATCAACTCATGCAACAAGAGGTCACCAGTTAGATTCCCAGTTAGGGCACATGTCCGGGTTGTGGGCTCCATTTACTATAGCAGGTGAGCAGGAGGCAGCCAATCGATGTTTCTCATTGATATTTCTATCTCTCTGTCCCACTCCCTTCCTCTATCTCTAAAAATCAATAAAAACATACTTGAAAGACTCCACTTCTCAATGGTCATCAGCTTTGCCAAGTACCTGCTTTCCCCATATTCCAGGATGTTTTATGGGCCTTTCATCTACCTTAGCCCTGGGGCTTGGATCATAGACCAGTGATCCTCAGATTTTGATGCATGGCAGGTGGAGCTTTAAAAACAATCTTAGTGCTTAGATTATTAGATTATTCCTTTCTTAGTCCTTTTGGGCTGCTATAAAAAACAAAATTTTTAAAAAAATGACGAAAAAACCCCAAACATCAACTGGATGGTTTTAACAGTAATTTATTTCTCATAGTACTAGAGGTCAAGGAGTCCTAGATCCAGGTGCTGGTAGATTCGGTGCCGGGTGAGGACTCTGGTCCTCGTGTGCAGATGTCTTTCCTTGTATCCTCACATGGCAGAAAGAGAGAGCCAGCAAGATCCCTCCTGTCTCTTTTTACAGGTCACTGATCTCACCACGAGGGCTTCACCCTCCTGACCTAACTATCTTCCCAAAGTCCCATCCCCAAATACCATTACTTTGGGGATCAGGGTTTCAATATGAGTTTGGGGGGAAGATGCAAACATTCAGCCCACTGCATGGATGGATGCTGTGGATTAAATGGATTAAATGTCTGGAGTGGGAGCCAGACATTAGTATTTTTAAAAGATCCCCAGTTGATTCCAATAATGTGGCAAACTTTGGGAACCGCTGCCCCAGACTGTCAGGGGCCCCTTACCTCTAGAACCCCAAGTCATTCTGGACAGTTGTAAACCAGTGCACACATCTTCAAAGGAGCTGGCCACCAGGGACTGAAGAACTGTATTGACTCTAAGAGGCATCCCTCCCATTGGAGTGCAGGCTAATGAATTCCTCAGAAGTTCCCAAGCACTTACTGTCTGTCAATGCTTCAGCACTCTACTAGAGGCGACTAACTCAGTCAAGTGGGGCCTAGAGGTGTAAGCAACAGCCCTTTGGCAAACAGAACCC
The DNA here is from genome assembly GCF_027574615.1 of Eptesicus fuscus. NCBI lineage: Eukaryota > Metazoa > Chordata > Mammalia > Chiroptera > Vespertilionidae > Eptesicus > Eptesicus fuscus. The sequence continues at coordinate 32,671,146 of NC_072494.1, read as the reverse complement.
TCCTCGGGTTTGCATGGCAGAGGGGGCGGGTCTTTGCTGCCGCTGGGGGTGCATATATGAAGAGGCACGTGCATTCACACATTCTTTACAGCCATCTGCCCTGCTCCCATCCATATACTCCAAATTCTCCTTCCTTTTACTGACTGTCACCATATGGCCTTTGCTAATGATTTATACATCATACCCTTCATTAACTGATAGAAAAGATCCTCATGGTAATTTCCCTCCATCATCTCTCATTCCTCTTAAGTTCCCAAATAATTTCACAAAGTGTGGCTTTTTGGTTAAGTTGTTAATGAAGCAAGCGCTAATTAACATTAGGGTTGTCCTTCAGACACTCTCTCTGAGAATGGCAAGATCTTAAAAAGCTCCATCATCATGAAATTAGTAAATTATTATTGCAGCAGCCTATGTGAGCTCTAACTTTTGATTTAAAAATTATCGGAGTGGGTTGATATGTTGTGTTTATCTTCTGCTAATTGAACACTACCTTGCATTTAATCACAGCAAATTGGCCTTCCCTCTAAATAGATCTAAGGGCTTTTTACACTCGTTAACTCTTAGCAGCTCTGAGAGTAATGGGGAAGAGTAGGAGGAGAGAAAGAGGCTCTGGAGGAGGAGTGGGACTCAGCCTGGCACCATCAACCCTCACTCCTCTGGGCTCACTGTGTCAGAGATGTCACCAAGTAGTCAAGTTTTTGGTTCTGGGTTAGATGCACCCAAGAAATCCAGAAAAGGGTAGGAGTGGCCTTAAAACATAAGGACAAATCCTGCTTTGATTTAGAGAAATATCCAAGAGGGGCCAGGGAGCTGCCAGGCATCTGAGTTGCTCTTGTCAGTGTCTCCTCCGGGGCTGCCGGCTTGGCGGGCCTGCTGTCACTTAGGCAGTGACAGGGGATTGACTTGTAAGAGCCAGGCTGGTGGCCGCCACACTGTCCAGCGGGACATGGTTGATTATCGCTGGAATGGGAAATGGGATCAGAATGGAGTTTTCTGATGGGAGAGCAGCTCAGAATGAAAATGTTCGTCTTTACCATGCCAACACAGATTTGATTTTTAATCTTTAATGCAATCCCTAGCTGCCTTGGCTGGCTTCCATCTTTCCCTGTTGGCTCCCTTTTGCTGCATGGCTGCCATTTCTAGCACAGCCTACCCATTTCCTCGCCCCTGCTCCTGTGTGTCTTCTCTGCTGCAAGCTTTGCCTGAATCAGCTGCTGTGGATTCTGATCCTGTGTAGCTCTCAGACACTTTCAGTTTCTTAAAGAAATAGTCATCTTTCCTTTGAGCTTCAGGCATCAGCTAATAATGATGATGATGATGACGATGATGGTAATGGCCATATTTATTCAGTGCTTATATGTGACCAAGCATGTGCTATAAGCCTTTACACATATTTCCTCATTTAGTTCTTGTTATTAGCCTATGAGTGATCACCATAATTTGGTCAAGGTCACATACAGAATGAGAGGAACAACTGAACTCGGGCTGCCTGATGGAAAATAGCCTGCATTTAAGGACTCTTTTATACAGACACTTTCTACTGGAAGATGTGAGTCCTCTCTGCTCTAACCTACCCTCGGCCTGATAATTCACCTTTCTGATCGTTGTTATAAACCATCATCAAACGCTTGCTGAGGACTCTCTAAATAAAGGATTCAAAGCTTTGGAACAGGGAGATGCAAAAAATACATGGCAGGATCACAGAACTCAGGAGACTTTTGTAGTAGAGATGAGAGAGACAGAGACCATTATATTTTAAAAAAACAAAATTAAAAATCCATATACTTTGACCCCACAATTCCACTTCTGGAATCAATCTGAAAGAAACATTGCAAACTGTAACCTACATTTTATGTACAAAGATTACTATCTAAGCATATTTATGATAGTAAAACCTGAGAACACTCTAAATGTTCTCCCATAGGATAAAGGTTAAACCAGGATTTCCCAAACTTGTGTAGGAAAATGAGTCCCATGAGATGCTTGTTTTAAAAAAGAACTGGTTTAATACATTTGAAAATTACTACTTGCTATACTCTCTTTGAAGAGACAAAATCCACATCGTGGCTCTTGAAGACTTAGAATCTGGAAGAAAAGAAATGATTTCAGCTTGATTTAACCTGTTAATAAATCTCTCATTAACTTCCCATAGAATTATACTTGGGAAATACTTGGTAAAATTGTATTTGAGTATTCATATGTTGGAATATTGTGCAGCAATTAACAATCATGTTTTCAAGGAATATTCAGTAATGTTCGTTTGTGCTCATTATATCCTGCAAAATGACAAAAATAGGATGCAAGCTTACAGGCAGTCTTATTTCAGGTGTGAAGGGGGAAATATATATATATATATATATATATGAAAGGATTTAAGGATTAACCTAAATGCTAACTGTGTTTACTTCCACATGGTACACCTATGGCTAACTTTAAAATTTTCCTGCCTTTCTATATTTTATGATGAGAAGAAGTTTTATGAGAAAAATCTTTGTTTTTAGAAACATATTGGTGGCAATTCAAAGAAATGCATCGACATATGTGCTAAGTGGTCTGAGTTAGTTCAAATCATAAAAATTAAAGGGGTTCAGAGGAATTCAAGAGCTAAGGACAAGCATATATATTCAACCAAATCTCTTCCATTTCTTCATGAACCCCACTGTAAGCCAAACCACACAGTACTACTTCTCTCTGTGTTTTCTCCTCACTCCCTACCTCTGTGCCATTGCTCAAACACCTCCTTTCGCCCAGCCTTTACGTCATGTCTCTAGCCTTCTCCCAGTGCCTCATGCCTCCTCTCCTCTCACATTCAGTTGTTGCTTTCACATTTTACCTCTTTTATGGTTGCATATCTACACTATCCATCTCCTTACTCAACCTTAGAGGATGTGGAGGGCGAGAATCACATGTTGTACTTTGTAGGACAACTGCGGGCACAGAGCCTTCCTTACATCAGAGGGTATCAAGACCCCCCCTTGAAAAGTGATGTGCTTGAAAGTTGTAACTGAGTGAGCTTTGAAGGGAGGGTAGGACTTAGGTGGAGACAGAGTGTCTCCCAAGGGGGTGGTGATAGCATGAACGGGACCCTGAGGAAAGACCCTTCACGTTATATTTGGGGATTTGGAGCACACCTGTTGAGGTGGCTGCAGGTGTTCCTCATAGTGGAGATAAAGCTGGAGACAAGGAATAGAGCAGGGGTCCTCAAACTTTTTAAACAGGGGGCCAGTTCACTGTCCCTCAGACCGTTGGAGGGCTGGACTATAGTTTAAAAAAAAACTATGAACAAATTCCTATGCACACTGCACATATCTTATTTTGAAGTAAAAAAACAAAACGGCAAAAACACCTGCATGTGGCCAGCGGGCCGTAGTTTGAGGATGCCTGGAATAGAGGATAGATTTTTTTCATGAAGGGTCTTGGCAGGCCAAGTATGCTGACCCTTCTGTAACAAAACATCCCCACACTTTGAAACGCCTGCTGTGCTTTCTAGAAATGCAGAGCTGCAGGCCCTCCCCTGGGAATTGTGACTCTGTGTGCGGCAGGGCGCAGCCACACTGCTGGCAAGGACCACAGGAGCGCCTCCCATAGGGCCGGAGCGCCACCCCCGGAGAAGCCTGGCTCTATGTGCTGGCCCGGGGCGGAGCAGAGGGTGCTCCAGGGGAGGCCTGTCCTCAGAGGAATGGCAGAGTGGACCCGGCAGAGAGGCGCAGGGCAGTGGGCAAAGGGTGATGTAACGCCTGCCAGTTCAGACTCCCCGGGCTTCTTCCTGTTTCTGCCTAACCCCCACCTCCCCAACCCCGCTGGTGCTGGAGGGCTCCTCTCTGTCAGGCCAAGTGGAGGCACCACCCGCTCCCCTGAACAGGCAGGACGACCTTCCAAGGAGAGGAAGCTGGCCATGTGGAGATAGGTTTTCTTTCTCAGCCTTGCTGTGGGCGATTCGGCACACCTGGTGATGCTGGGGGAGGATTTGGGTCCGTTTCAATTGAAAGGAAAAAAAAATCAAATGATTCTTGGGTAAATATCCCCATTTCACTTCCTGCAAAATTCCTACCATCTGTTTTCCCAAGACCATTGTGTATGCCATCCTGGATGCATTTGTGCCTTTGGGACACTACAGACAGGACCGAGACCTGGCAGGGTGGGCTTCCCTGTGCCTTTTCCAGGAAGTGAGCAGGTTCAAAGAGGCAAGGGGAGCCGGTGGAGAACCAGACGAGAGGGGGGGGATGGATCGTCCCAGGTGAAGGCACGTAGGCAGGTGACGGGAAGAAAGCGGTTGCTCCCAAGCAGAGCAACTTGGGAATCTGGTTGGATTGGAGAGACAAATTCAAATGACTACAATTTGAAAAGCATCTAGGGCATCCCTGTGCCATGGAAGGCGTTTCTGGTTACTGTGATTAGTTAAGATTTATCTGCGTTAAGAGTTTGATTAACATTTGCATCCTCACAATAACTTTCTCAGGTAGGAAATATGATCCCCCTAGGCCAGTGGTCGGCAAACTCATTAGCCAACAGAGCCAAATATCAACAGTACAACGATTGAAATTTCTTTTGAGAGCCAAATTTTTTAAACTTAAACTTCTTCTAACGCCACTTCTTCAAAATAGACTCGCCCAGGCCGTGGTATTTTGTGGAAGAGCCACACTCAAGGGGCCAAAGAGCCTCATGTGGCTCGTGAGCCCCAGTTTGCCGACCATGGCCCTAGGCAGACAAGGCGCTGAGGTTCGGAGTGGTTGTTGGACTTGCCCCAGCTGGGATTCGGAGTGGAAACTGGGGGCAGGTGGAGGGTAGAGAAGGAGGGGAGGTTAGAGAACCCTTTAACCGAGACTCAGTGATCTGTGGAGATAGTTTTTACATGGAACTGTAATGCGGGCCCCAGCAGACAGGACGGACGAGTGCGAGGTGCCCCTCCCCTGCACACCGGAAGGGGACAGATGTGAAGGGGAGGCAGAGATACAACTGGAGATGAGCGAAAGGCCCAGATACATGACTTGAGGTGCATCCAGTGAAAGCTGTTTGCCTCAACGTACCTATTTGTGTGAAGGAAGCGCCCAGGTTTTTATCACATAATAACATCGACTGAGCCTGCCTTAAGCTCAACCATCATCCAGGAGCTGAGCAAAGAGAACAAGCTCAAAACTGCAAAGGCGAGGCATAAATGGCCAACTCCTCGGCCATTAGGAGTGAGGTTTCTTTTCATCACCGTCCCCTATTTTCAGAGACCCTCGCCTTTGGCTCCCTGAATGATCTCCTTATGATTGGAGGGGAGGGAGGAAGAGGAGGAATATTTTCTTCTGGGTTAACCTGAGCTCCCAAGGGAGTGTGCTAAACTGCCTTCTCAGGCCCACGTTTTGCTATGGAATGGCCTTGCAATCACCTAGTGTTCCTCCCTCCCTCGGTTATTGCAAACGGAGTTAGGTAAGACGTGAAGATGGATGGGAAAGAGTCCCTGCCTCCTGAAGCGTCCCAGCCGGTGAGGCACGCAGGCAGGCGCCCGGCTGCAGTGCAGCGCAGTGAGCACAGTGATGCTACAAGATTCCACAGCTCAGAGGAGGCAGCAGTTGGCCACGCATAGGGGAGCAGTGCCTCAGAGGGGGACCCTGTGGGCTGGGCCTCGATGGACAGAAGATTGACCAGAAGAGCACTTTTTGCAGAAGGATTGGCACGCAGAAGCAATGGGGCTTGAGGGAGCAGGCATTTTCCAGATAGCAAGAAGTTAGATGCAACTGACTTTTAAAAACATTTTGCACATGCCAATCCCCCAGATTCTTCTCTGGGACACACTAGTAACTTCACAGCCAGCAGCTGCTCCTGCTGTTGTTACGGGGCAGACTCAGAGCCAGGCTGCCGACGGCCCTGCAGGCCGCATGGAGTTTGGCCCCCGTTTTTGTGGAGACAAGTGAGGGTCACTGGATATTTTCCCATGGGCTTCACGATTGCACTTGGGAGTTTCATGAGCACTTTCGCTTATGTGGATGCTCAAAGGCAAAGCCAAGATCGGCTTTTCCAGGGAATGACTGGCCTAGGAAGGCCAGCCAAGAGGCTGTGCTAACCCTTTGGAGACAGGTGATCGGGGCTGAGAGACAGAGGGCAGGTTTGAGAAGCCTTTAGGAAACAGAATTTACACGGCTCAATGGCTGATGGGACAGGGAGTGTGTGCCCACTCAGCATGGCCAGGGGTGAACCATGAGGGGAGCGGTGAAGGATTAAAGCAGACAGATAAGAGAAGAAAGCTGAGTCTAGGTGAGACGCCATTCTCTGATGGAGAGACAGCGCCACAGCCTGCAAGCTGAGTATTTTATAGCCAGATTCCAGGAGGCAAAGTACGGGTGTAGTCAAGATGTTTACAATGTTCTCTTGGGTTTCGAATCTACTCAATTACATGCACCTGATCAAGCTTTGTTTACTTGCTGCACCTCCCGCAGCCAATATCACTCAGCCACGTGGGACCACAGGTTCAGACCATAAGGTCAAGCTTACAACCATAGCCTTTGGCTAAAATGGTGCTGGGAGGGCCCTCTAAGCTGGGACTTGCACGTGGCTTTGCCATGAGAGGACTGTGTCCTCTCATTAGTCCGAGGCTTGAACCTGTCCAAATACTGTAGCCGCTCTCCACAGGAGTGAAGGAGAGAAGGACAGAAGGACAGGTCCAAGAGACTTCGCAAGTCAGGGCTCCCATAACCTGAGATCAGGGGGCTGAACTGCCCTGTTCATGGAGAGACTTGACTGTGCAAGCAACGAAAGAAACTCAGGCCAGGAGCTCCTCCTGTGCTCCTGCGTGCACTGCCTCTGCTGGCTGGAACACCGAGTTTGCACCGAGGCTCCTGACACTCACCAAACCTGGGTTTCCGCAGGACCACCCACAGGAGAGCCAAGCAAGCAGAGGGGGAGGCTGGGTGAACAGGACACCGCATCCCAGGCGGCAGCTTTGCCCTGAGCTTGATCTAAGGTGCCCCTCAGCTCCTTTGGACCTGCGCCCCAATTCCAATCCAATATCATCTCCCAGTCACCACTGACCTTTCCCCTCAGACCAGAGGGGGTGGTGTAGAAGGGAGGTGCCCCATCTACAGGAAACAGCAGGCAGTAAGAGATTTTGTACACTAAGTGGCAGCCTGACCAGGGCCACCTCAACTGCATTCCCCGTGGACACTGAGAAGCCACTTGAGGCTGCCGATTAATTAACTGTGATGTTCAAATTGTTTTCCACCTGAGGAAGTATGATTGACAGCCGGGACAGCATGGCTCCATGGGCCCTGGTGAAGGAGCTGAGCACAGGGTCATGGGCTCCACCTGGTACACTGGCACACGTTCACCCACACATGCCCACAGGAGCCAAGGAGGAGAGAGCCACAGAAGCGGGGGAGGGGCAGGTATTTTCTTTTGGAAGCTTATTTGGGAGGGGGAATTGGAGGTAGAGAGAATGGGAAGCCCTGGAAGGTGTTATACCGGTGCCTGAATTACAACAGAGCTTGGGGTTAGAAGGGAACAGAGAAAATCGAGTCTAATTCCTTCGTTGCACAGAGGTCACTGTTTTTAGTTGTTAGACATAGAAACATCCCAGGCTTTCTGACTCCAGTGAGCTTAGACCACAAGCACTCTGCCTCCTTCCCAGACTCAGGAAGTAAAAAAGAGTTGAGCAACGGTCTGGTTGAATGCTTCAGAATCATCGTCCAACCCAAATAACAGCCTCCCAGTCCCTCAGAGAAAATTATTTTCCTGTGATAGCTGCCTCTCACTCCCCAGAAACTTCTGGACCCAGTTTCTCTGCTGGGAATCATTGAGATTATCAGAGGACCAAGCAAAAACATGGAGAAGGAGAGTCCTTTCTCTTAGTCATTCATGCTTACATTCTCCCAACCTGAAGTTATTTCCCGGTCAAATGTCAGACCCCAAAACGGGTGAGCAACATCCCCCATCTTCCCATTCATTCCTGTGCCAAGCCAGCTCGGCCATGGGTGAGCAACACCCCCCATCTTCCCATTCATTCCTGTGCCGAGCCAGCTCGGCCATGGGTGAGCCTGAGAGGGGGCGGTGAAGGATTAGAAAAGACAGACAAGAGAAAAAAGCTGGGCACTAGTGGGACGCTGCTCCCTGATGGAGAGACAGCACCACAGACTACAAACCTTGTCTTTATAGCCAGATTCCACGAGTCAAAGGAAGGGCGTGGTCAAGATGTTTACAACGTTCTCCAGGGTTTCGAATCTACTCAATTACATGCACCTGATCAAGCTTTGTTTACTTGCTGCACCTCCACAGCCCATATCACTCAGCCACGTGGGACCACGTGTTCGGACCATAGGTTCAAGCTTACAACTACAGCTGTTGGCTATAATTGGGCTGGGAGGGCTTTGCCCTCCAAGCTAGGACTTGCACGTGGCTTTGCCACAAGGGGACCGTGTCCTCTCATTAGTCCGAGGCTTGAACCTGTCCAAACGCTGTAGCCGCTCTCCACACTCCCAGGCAACAGCCCGGAGGTGTGCCCTTCCTCCCCATACCCCATACATTCAAAACTCACCTGTTCAGGGCTTTCTTTTCTCTGAGATAATTGCCGCTGCGGAAAGAGAGGGATAACTAATACCTGCCAACTTGTTAATAATGACCAATGATATCTTAATGCAGTAACTTTCAACCTTTTTAAAACAAATTTTTTGTTTGAAGATCAAAATATGCTCATGGTAAAAAGGGGGTGAAGAGAAGACAGTGAAATGTTAAATGTAGACTCCAAACTCCCAAGTCCATATTCCAGGTAAAATGTGATGAACCTTTCCCAAAGTATTCATGCGTGCACAATATATAAGTATACATTTGAAACATATTTAGAACTAGCCCATAATTATCTCCTGACTTTTTCAGTTAATGATGTATCCGAATGTGTTTTCGCATCAGCACATATTGGTCTCTGGTCTTTCTAATAGCTTCCTCGACATTTCATTGCATGGAAGGAGTATAATTTAGGATGATGGACATTTAAGCTGTTTCCATTCTCCCCCCTCCCCCCCCCCATTCTTACAAATGGTCTTTAACGTTCTGAAGGTACAGCACCCTTTCTGCAAATGCTCTGCATGGACATTCCTAAATTTCTCAGGGGGGAAAAGAAAAGTTCCCCTGAAAAAGCTGGTGGGGTTGGTGGACTGGAGGCATTGGTGCGTCTTGCCCCCTCTGCTGGGCCTGGGAAAATGTTCAAGGGAGCTGTGAGGGGTCCTGGGAACTCAGTGTGAAAACCTTTGCAGCAATTATTTACTTTGGCAATGGTATTTATTTACGTTTAAAAATAAGGTTTCTAAAGAATACGTGGCTAAGGGGAGAGTTTGTGGCACTACATCAGGCTGTTGTTGCAGCTGACTTTGAGTGATGGTGCCTTTCCTTAGCTTCTAGAATCAAATTATCCATTAGCCAGATTGGCCCTTTAGATAATTCTCCAATCCCCATTTCCAAACCACATCGGGGACACTCAGTTCACCAGTGGGGGGGCCCGAGGGAAAGAACCCTGAGTGGGAGTAGGGCACCGGGGCTCATGCCTCCGCCTCCCCATGCTGACGGCACATCCTCTTCCAGCCTCTGTTGTAAGGTATTTAAATGGCCAGACAACCCGTGCTCCTCTGCCATGAATCATAGCAAATATGAGTAATCGTTTTTATATTCTAGCCCATGGCATCGAGATAAAAAGAGAGATTCTCATTTTCTTTCTTGATCCTTTGAAAAATAGGAATTTAGGAGGGCAAGTTAATTTGGAGATGAAAAGAAAGATAATGAATTCGACTTTGTATATATCATGTTCTTAAGAGGATTTTTAGGTGCAGTTCTCAGATTCAGGAGCAGGGTCATAGTTGGAACAATAGACGCAGGAATCATGAAGTGCTCAATACATAAATGAATAAATAAATGCCTACCTGAATGAATGGATGAGAGCAAAAGAAAAATGGCGATAGATTATTCAGTAAAATCATCATTAGTTTTCTTCAGCATAGGAAAAAAAAAGTCATGTACATTGGCCTCATTATTTTTTTTCCTGAAACTGAGAGTGGCTTTGTTCCCTGATGGTCATGAGCCTGGGGGATTTGTCCTGCTTTCTGAGGCTCAGACTCCTGGCGATGCACTAACTGAATGCTTGGACCTGAGTCTCCCTCTGATGAACTTTCTGAGCGATTTGGTTCCTCTAGGCCTGGGGTCTGCTTTGCTTTTGTCTGTCTCTCAATTTTTTCCCAAGAGTACTCCTCTTTTGGGTGTTCTGAGACCCAATTTCCAACATGGAGGGGGCTGTTCCCCACACCAACAAGCAGTTCTTTCACACCAGCAGAGTGTACAAAAATTCCACTCAATTCTGACCCTACCTACCAGGGGGACATAGCATGAGATTCCATGGGTTAAGAGCTCAGTCCTACAAGATAGCCCTCCCTGCTTCAGACTTGAGTCAAAAGTCCAGGTTGTCACCAACTGGCTATAAATCGGAGGTTCCCAGGATCCCCTCTGTGGTTTTGATTAGTTTGCTAGAGTGGCTCAGAGAACCCAGGAGGCATTCCACTTAAGTAGATCACTGGTTTAATATAAAATGATATAACTCAGAAACAGTCAGATGGAGGGGGGGCATAGAGCAAGATGCGGGGAAGGGGCACACAGCTGCCATGTCCCCCCCAGATGCACCACTCCCCTGGCACCTCCACCTGTTCACCTACCTGGAAGCTCTGTGAACCCTGTCCTTTTGGGTTTTTGAGGAGGCTCCATTACATAGTTATGACTGATTAATTCACTGGTCATTGGCAATTGATTCAACCTCCAGCTCTATTCCCCTCCCAGAGGTCAGGGGAGGGGAATTACATGGCCGGGGTCCCTGGTGACCAGCCCAGATCCTTAGGAGCTTTCCAAAAGGCACCTTACTAACCTAACAAAATATACTTTTTATCATTCTCAACACTTAGAAAATTTCAATGATTTGGGGAGGTGTGAGCCGAGATCTGTGGATGAAGAATAAATATGTATGAAATTTATATTTACATTTTTTATAAATAAATCACAGTATCCCAGGTCCTCACACCTCCCATATCAGAACCATCTGAAGAACATGTTAAAAATATCATGCCTCAGACTTAATCATTCAAAAGGGGCCATTTTTAATGACACTCCATGTAATTCTTACACACATTAGAATTTAGGAACGACTATTCCATGCAATTGGGGACTGAAATCCTTATCCCTTTCTCAGACTCAAGACATTTTAATTGTCCCTGTGCTGACTTCCTGTCTACCTACCTGCTAGTTCAATCTCCTGATGCAGCCTGATGCTGGCTGACTCTTCCATTGTTTCCAGGAGAAGAATGCTGTCTACTGGACTGTCCCAGAACTCTTACTGGGACCAGTAGCTTGATGTGTCCTTCCCCCTGGGGCTGGTTCTACCTTCCTAGGGTGCTTTCCTTAGGTTCTGACTCTGTTCATTTGGCCCATTTCCCACCCTGCTGATTCAGGACTTCGAAAAAACAACACTACAGTCAACATGTGTTATTTGAGTATTATGTATTATTATCTCATTTAATCATAACCTCACTAAGTTAGGTTTTATTGGGTTTTTTTTACACGTGGATCTATCCTCAGAAAGGTTAGCGTACGGCTTCTGATTTGCCGAAAACATCATGTGACAATGATTTTTCTTGCTGTGTGGCCCCAATGGTGACATCTGAGTCCCATCTATTCCTTCATAAACAGAAAGCTGGCTTAAAATTGATTTGGGGCTAGCTCAATAAAAATGCTTTTAGAGAGTTTTTCAGAGGTGCTGGTCTGAGCAAAAGGCTGGTGTCTATGAAATCTGAAGTGGGTTATGGACTACATGGGGACTCCCAGGTCAGGATGTTGAGGAAAACAAAGTAAGCAGGTAGCAGGCAGGCATTTGAAAGGTCCTGAGTCCCGGACTCTGAGCCCTGCTCCAGAATTTGAGAAGTCAGTCCTTGTTGATGGAGATGGAGGCCCAAAGCAGCATAGATTCCAAGTTGTATGGGAACCTAGTTCGTCACAGGTTAGTCGGGATAGAGTACTTACACCAGGGGATATAGCCACCTGACCAGCAGTGCATGGGGATGGAGCTTCAGAAATACGTTGGAGTGATCAGACTTTAGGTTCGAGGATACAACCAAACTGGCACCAAGGGAAACTGAATGGGGAGCTGGAGCCTGAGGGACCAGGGCTCCTTAACTCTCTGCTGAGGCTGGCACTCGGGGCGGGAGGTTGAGGGGATGGAGATAGTAGCCTCAGCCAGGAGAGTCATGGGGGGCTTCAAAGACTAGGATCCAGGCAGCCTGGGTCAGAGGCTTTACAGTTGCCGCAGAGCAGGGTCCTTTGTGTTTTGTGAAAATCCCGAGCAATTTTTTGACTTGCTGGGATTTAAAGCAAAAATCAATGTGTATTAGATTAGCTGTATGTCAATACAGGCCAAGCTTTCAGGCTCCACCAGTTTTAGGTAAATTGAATTGGCAATTCAGTATCCTTTTCAGGTCTGAGAGTCACGTGGCTGACTCCAGGAAAAACATAAAGGACAAACAAGAAAACACACAGATCAGACAAGCAGGGGATGGAGTCCGAGGGCCATGCCTTCAGAGGTGCGGGCCAACAGCTCCTTCAGATGGAGGCCCCCAGGGGCCACCTTGTCCAGCCCCCTGCTTCCAGAAAGGACAGACTCAGTGGGGCCCCGACAGCTGCCAAGTTCAGCTGTGTTTACAGGTCACAGGGAGAGAGCAGCCCCTGGATGCTGATTCAGAAACTCCTTCATATAACAACTACTGTCAGTCTTTAGTGAGCACTTTCACTGTGTGGAGTGGTTGCTACGCTCTATGATAGATATCACTTCCCGTGAGCATCGGCGCACGTGGTAGGGACATTGTTATCACTATTACAGATGAGGAAAGCAAGGGTTAGAGAGGATAAGTATGCCACTCAGGGTTACTACCCAGCTGGAAAGTGCTGAAGCAGAACCTGAGAACAGTTCTTTCGAGGCTGGCCATTTATCCACATCACTCTGGAATTGGGGCATGGAAGCCTGATCTCTGGTGTCCCCTGTAGAGCCTCTTTTTTCCCTAAACCTTTCTTTCCCTCTCTTCCCATCTTTCCAGAAATCTGGGTTGGTTTGTTTTGTCTAGAAAAGAATATATTTTACTTGGTTTAAGATTATTTTAACTATGACAAGCAAGTATTTCCTAAACAGAATCTCTCCCTTAAAACACTGCTGCAGCTCATCCATAAATCCAGGGAAAACCAGCTGAACTAATTAGAGGCCTTTGAGCAGAAATTTCTCTACAATAAATAAGAGTGTGGATACATATCCAGTGTCACTTTCCTCTCTTTCAGACCTTCCCAAATGCTCGGGGGAGGGCAGAAATCCAGCGCCCAGTGAATCCAGAGCTTTCTCCCTACACATAACTGCCTCTGAGCCCATCACCCATCCGCAGGGACATCTCTGCCTCTATCATCAATTATTATTTCTCAGGCACCCACTGGGTGCTTGGCACATCAGAGAAGAAATGGATTGACTCCACTGTCAACAATCAGCCTACAAACAGCCAAATAATTTTGATGTTCTTCAAACATATTATAATTAAAAAATTACATGCTGGGAGAAAAATTATAAGCGTTTAATCAGAAGAGAGGGTCAAGCTGATGCAATTAGGGAGGGAGATGCACTGCCTTTTATCAACAGAGCTAGGATCATCATGATCCTGGCGAAAGCAATTGGATTGGAGGCGAAGATATTTCCATCAAGTTACTTCTGAATCGAGAAAATATGACTTCATCTCGTTGGTTCTGCAGTGTCTTTAACCTCTGCGCTGCCCTCTGAGGTCACTTTCCTTTTGCAAACCATTTACGTGGCCACCGCTTGCTTCTCACTGAAGTTTGCAAGCCAATTGTGGCCTAACACATAAATGCATTTTTAAAAAGTTAGCCCCAGGGACAAAATTACAAAAGCAGAGGTAAGACAAAGCTCCCAGGGAGCAGCCACCTAAGTCTCTGCTGAAAGGAAATCTGTTGGTAAGCTGAAGTGCTTTGGAGAGAGTTGAATCATTCAATGAATCAGAAAATTGCCCAGGTCTTAGAGCCACGACAGAGACCACGGAAAACCAAAAAAGGAAAGACAAGAAGCATCCGTGCGTTTTCTTACCTCCCTCCCCCTTATCAGCTCTCCGGGCTGGCTGTACAGACTCTGGGTGGGTGAATCACTGGTGTGCAGAAAGGTCTGCTGCTTTCTTTTCTCCGGCTCAAGCCAAACACCTCCTCCAAAGTCCCTGAGATGGAGAGAAACTTGGTGGGCTGCTCTCTCCTTGGCAGAGGGAGCCCACTCCTCCACCCAGAAACAGGAAAGCTGGGTGGGGCAGAGAATTACATTTTTCCTACCTGCCCTGACACAAAGAGGTGCCTTGTGGTCCTCTGTCAGTATAGGCAGCATGAAGGTGCGGGGGGGGGTGGGGCGGGGGAGAGCCCTGGAGTGGGTGTTAAGAGACTTGAGTTCTGATCAAGCCGCATCTCAATCCCTAGAATTCGGCAATATGTTATATATCGTAGTAATACTTTAGTGTGGACAATCCTGACCCATTTTGATTGTATGATGTTTCATGACTTCAAAAGCTCTTTCATCTTTACTACCTTATTTGAGCCTTATCAAAATGGTGTGAGGTGGTTAGGCATATACTCTTATACACTGAGTGGCCAGATTATTGTGATCTCTGAATGCATAATCTGGCCACTCAGTCTATATCCTATATAATAAAAGGCTAATATGCAAATTGTCCCCTCGACCAGGAGTTTGACCAGCAGGCAGGCCGGCCAACCATCCATGTCCCCTCCCCATGGCCAGGCTGGCCAGACTCCACCCATGCACGAATTCATGCACCGGGCCTCTAATATATATATATATATATATATATATATATATATATATATATATATACATACACACACACACATACACACACACACTGAGTGGACAGATTATTACGAGTTCAGAGATCATAATAATCTGGCCACTCAGTGTATATACATGTTGTAACTTAAAAGGTAGGAAAGTGATAGGTATGAATTATCACTATGTAAGAGGTAGGAAGAAAAGAGGGTTGGGGCAGTAATTGATTTGGTCATGATCAAACCCAAATCAGACCCAACTGCTCTTTTCCAAACCCGGATGTGTTTTTAGAGGATGGTACCTGCGCTACATTACCCTTGTGAGACTCAAATGAAATCATGCCTTTGAAATGCTTTAAAGAATGTAAACTCACTGTCTAGTTTTTTAAGTTTCTACGGCCCCTGATGGGTGTGAGAATGCTCTATTTCCCGTGTAGCTAGGTTCAGTAGGAACCAGTGGAATTATTTCCTGGCTCCAAGAGGCATCCTGTTGTTTTTTTCTGAAAGCAAATGCTAAAAACAAGGCATCCTCTAAAGATGAATGCACACAGAGGAAAATATAATAAAAATGACAAATAGATATTGGGCAAAGACATAAATATACGGCACAAAAGCAAATTGCTGCTGCCCTCCTCTTAACAGAGAGGAAATGCTGAACAACAAAAGAAGAGAGGTTGGAAGGATGGAGACAGATGCCAGAGACGGGACTGGAATCTCAGGCGGCTCTCTAGATTCGCGTGGCTGATGTTAAACACCACAGTGAGAGAGAGATGATGAGCTGGAACTGTTGACAGCTGAAGGCAGCCTCTCTGAGGATTATGTTCAACAGCAGAAGTCAAGCCCAGGGATGAGCATCCAAGGAACACAGAGGGAATCCGTGTGTGTTTGTGTATATGTGTGTGTGTGTGTGTGAGTGAGCTACTGTTTGCATATGTGTGTGTTTGGGTATGTGTGTGTGCGAGCTACTCTTCTATCAACTCATGTATACATCTAGTTGACATCTCTTTATTCTTTCATCAGTGTGCTGGCCACCAAGCTAGGTCCTAGGGACACAAAAATTAACACAGGGTCCCTGTCCTCCAGAAGATCTAATCTAGTGAAGGAAAAAAGAAGAGAAATAAATAAGTGATCACTACACATACATGTGCTATAAGATAGATAAGGGCAAGGTGCTATGAGTGCTCCGAGGAAGGCCATCAAAGCCACATTGGGGTGATAGGCAGGCAGGGCAGAGGGAAGGGGGCTAGAGCCAGGGAAAGCTCCTGTGAGGAGCACAGATTGCTGGCTGGTGACTCACAGTAGTCAGGGGTTGCTTCCTGAATCGCTGCTATCACCCAAGAGCAAAAATGGGGAGGGTTTTCCAACTCCACTAGGCCGATGGCTATTTGCTTCTCTTTTTTAAAATATATATTTA
Organism: Eptesicus fuscus; assembly: GCF_027574615.1. Taxonomy (NCBI): domain Eukaryota; kingdom Metazoa; phylum Chordata; class Mammalia; order Chiroptera; family Vespertilionidae; genus Eptesicus; species Eptesicus fuscus. The sequence goes on along the minus strand of NC_072494.1, from coordinate 32,654,861 downwards.
TTGATGTCAGAGAGGAAGGGAGAGGGAGAGAGAGAGAGACACATCAATGATGAGAGGAATCATTGATTGGCTGCCTCCTGTGCCACCCCTACTGGGGATTGAGCCTGCAAACCGGACATGTGCCCTTGACCAGAATCAATCCCGGGACTCTTCAGTCTGCAGGCTGATGCTTTATCCACTGAGCAAAACCGGCCAGGACCCATTTGCTTCTTGAGTAGAAACTTTTTCTCCCTTCATTGCCCCTACCACACAGAACTCTGCTTCACCAACAAATCAAAATAATAATAATTTTATTCAGGCGCTCTCTTTTACTATTGCCCAAAGGTCTTTTTTTTTTGCTGTCACAATAAGTAAGCTTTCCTTCTTTTTAATGGCTGAGTTCTATTTAATCAAAGGTCTTTTTTAAAGACTCCAACATTTGGGGCATCTGATCCACTTACTCTGAGCCATCCCACTTTCACATCATCGTCATGGGATCGTGATGACCACTTAACATACCTGTTCTGGTCTTGAGGGAGAGAGGAGAACCCTTTCTGTTTGGGCTATGGACCACTTCTAGTCAACCTCATTCCAAATTCGCAGACACATTTCCCACCAAATAGCTACAGGCAGTGGGTTTTAGCTCCTCCTCTGCCCCTAGTCTCTGTTCCTTGCATCTCATATCAATGATGCTTCCTTTCCTACCCCTGTCTCCTATCTCTGATGCAGGATATCCTGATGGGCTCTGCCTCTGCATTTGGGGTTTCCTATCTAAGGCTCCTTTTAGCTCTCCTGTTATCCTGTTATACATTCATCCTGAAATTTTTGCTACTTTGTCCTGAACTTTACTTTTTCCTTTCACATCTTCACTTTGTTTGATTAAATAAATAAATAAATCTTCTCAATTCTGCCCTTATCTAGCTCAGGGGAAGGACCCCTTTTCTCCCTGGCCTACTGGTTTCACATCGTACCTCTCTACATGCTACTCATATACATCATATATTAACCTCCATTATACATTAAAAAATTAAAACCCAATATTTGTCGTTTAAAAATGCATTACCTTCTCCTTGTAGAAATAAGATGATGAGCAGTTTGCTAAAAAGCAATTTTGGCTGAAACCAGTTCTCTTGATAACCAATTTATCTAGTTTGCCTAAAATTTAACTCTTTTTAAAAAGCCTCTTTATATCTCCTTAAAGATCTCATTTTAGAAAAATACTTTTGCTACCGGTAGTAGTATTTGGAATAGTTTAAACCAATTTTCCAAAAAGGTGTTTCTAATTTAATTTAATATTTTACAAGTATGCATTGTAGTTATATAATTGTTTTCACAATCAGATTTTAAACTTTATTGTTAAAAGTATTACATAATTTTTGAATGGTAAAATTATTTTTGAGTCCTTGAGTAGAATTTTATACAGATTTCATTTTTATATATCAGAACGCTTTTAACCAGATTTCCTAAAGAACTTAGTTTTCAAAGTGCTCCCCTCCCCCAATAAATATATACTAAATCCTCACAAAACGGATTTTACTTCACTTTTTGTGACTGATAAGCACCTGGTAAAGAACCTCTCCATCTTGCAATCATTGAGGAGGGGTTGGGGAGAGGGGCGATGTATAATTTTCGGCAGGGACTTATTCTCAGCCCAGTTTGTGTTACCAAGTGTCCACTTTACCACATGTTATGTGGGGACCTGAAATGATTTAACAAAGAGAAACAGATTGCAGTTCATGTGAGCTGGCCCATTGGTGGATTTTGGTCAGATGGACCTAGACTAAAAGTGTAAGTCATGTAGGGCATTGCAAAGCCATGAGACTTTTCGAATCTGAGTTGGAATACAAAAGAAAAAGAAAAAAAGTCTTTTTAAGAAGAATACTTTTAGATGGATTTTTAAAAGCAGGTGTACAAATTCTCAGGGCTAAATTGTCATCCAAGTACATTTTAATGGAGTCATTTGTGTCACTTGTCACAAATCAGAGGAAACTTGACATTTGTTTTACTTAAAGCTCTCTTTCATTGTGTTGCTCCTCCAAATGGTTTTCAATTTCCCTTAAAGCACTTTCCAGATTTAGCACCAGTTTCCCCTGTAGTTGTGCACAGATAAGTCATCTTTCCACAGTTTCCTGTGTCTGTGTATAGGAGACTCACAAAGAACTGTGTACAGGGGACTCACAACGAACTTTCCATGGTGAGTATGTAGGTTGGTTGTAGAAATTAATCTTCTTCCATTAGAACAAGGATGGATTAGTAAACTTGAAGATACAGCTAAAGAAATTGGCACAGTGATTCATGGAGAAATAAAGAGATGAAAAATATGAACGAGAGGTAGAAGGAGGAATAACAGAGTTAGTATAAAATCTGTGTATCAAGCAATTCCAGACAAAAAGAATGGTGGAGATGAAGTAATCTGGGAGAAATTTCCAGGCTGTATAAATATGAGAGTTTGCAGATCGAAGGAGAATTCAGAAACCAAAGTGAATAAATTAAACATCCCATATCCAGGTCCATTGTTAGGCGATTTCAGAACATAAAAGAAAAAAAACACTTAAAATAAGTAGAAAGAATATTAGATTGCCTACAGAGAAATGATAATGATATTGATAGCAACATCCTATCAACAACAAAAGATGCCTGAAGACAATGAAATAGTGTCTTCAAAATGCTGATTATCTTATCAGAGACAGAAAATCGCCCACATGTACAATAAAAACTCTAGCAAACTGAGAATAAAAGGAAACTTCCTAACTTGACAAAAGTGTAACAATCAAACATTATATTAAATGGAGAATTTTTAGAGAACACATTTCCTTTGAGATCTAGGATTCATAGATCACTGCTGTTACTAATGGTCTTGGCTGATGCTATATGGAAAGTCAATACATAGAACTTAAAAAAAAATTAGAAAAGAAGGGCTAAAATTTTTACAGACAAGACAAGATAATTGTTTATATAGAAAAACGGATAAAAGTAACAGACACAATTTTGTAATGAAGGTGAATATAAAGCAAGATGACTGGATAAAGATCAGCTCATCATAGGATGCCTATAAAATATTAAAATAAAATACCATTCACAATGAAATGTGAAGAAATTAACAATAAGTACACAAGATACTGATGGGTAAAAAAGAACTTATATTTAAAAACATAAAGGAAGTTCTGAAAAAATGCAGAAGTCTTTCATACTCTTGAATGAATGTGATGAAAATACTGTTAACATACTGATTCTAACTTCATTTATACATTTAATTCAAAGCCAATAAAAATTCCAACTGCATTGTTTAAGGAATTAGAGACATTTATTTGGAAATCTACCAAGAGCTAAAGAATCTTTGAAAAACAGCAAGAAGACGAGATGTTCCTTTCAAGCTATCTTGTAAGCACCCTCCAAACCACATATATAAAGTGTAATGGGACTGAAAGAAAACCAAATGGGCATGGAAGAGCATAGAGCCTCATAGACCCAAGTACACATGGGGACTTGGTGGGGGCTGTGAGGGTAAAGTTGTTGGCAAACCTGGTTCACAGATGAAGAAAAAGAAAATCAATCCTTAAGTAAAGACACGTATAATGAGGACTTCCAGATCAATTAAAAAATTTACAAGTGAAAGGTTTATTATAATTATCTTCATGACCTAGGAGTTACTAAAAACTATTAAAAATTTAAAGGTAAAACTTATGAGGCCAAAATTGACAGTTTTGATTACACAGATTTTAAGAAATTCTGTTTAAGGTATGATGCCATGGGTGAAGTTAATAGATGATTATGAAAAAAAAAAAAAAGTCAAGGAATTAAATGTCTAAAACATATAAGAAATGCCTATAAATATACTAGAAAATTACTGAAAGCCAAGGGAAATTATATAAAATATGTGAACAGATAATTTTCAGAAGACATCATCATTACTAATCAGACACATGAGAACTAATACAATCATATATCACTTTACATATATCAGAAAGGCAAATGCTAAAAAGCTGGATAATCTTGAGTGTTAGCCAGGATGTGAGAAGAAACAGGCATACATAGCCACATGGACAGAGCTTAAAAACATAGTCCTGGGGAAAAATGTAGAATACAGAATGAAGTCTAGCACATCATTTATGTAAGTTAAAAATACATGTATAAGAATTATTCATCTTTTATAAAAACACACTAAAGCAATATACATCAAAGAAATTACTGTGGGACTAGGGAATGAGAATTAGAAATGGGTATAATAAATACCTACATATATGCACCATACATATATGTGTAAAAGAAAATAGGGCCTTGTATAGGCTAATGTTGGTACTCTTACATAAAATAAGATGTACTAATAAAACACTGGGCCTTTTTTTCTCTTTCTTCTAGTGAGGTAACAACTATATGAAAAGAAACAATGAAATTCATAACCACTGAAAAAAGGGCTAGAATAAAAAGGGAACTAAAGAATACTTTATAAAAGGCAGAAAAGGAATGAGAAAGAACAAATTAAAAAGCCTGGTAATTTGAAAGTTCAAAATAAAATAGTAGAAACATATCAAATCAGTAAGAATAACACACATACATGGACTAAATGTTCCTGATAAAGATTTTCAGAAATGAAAACAAATCCAAGTATATGCTGCTTTATGAGAGACATACCTAAGACTTGTGAGATATAAAATTGAATGTAAAAGGGGGAAAAAAAAGAGAAATATTAGGCAAAATCCCTACCAAATGAAAGTTGGTGTAAATAGTTTTTTAAACATTTTTATTAACATTAACTGGCATACAATAAACTGCACGTATTTACAGTATGTAACTTTATAAATTTTGACATATGTATATGCCCATTAAACAATCACCATAATCAAGACAGTGAACCTGCAAAGTTTCCTTATGCCCCATTTTAATGTCTTCTTCTAGCCCTTCCATCGCCAGGCAACCATTGACTGACTTGTTGCTATAGATTAACCTGCATTTTTCTAGAATTTTCTATACAATGTAAGTATATATTATATGTTCCTTTTTGTGTGTGGCTTCTTTCACTTGGCAGTTATTTTCAATATTCATCTATTATTGTTGGAATTAATTTATTTTTATTACTAAATAGTATGCCAGTATAATTTAGAGCACAATTTGTCTAGTCATTTACCTATGGATGGATATTTGGGTGTTTCCAGTTTTGGCTATTACATATAAAATTGCTAAGAAGATTTATGTATAACATTTTGTATGGATATATATACTTCCATATATACTTTGGGTAAATGCCTAGGAGTGGGATGGCTGGAATGTAGGTAGGTGAATGTTTAACGGTTTATGAAACTGAAACACTATTTTATAAAATGCTTGCATAACTTACATTCCCAACACAGTATATGAAAGTTACATTTTCTCCACATTTAGTTATTTAACTTTAGTCATTCTAATAAGTAGGTAGGGCTATCCTACCTATTGTGGTTTTAATTTTCATTTTCCTGAGAACTAATTATGTTGAGCACTTTTTCATGTGCTTACCTTCTATCTACATATTTTCTTTGGTCAAGTGTCTCTTCAAATCTTTTGCTATATTTTAAAAATTGAGTTGTTTTATTATTGAGTTTTGAGAGTTTGTATATATTTGGATATAAGTCCTTCATGTTTTGTAAATATTTTCTCCCAGTCTATGGCTGTTTTTTAATTCTCTTAAGTATATTTTTAAAAATAGATTTTGAAACATTTGACGAAGACCAATTTATCAACTTTCTTTTGTGTATTATGCTTTTGGTGTTATATTTAATACATCGCTCCCTCCCTTCCTCTCTTTCTTTCTTCATTTCCTTCCTTCCTTCCTCTCTTCCTTTCTTTTCTTCCTTCCTTCCTACCTTCCTACCTATAGGAAAGTTTAAGAACAAGTTTAATTTCTTTCATGACAGGATTATCAGAATATCTATTTCTTCTTGCAGAGCTTCAGTAATTAGTACCTGTCAAGGAAATTTTACATTTCATCTATGTTAATATCTGTAGAATCTGTAGTGATGTCACCTCTGTAATTTATTTCTTATTTATTTTTTCTTTATAAGTCTGGATAGAATTTTATCATTTTTATTGATCCCAAAGAACCAGCCTTTGGCATCATTGACTTTTTGATTGTTTTTCTAATTTTACTTTATCTATTTCTGCTTTGATCTTTATTATTTTCTTCCTTCAGATTACTTTGGATTTAATATGCTCTTCTTCTCTACTTTTTAAGTTGGAAGCTGAAGCCAATTATTTAAGACTTTTGTTTTCTAATATATGTTTTTAGTGTTATGATTTTCCCCTAAGTATGTTTTAATTGGCATGCCATAAATGTTGATATTTTGTGTTTTTATTTCATTTAGTTCAAAATATATTCTCCCTCTCAATTTCCTCTTGACCTATAGGTAACTTGGTGTGTGTGATTTAAATTCCAAATATTTTAGAATTATCAAAAAAGCTTTCTGTTCATGATTTCTAACTTAATTTTATTTTAGTTAGAGGACATACTTTGTATGATTTGAATCTCTTTTAATTTTATTGAGACATGTTATGTGGCCCATAACATTATTTATCTTGGCAAATGTTCTGGTACATCTGAAGAAAATATTTATTTTTCTCTTGTTAGGTCATGTTGGTTGATAATGCTATTCAAATCTCTTCTATCCTTTCTTATTTTTTTAACACGTTTTTATTAATTTGAGAGGGAGAGGAAGGGAGAGGGATAGAAAGATAGAAACATTGATGAGAGACAAACATCAATAGGCTGCCTCCTGCATGCCCCCTACTGGGGATTGAGCCTGCAACCCGGGCATGTGCCCTGACCAGGATTGAACCAGTGACCTCTTGGTTCATGGGTCAATGAACAACTACTGAGCCATGCTGGCTGGGCTCCTTTTTTATTTTTTATTGACTTTTCCTAACAATTACCTTGAGAAAGTTATTGACATCTCCTACTATGTTTGTGAATTTGTATGTTTCTTTGTAATTCTACTGATTTTCTGCTTCATGTAATTTGAAGCTCTGTTACGAGAATTGCTATATTGTCTTAATAAATTGTGAACCATTATGAAATAAACTTCTTTATTCTGTGAGTCATTATGAAATAAACCTTAATATTCTTGTCTCTGAAATCTACTTTGTTTTGTACCAATAGAGCTACTCCAGCCTTCTTTTGAATCGTGTTAGCATGGTGCATCTTTTTCCATCCTTCTACTCTGTACATAAGATATTGTCACTTTAAGAGTACATTTCTACTAGGTGGAGGGGGATTAAAGGGGGGAATGGAGACATCTGCTATAGTGTCAACAATAAAAAGAAAAAAAAAAGAAAAAAGTGCATTTTTATAGGCAACTTAGAATTGTTCTTGTTTTTTAACTTCCCAAGTTACCACATTTATTGAATAGAGAAATAAATAGACAATAGATTCTAATTTATATAAACTTTTCTTTTTTAAAAAACCCTTTAAGAAAACCCAGAGGAAATTCACATTTACAAAACAGTTATTGTAGACAGAAATTTGCATTACAAAAGGTATCACTATATAGCTCAGGCTCTTGTTTTTTATAATCCTGACAATCTGCCTTTAAATGGCCGTTTTTTTGTACTATTTACATTTTGTGTAAATATTGGTATATTTAGAGCTAAATTTATTTTTGTATTAATCTTAAAATTTGTTGCATTCGTTCTTTATTTTTAATTTTCTCTTTTTGTGTTCATGAGAATATAGTTTTTTATTATATTTTATCATTTTTGTTGGTTTCTTAAATAAAACTGCTTTCCTACTATAGTATTTACAAAATGACATTTAATTTAGCACAGTCTACCTTCAAATAATATTATACTACTTCATATATAGTGCAAGAATTTCTGGTATAATAATATTAATAACATTTAAAATAAACTATAAGACCCTGTTTAAGGAAAGCATATAGGATGTTGTTTGGAAAATGAAGTGTGTGGTGTTTGTTTGTTTGTTTGGCATTTTTTTTTTGTTTATTTGTTTGTTTTTAAGGAGTGCAATAACCATTCTGTCACCAGACTTTTCTAAAAAAATTCAAAATAAATAATAAAAATATACTATAAGAAAAATAAGTATTATTTAGAATAAGTAAGGTCATTACATAAAAATTAAAGAAGCAATATACCAAGAAATGCAAAATTCAAAGTATCAAGGAATTGCTGCCATAGAGTATAAGTTCCACAATACAATAACTTTTAAAAATTATTGACAAAAAATAACCTCACAGAATCACCCAAAATATTGGTATGTAATCTGGGAATTTGAGGATAGAGACAGATGTTTGAGGATCAAAAGGTTAGGATTAAGAATATACCAAAAAAAATGTGTAAATTGGTATTAAAACCATATAGGAAAATAGGTACAGGATTTAGCAGACATTCATAAAAGCAGAAACCTAAATGACCAATAAATGTGAAAATATGCTCAGTTTCACATTAAGGAAATGTAAATTACAACAACAGGGATTCTATGTTGTATCTAGAAAATTTGACATGTGAAATATATAATTTTTAACACCCTCTTCTCTACAAAATAATTATTTTCAGTGACAATCATGAAATAAAGTTATATGTGATGTTGAAGGCACTATATATTTCAAATTAGATATAGATATTGATTTACTGTCCCTTCTTTGGTTGATTTGTTATTCTTTATTGAACTTCAAAAATTCAATGCCATTTTATGTTAGTTCCCCACTTCAAATTTCTTTACAAAATTTAGAATAATTATGAATGAATAGTACTGTCATTGTTTCTAGCTCTTTCATGCCAGAAATAAAAGCACTACTATTTATTCTATACTTTTATATCTACATAATATTTTGAACTTTGATAGTGATTTTGTATAATACTAGAGGCCCAGTGCACGAAATTCATGCATTTAGCCTGGATTGTGAGAGGGGGCAGGCCAGGCCAAGGGACCCCCACAGGTGCATGATCAGGGCTGGGGAGGGAAGCAGGAGGTTGGCCAGCCAGGGAGGGACCACCGGAGGGCTCCAGGGTGTGTCTGGCCCATTTCGCTCAGTCCCAGTTGGCCGGACCCCAGCAGCAAGCTAACCCACCAGTCAGAGTGTCTGTCCCCTGGTGGTCAGTGAACATCATAGCGACTGGTCAACTCTCTTCCCCCTGGTGGTCAGTGCATGTCATAGTGAGTGGTTGAATAGCCTTAGCATATCTTTAGCACATTATGCTTTAATTGGTTGAATGGCCCACCGGACACTTAGCATATTAGGCTTTTATTATATAGGATTATTTAATATACATAATGGCATAATAAGTTAATTTTATTTTTTAATGTCTTTCTTTTTTATTATTTAGAAAGAGAGGAAGGGAGAGGGAGAGAGTGATAGAAACATTGATGAGAGAGAAACAGTGATTGGCTGCCTCCTGCACTCCCCCTACTGGAGATCAAGCCTGCAACCCCAGCATGTGCCCTAACCTAGGATCCAACCAGTGACCTCTTGGTTCATGGGACAATGCTCAACCAACTAAGCCATGCCAGCCTGGCAGAGTTAAATTTTAATAAAGCCTATTTTTCTTAATCTACAACTTAGTTTTCAAACAGTTAACAATTACATCAATAAATTTCAATGTTAAGATAGTGTTCAAATTCAGTAAGTCATCCCATGTATGAATTAAAATTTGCATTTGCCAAGCAAAAATATTAGACCTCATAGTATACACTGTTTCATTGTCTTAAATAGTAAACACAAATAAATACTCTAAGTGGTCACATTGAATAACAAAACTGAAATCAGCCAAATTCTTTCTCTTTGCTATTTCTATCACTGTGCTAGCCCTGTTTATTTCAAATATACTGTTTAAACATGGAAATATGTAGTGCCACAGGGCTGGAGATATGGTTTGTGCAGAAGCCAGTGCAAACATTCAGGCCATTATACACTTACTCTTGGAATGAAGGTGGGTAGCTGTATTCATGAGTATTCAGGACCAACAGTATCACCTAGACTTTTCCAATTTAACTTTCATGTAAAATACGATGTTTATTGAAAGACAAAAATTAAGAATGTGCCAATTCTAAGCTTTTATCATATATCATTAAATTTCAACAGTAATTGCCACGGGATAGGTTTTCTCGCCTGGAAAGCAGGGTGGATGTTGCTAATTTATTGGAAATGATCCAAAGTTGATGATTTGAATGTCTATGGATACCAGGAGCTAGGTTGATGGCTTGTCTCTGTGAGAAGAGTAGTTTCATAGCCAAAAGGGAAAGGCATAGCTGGTCATTGGGCTGTGGTGTCAGCGAGCACATGGCTATGATGAGAGAATGAATGAGGCTGTTCTGGCAGAGATAGCTGTAAAGTAATTAGTGCATCTAAAAAGCTCTTTAGGCGTTTAGTTAGGTGGGGGAGACCAGCATTCTGATTCTAAAGAACACATATTTTAAGTAGATTAAGAAAGGAATTTTTTTTTTTAATGTAGGAAGGTATAATTAACCCTAGGACCCTGGCTGCAGCAAGATATTGTTGAGGGGAATGACTTAAAGAAACTCAAAACACTGTAGGCATATGGCGGAAAAAACAAGGCAGCCCCATCTCCGCGGGAGTATTGCTTTGTGAATAAATTTCAATTTGTGGCGCAACAAAGCATTGTGGAGGCTGTGTCCAAGCCAGAGCATGTTTTTCAGATAAGGACTTAATAAAAGCACTACCAGTATGTGTGTGCATAGGAAATAGCTATTTCTTTGCTTTAAGATATTTGAAAATAATCCTTTCTATTTAGATACTAGAGACAGATGCCAGAGCAGGCTTTGTGTGAGCACCAGTCACAGCCTTCTGTTTGAATTCTACTTCTGGGGTGTGGAAAATACAGAGTAAAGGGAACCCTTTCCTGGGAAGTTTGGGGACCATCAGATTCAAGGGATAGGCTTGGGCACAGAGTAGAAGACATGTAGGGCCATGGAGGGGAGCAGAAGGGTCAGAGCACAGTGAGAGGGATTGGAAGCAGAGCAAGGGAATGGACACCAGGGAGAAGGAAGCAAACTGCGTAGCAGCTGGACACCTGCTCCCAAGAATGAGGACACAGCTGAGTTCAGTGAAGTCCCCTTAGGGATGCAGATGTCTGAGCTGAGTTACAGCTCGCCAAGGCCAACAGCATTTTGGAGAAGATGAGGAGGAGAACAAACAGATAGAAATTGGACAGGGTCCTGGAGGTGGGGGGTAGATTTTTCCTCTATTGACTCCATTTTCATCTCATCATTGTGCTTGTCATCACCTGACCTGTTCTTTTTATCACCTTATTTATCCAGAAAAACGTCAGGGATTTTTGGTCAATTTTGTTTACTGTTATATCCCCAACACCTAATGGAATAGTGCCTGACATTTGTTGCATAAATAAATAAACACTGCACTAACAGGAGGTATCTAATGGCTTAGCTGGGATAGAGGCTGACCTACTAGTAAGTCAAGGATTAGAACAGAAAATTATAACATCCTTGCCAATCTAATTTAATATACTGGTATTTGTGGTACAGATTTGGTTCATTTTCTTACAAAGCAAGCTGAGAATTGTATAGAGGTAGGTCTGGGGACTAGGCCAACACCCACTGCCGTTCCTTCTCCTTCCTGGAGATATTTCTTCAGAAAGAAAACTTGGTTTAAATCCAACAAATGCTTCTTTTTCTTTTAGGTCTTCTGATGTGTTGGTACCCTTGGAGGATGATTATGGGGACACCAATGAGAAAGTTCCAAACCCAAATATTATCTCATCTACTGGCCTGTAATTCATTACGTTAATAGGGAGTTTGTCCTAAAAAATATATATATATATATATATATATAGTTGATAGATGGAAATGTAGTTCACTTCAATATAGTTCACTCCTACTTTCTCTCCTTCTTCTCCTTAAATAACAGCAGACATGGCCAGAGTCTGAATGCGGTGTTCTGAGGTGACCCCAATATTGTTTTGAGACAAACAACTAAACCAGGTCATTCCAGTTAAAATGAGAAAAACTCTTCTACAAAATGCAAGAGGCATATTTAACAGAAATCTAAGAAAAACTAAAGAAACGCTCAGAGTTGTTTGTATTTTGCATGGCAGTGGAGGATACTTTGTTGTTTTGTCTTCTCCATATTCTTAACAAAGAATCTCAAATTAGGCAGTAAAGAGGCAAAAGAAATCATAAAGAGTTTAAGAAGTGGGGGAGAGACCATATTAGTGGCGCAAGATGTTATAGGACTTGGCCATCTTAGTATATGTATTGAAGCAGCAACTGTCTCCAGGGTTTGACTTTATTCCTTTGACTTTGAATCTTAGGGGTGCAGATTGACTGGGCAGGGTTTCCAGTATGTGCAAGCAATAGTAGTGCAATAATTAGAATCAGCAAGATACAAACCCAAGTTCCAGCTCTGCCCACTCAATAGCTGTGTGACCTCAGGTAAGTCACATAGGCCCTCTGGGCCTCAGTTCTTTTATTTGATAATTTAAGATTTTGCACCAATTGCCCTTTAAGGTAAGGTGACCAGATCGTCCCGCTTTTGGCGGGACAGTCCCGATTTTTAACAATTTGTCCCGCGTCCCACGGCATTTTAAAAAAGTCCCTATAGGCGGGACAAATTGTTAAAAATTGGTTTTGTCACGCCAAAAGCAGGACGATCTGGTCACCTTACTTTAAGGCTCTCTCTTTCCCCAGTGAAGAGACATTATCCTGTGTATAAGCCCTATTTTCCTGGAAGAAAATTGAATGATAACTTAAAGGAAGTAAGATGCAGAGAAAAAAAAAAAAAGGTAAACGTTGGAGTCAAAGACCTGGATTCAAATTCTGCCTCTAATTCTTCCTAGCTGGGTCATCTTTATGGCTGAATAGGATGGCCATCCTATCTAAGTCACATGATGGTTGTAAGGACCTACTGAGATCAAATGCACTGTCACAAATGAAAGTACCTAGTACAGGAGTTGACATAATGAAGGGGCTTAATGTATAGACAAGGACCAGGTCATCAAGGAGATGGGGAGTTGTTCTGGCAAAGGCCCCCTGAGCAGAATGACTTCACTGTGATTGCTGCTCCCAAGCCAGGGGCTGGCTGATGCTGGCCTGGTTCAGAGCATATATGTGGCATGCCCTGCAGGAGAGGAGCACTCCAGAGAGACTTCTCTGAGACCCCTGGCCAGGGATGATCAAAGCGCAATATGCTAATGATATGCTAAGACCGCTCAACTGCTCACTATGCCATGCACTGACCACCAAGGGCCGACAGTCGACCTGTCGACCAGTCTCTATGACATGCACTGACCACCAGGGGCAGATGCTCTGATTGGTAGGTTAGCTTGCTGCTGGGGTCTGGCTGATCAAGACTGAGCGACATGTGTCAGACACGCCCTGGAGCCTTCCCGCGGTCCCTCCCCGGCTGGCCGACCTCCTGTGTCCTCCCCCATCTTGATTGTGCACCGGTGGAGTCTCTTGGCCTGGCCTGCACCCTCTTGCAATCCAGGACCCCTCGGGGGATGTCCAAGAGCCAGTTTCGGCCTGATCCCGCATGCCAGGCCAACGCACCCCACTGGTGAATGAATTCATGCACCAGGCCTCTAGTCTTTAAATAACTCTCCAACATATAAGAATGTGTTCTGGGGGGAGAAATGTTGGCAGGGAAAGAGAGGTAAAGGTGGAGAAGAGAGAGACAGGAAAAGCATCATTGAGATAATATTGAATAAAGAATGGAATTCAGAGAAGTAAATTTCTATCAAAAACCGTTTGAGAAACATGATGTGAATTGGCCATGTCTTGTTTTGTCTCTTGTTCAATCGAAAAGTTGATCCGATCACTGCTTCTGTCTAATGGAAAACAAGATGTACACCTGAGAAAAAGGAGCAGCCCACTGGTGAGTGAAATGTTTTTGAATGGGGGTTTGATTCCAATTAGTTTGTCTTGTGGTGCTTTCACGGTGAGCATATACCTTCCCCCTACCATGGACAGGTCTCCCCTCGGCTACCCTGCATGACTAATACTTGAGGTCAGAGTCTGGTCTGTCGAATGCTAACCCAGTTTCACATTGGCAACTTTAAGACTTCCAGGCAAATGAATACTCATGTGCACGCAAGGGTTAGATATGCACACGAGTGCTCCATAAATGAAGGTTAAAGCATCGTGGAAGGATTGATGTTTGTAACCTTGAAGTCAAGGGTATTCGAAGCTAAGCCCCAAAGAGCTGTGGTGAGTCACTGGGGCAGCACAGGATTAAGATGCAGGAGTGAACCCTCACCCAGGAATGCAAAACAGCACTTTCAGCCTAGGCATCCTGGGAAAAATGTATGCTGGAATGAGATAATCCCAGCTCATTCTCTCCACACATCCCAGCAAATAGGAGATGCATTCACCCACGTGGAGACCTGTTCTGGAGGTAGCAGGTAGCTGGATGCATGGAGTTGCAAGTGGAGATCATTTTTTAGTCTCACAATTCAGGATATTGGCACGAATAGACAGTGATATTTTCTTCTCTTTTCTAGAAATGCTTTCCTTTTTAAACAAAGCCTCTATTAATCAGAACTTCAAATCACACATGGCAATCAGTTGAAGCTGTGTAGGGCGTCTGCAGTAATTGATCTGCTATAAAGTTCTTCACAAGTGGATTGCATTGCACATACATATGTACTTTTCAAAGCATTCAAAAGCCATTAGGATGTTCTCAACTCCTATCTGATCATCTGAGGGCCATTGACTGCATGTGATCATCCGAAATTAGTTGGGGCTGCCAGCAGGGGGACTTCTGATTAGAAATAAAGAGGTTCCTCTGAATGAGGGCTGTGTATCCTAGAAACAGTTGTTGAGGAAGATCTGAGCAAACTTCATCATCATAATCAGGAAAGTTGCCACAATGGACCAGATATTTCACATACAGTAGTTACATCATTTAAGTCTCACAAAACCAAGTAAAGATTTTAATATTCTTCACTTGAGATTGGGAAACTGAGGCTAATCAGTTAAGTGTTTGCCCAGCGTAGTACAACAAAAGCCAGAATTATTATTTGAACCCAAGTCCCAAACCCAGGTGCTCCCATCCCCACACACCATGTCACAATGCCTCTCTAAATAGTTGGATGTCTGTTTCCCAAAAGATTTTAGGACCGGCCTGCCTGGAGGCTGGGGGCATGCACGAGAAACATGTTTGGTCCTATCTACTTTGTAAGTCTCTTTCTGGATTGTGATGCAAGTATCTCTGTTGGATGAAAGTATTCAGCCAAAAACCGATGGGTGCTCCTTGAAAACAGGTGGAGAGATGGAGAAGCTGGGCAGGTGGAAACCAGATAAAGCAAAGGCACATCTAAATGAGCATGTATTCGAGTGGCAAGAAGAAGAACATAAGGCAGACATTTATCCAGATTTACTCATTTCTAGGGAGTGCAGTGAGAGCCCAGGGGAAAGTCAGCTACAGGCAGTATTGGGGATACAAGTGCCTTGATTTTATTACCTTGTTTTTTTCCAATATTTAAACTACTCTTGGCCACCTTCCTGGACTATTTAGAGCTCCCCAGCTAAGAGTTCTTGTCTTCCCCACTTAGAATCAATGCAATAGCTCTGGTGCTAATTTTTGCATTGCTGATTAATAACTCATTTAATTGAGGATCAGAAAGCATAAGTAATCACCCTTATGTTACAACTTGGAATATAGAAAACTGATTCAAACTCAAGGCATCTGATGTCAGGGCCACGGTTTAGCCACTACATCCGGTAGTGGCTTCCTCTGCTGTGATGAGCTGGCTGTCACAAAAGACTAACTCCTTACAGGGGTCAAGTCAAATGGCTCTTTCTGCCTTGGCATCTCGATCTTTAAAAGACTACCAATTAAAACACAAGCATGAAACTAAAAATGAACTACAGACTTAGATAGAGGAAACACAGGAGAAAATCTTTGTGACCTTGGATTAAACAAAAATTCGTTAGAGATGGCATCAAAAGCATGATATATGGCCCTAGCTGGTGTGGCTCAGTTAATTGGAGCATCATCCTGTACACCGAAAGGTAGTGGGTTTGATTCCTGGTCAGCGCACATACCCAGATTGCAGGTTTGATCCCAGGTTGGAGCATGTGCAGAGGCAACCTATCAATGTTTCTCTCTCACACTGATGTTTCTATATCTCTCTACTTTCCTCTCTCTCTCTCTCAAATCAATAATTTAAGAAAAGCATGATTTGTGAAAGAAAACATTGGTAAATCAGAGACCTTATAAAAATTGAAAGCTTCTGTTCTTCATGAGATACTGTTAAAAGAATGAAAACATAATCCACATGATAGGAAAACATATTTGCAAAACATGAAGGTTTTTGAAGCCAAGAATATATAAAATCTTTCCAGCTCAATAATAAGAAAACAAACTACCCAATAAATAATGGGTAAAACATTTTAAAACTTTACCAACAAGCTATGCAGATGGCAAATAAGCAGATAAGATGCTTAACATCATTAGTCATCAGGGAAAATAAAATTAAAACCACAGCTGAACAATACACAGCTATACAATAATTGAAATCTAAACCAGGGGGATAACTGACCATTCCAGGTGCTAGTGAGGATGCAGATCCCCTAGAACCCACATACATCACTGGTGGGAATGCGAACTGACACACCTATTGTGTACAACTTCACACCTTATTATGGAAGTAAACATACACTCACCATAGGACCCAGCAAGCCCACCCTTAGGCACTTACCTAAGAAAAATCAAAAGTTCAGTTAACACAAAAGCTTGTGTGTGAACATTTATAGCAGCATTATTCTTAATTTCCTCAATCTTGAAAGTAACCAAACATGTTTTAACTGGTACATAAACTAGGATACATGCATGCACTAGACTACAATTCAGCATAAAAAGGAACAAGCTACTGACACATGCAACAACATGGATAAATCTCACGAGCATCATGCTAAGAAAAAGGAGAAAAGATTGACAAGCTACATGTGGTGTAATTCTAATTATTTGCCATTCTGGGAAAGGCAAACCTAGAGGGGCAGAGAACAGACCATTGGTTGGTGGGCCTGAGTGTTTGGGGGGAGGCGTTGACTACAAAGGGGCATGGGGGAATTTTTGTTCTTATGAAAATGTTCATTATCTTGATTGTGGTGGTTGGTTAAAGAGCTATCCTATCTAATAAAAGAGTAATATGCAGATTGACCATCACTCCAACACACAAGATGGCTGCCCCCATGTGGTCAAAGATCCTGCCCCCATGTGGATACAAGATGGCCACCACAAGATGGCCAGCAGGGGAGAGCAGTTGGGAGGGACCAGGCCTGCAAGGGAGGGGAGTTGGGGGTGATCAAGCCTGAAGGGGAGGGCAGTTAGGGATGACCAAGCTGGCAGAGGAGAGAAGTTGGGGGTGATCGGGCCTGCAGGGAAGGGCAGTTGGGGGGGGGGGGACCAGGCCTGCAAGGGAGGGCAGTTGTGGGCGATCAGGCCAGCAGGGGAGGGCAGTTTGGAGGGACCAGGCCTGCAAGGGAGGGAAGTTGGGGGTGACCAGGCCTGCAGGGAAGGGCAGGGGGTGGGGCGACCCAGGCCTGCAGGGGAGAGCAGTTGGGGGGGACCAGGCCTGCAGGGGAGGGCAGTTGGGGGCAAACAGGTTGGCAGGGGAGCAGTTAGGCATCAATCAGGCTGGCAGGGGGGTGGTTAGGGGGTGATCAGGCTGGCAGGCAGAAGTGGTTAGGGGCAATCAGGAAGGCAGGCAGGCAAGCAGTTGGGAGCCAGAAGTCCTGGATTGTGAGAGGGATGTCTGATTGGTGGGATTGGGGCTAAACAGGCAGTCAGACATCTCTCGAGGGGTCCCAGATTGGAGGGGGTGCAGGCTGGGCTGAGGGACACCGCCCCCTCCGTGCATGAATTTCATGCACCGGGCCTCTAGTTTATATATATAAAAGCCTAAGCAACTGGACAACCAGCTGACCTGCTGGTAGCTATGACGCACACTGATGCAGGAGTGGAAACCACAGTCATGGAAACATGGAACAGGCTGATGAATCTCAGAGGGACGGGGGGGAAGGGGGAGGGAAGGAAGAGATTAACCAAAGATCTTATATGCATATACTAGAGGCCCAGTGCATGGATTCGTGCACCAGTGGGGTCCCTCAGCCTCGCCTGCAGGGATTGGGCCAAAACTGGCTTTCCAGGGGTCCTGGATTGTGAGAGGGTGCAGGCCAGGCCGAAGGACCCCACTGGTGCATGAATCCATGCACCGGGCCTCTAGTCAGATTATAAAACAGTAGACAAAAAGTGAATTTCACCTCAGTATGAGAAGAAAAAGAGAGAGAGAGAGAGGAAGAGGAGAGAGAAGAGGAGGAGGAGGAGGAGGAGGAGGAGGAGGAGGAGGAGGAGGCAGAAGAGGAGGATGGGAATCAGCAGCATGGAACCGAGAAGTGTTCTGAGCAGAATGAGACATCATCTCAGGTTAGATTTGGAGCTAGTCTGGGTGGCAGCTGAGCAGCATCCCACATGTATGAGGTAGGCTTCTTCTTCTCATCAGGATTTCCCTTTGTTTCACCCCCAAAGTCTTAATTCATTTAGGTTGTCAATGAAGGGAATTTCAGAAAAACATTGTAGAAAGAAGACAAGCTGATTCAAGGCATTAGTGCTTCACGCCCTGAATTAATGGCCGGTTGTGGAGGGGAGAGCTACAGCCTCCCTGACAGTTGCTTTATAGGTGAAGCTGGGGTTTCTAGGACCTGCACTGGCACGAGGAAGAAATAGATGTCCACGGGCCTGGCCTAATAGAGCCCCTATAACTTAAAGCAATAACCTCTAAATGATCCAGCTTCTATGCTAGGCAAATTCCATTCTTTTTCCTTTATAGCTTTTGCCTTTTCTATTTAAAGGATATTTGATAGTTTTTCCTTCCCAGTTACCGTGTGAAAAGGGGACCAAGAGAAGAGATAATTCTCAGTGTTGCTGATGGGTGAGGTGAACAGACAGGGAAACATCTTTGCAGCTGCTGGAAAGGGTGCAGGCTCAGGGAAAACAAAGGGATACCATGGGTGGTAAATGAAAAACATTTGTTTTGGAGCTAGAGGAGAAAGTGGGCTCAGGTCTACCATAACATGGCCTGAGGATCATCGTGTGCTAAGGCACTCTAAGGTAAAATTCCTGGATGTTCCTGCTAGTAGGTCATTTGTCATCCTTGGGAGGGAAAATTACAGTTTCAAAAAGGCAGCAAAGCCGCTAAAAGTTGGGTCTCTGCAGTCAGAAAGAGATGAGTTCAAGTCCTGACTTCATTGCTCCCACACTGGGTAACTGCTCTGAGCCCTGGTCTCCTCACTGCTGGACAGGGATACAAAGTATGGACAGTCTAGAGCTATTGTGGGGGGAGACTTTCTGAGTATAAAAATCTTACCACAGTACCTGGCATGTGGCTAAGGTCAGTAGCCATTTCAAATATTTTTAATGCCTAATTTTGTCTTGCCTGTGTCTATTCCCGTGCATGAAATGTAAGGTTGCACCGTTACCCACACAATTCAGATCATGTAGGCAGCCGACCTGGTTAATTTACAGCACAGCTTCCTTTCTTTCCTTTTCCTTTCCCTTTCTCTTTTCCTTTCCTCCTTTCCTTTCTTTTCCTTTCCTTTCCTTTCTTTTCCTTTCCTCCTTTCCTTCCCTTCCCTTCCCTTCCCTTCCCTTCCCTTCCCTTCCCTTTCCTTTCCTTTCCTTTCCTTTCCTTTCCTTTCCTTTCCTTTCCCCTGTTCCATGCATGTTTAGGATTTAACCTATCCACATACACATTTGGAAAACACAATCTGTGTCTAAATTGCCAAAGTATAAGCTATCTTCTGGTTTGATGCTTCTGGGCCCGAGTACTGAAAGAAGATATAGTAAGTTCTTCTAGTTTTCAAACCAGACTTCCCCAAGAAACCTTCCTAAAGGCCAAAGTGGCTGGCTTCTCTCAGCCTTCTGAGAGATCAGGGTGGCCAGTGATACAACGACTGCCCACTGGGGTCCTCTTGGAGGCTACGGGGAACCAGAGGTTCAGATATGTGTTATGGAAATAAGGCTACCGGACCCCAATTCCAGAACTCCGTGCCAAGGTGCTCTGGGGTGCTGCAGTGAACTCACAGGGGGTGCCACAGATCTGTTTAGATTTCTAGGCAGGTAAGGTGATTCTCAACATCTATCAGACACTGCAAAATGATGACTTGCAATAAAGTTCCAACATGTATAGTTCCTTTAGGTTGTATTTAATAACTAAGTACTTATTAAATAGATTTGGTAGGTATTTCTTTTGGCCTCTGAGTACTGTGAAAATACTTAAGGGGATCACGAATGGCAAAAGCTTAAGAACCTCTGCTCTGAAGTATCCTATAGGGGCTGCAGACCATCGTGGCTGATAGCTGTACCTGGCCCAATGCCTGGGAACAACTAAGTATGAGTAAGCTCGAGAACCATAGCATGCTGGAGATGGATGAGATCTTTAAGACCATCCAGGTTAGTGCTGGCTGGTGTGGCTCAGTTGGTTGAACATTGACCCATGAACCAGGAGATCGCGGTTCGATTCCTGGTCAGGGGACATGCCCAGGTTGCAAGCTCAGTCCCCAGTAGGGGGCATGCAGGAGGCAGGTGATCAATGATTATCTCTCATCATTGATGTTTTTCTCTCCTTCTCCCTTTCTCTCTCTGAAATCAATAAAAAATTAAAAAATAAAACCTGTTCTAAGCACCTTCATTTTACAAGTAGGCAACCTGAGACCTTGAGAGGACTTGTGCAATCCTATTTTTCTTGTGTCTGGATTGCAGGGGGAGGGAGTAGGGAAGAGAAGATGTGTATGAATGGGGCAGTAGTGGAGAGGTATAATCTCTAAGGACTCAAGCATCTGACTCAACAGCAAGATGTACATTGACCCATGAAAACCACCTCCTCCTCCCCTCCACCATTTGGGTGGGTGGGCAGTGGACAAAGCACAGTGTAAGGGAGCTTTAAGGGTGTCATAACAGAGACACTCCTTAATTCTTCACAAGAGATAGAGGAAGGCACAGCAGCAGCAG
Source organism: Eptesicus fuscus (assembly GCF_027574615.1). Lineage (NCBI taxonomy): Eukaryota > Metazoa > Chordata > Mammalia > Chiroptera > Vespertilionidae > Eptesicus > Eptesicus fuscus. Next base: position 32,633,913 of record NC_072494.1, on the reverse strand, counting down.
GGATCTGGCATGTGGCGACTACACGGCCGTGTTCCAGCCTCTGTCTCCAAGAGCCTCTTGCCTTGTTTGTTCCTCCAGGGTAGGTTGGAACATCCGTATTGCTAGAAATCATCTCTATCTAAATTAAATCTCCCCTAGTCTCAAAAAGGCAGGGCTGGGGCCTGGGAGGGGAGTGGTTTGGGCTTTGTATTCCTACTAGCTTTGCATTAAGTCAGTATCAGCATCATCAGTGCCTCCCTGAACACAAGTGAAGAAGGGTGCGTGACGAGCGGGTGCGTGACGAGCAAGGTAAAGGATTCTGAACCCTGGGATGGGTGGTCCAGCTCAGGTGTGGAGACTCTGCAATTTACCTACATGTTATAAGATGGACTGCCTTTCAGACAATGCAAACTCAACATCTGAAGGGATTCTGGAGTTCCACTGAGCTCGGGCTGGTTATCTGTTTGCAAGAAACAAAGCAATCCAGATAAACAACTAATGAGAGGGAGCTATGTACTGCTCTCCCCAGCCACCTAGAGATGGGTGCATGGAAAAGAAGCACTTAGGGAAGTTCAGGGCTTAAAGGAAGCAGCCTGGGGTGGCGGGAATAGTGCTGGATTAGGAGGTAGGCATCTGGGTGTTAGTCCTGCTGGGCTGTTAATTAGCTGTGTGACCACTGCTAACTCACTTTGCTTTTCTAGATGTCAGCTCCCCATCTGCCCACCCACAGGGCTGCTGAGAGGCCTGGGTGACATAATAAATGCAACCATTTATCAAGTGCTTTCTAGGTTCCAAGAACTGATCTAAACACCACACATCTATCTACACTAATAAAAGAGAAACATGCAAATTAACCATCATTCCACTACACCCACAAGCCATGCCCACCAGCCAATCAGGAGCAAGTATGCAAATTAACCCAACCAAGATGGCGGCTGGCCAGCCCTGGCCTCCACTCAAGGCTACAAAGTTTCAATTATAGAAGATAGATAAATCCCAACAAAAATGGCGGCGGCCATGGAGCTGGAGCTGAGCAGGAGGCTTGGGTTTCCCCTGGTGATGGAGGAAGCCAAGCTTCCTGCCCTGGCCGGCCCTGGCCTCCGCTCAAGGCTACAAAGTTTCAATTATAGAAGATAAATAAATCCTAGATACTTGCTTCCAGTTGGCCCTGGCCTTTGCTCAAGGAGGCACTGAAAAGAAAAAAAAGAAAAAGAAAAAAAGGAGGGGCTGGAACCTTGGGTAGCCAGGGGGTTATTTGGCCAGGATGGGACGGCAGGGGCCATTGGTAAGCAGACCAGCAGGGGGGCCAGTTGGGGGTGAGCAGGCCGTCAGTGGGGGTCAGTTGGAGGTGATCACGACAGCAGGAGGGGGCAGTTTGGAGTGAGCAGTCCAGCAGGGGGGCAGTTGGGGGTGAGCAGGCTGGCATGGGGGCAGTTGGGGGCAAGCAGGCCGGCAGGCAGAGTGGTTAGGGGCAATCAGGCAGGCAGGAAGGCAGGTGAGTGGCTGGAGCCAGCAGTCTTGGATTGTGAGAGGGATGTCCAACTGCTGGTTTAGGCCCGATCCCTGTAAACCGGCAGTAGGACATCCTTCAAGGGGTCCCAGATTGGAGAGGGTGCAGGCTGGGCTGAGGAACACCCCCCTCACCCCCGTGCATGAATTTCGTGCACCAGGCCACTAGTATATATATAAAAGGCTAAGTGTCCATCTGTCTGACCTGTAGCTATGATGCGCACTGACCACCAGGGAGCAGATACTCAACACAGGAGCTGCCATGACCAGTCACTTATAAATAAATGGCACCATGAACCTGGCACTGACAAACCAACACTTGGCTTCCCCAAGTGGGACACAGGCCCCACCACCACCCCGCACCCTGGAGCAACACCCCACCAAATCACAGCCAATGCTGCCAGGACCCCATGGCACAAAATGCGGCCCACAGCCCAGCCCAGCTAGGAAATGGTCGCTGTGGGCACTGGGCAATGATGTCATGTAGCAACGCCCAGCTTTTTCTCCCTAGCAACTAGCCTCCTTGGAGTTTCTTCAGCCCAGGAACCCGACTTGCTTTATAGCCAGGTGCAAACATTTTACAGTTTAAACAAATGTTTGTTAAACATTTTCCTGTGCCTCATCTCATTTGATCCTCACAGAAGTCCTGGAGTAGGTAGATAGGAGACTCGGTAGAATCCTATTTTCTTTTCATTAGCGAGATGCAAATAGTGATATTAAAATATTTCTTCTAATTAATTTCCTTTCAATGTGCATGAATCTGTGCACCAGGACACTAGTACTTTAATAAGTACCTGGGTAGTTTTGATGTGAATGGTCCATGAACTTCAGTTTGAACAATACTTCCCTGAGCCACAGTGCCCTCCTCCCAGTCCAGAGACCATGAAGTAGCATACACATATGAAAGCAGATGTTGGTAAGAGGGCACCTTGGGGACCAGAGACAGCCAAATGCAAGTTGTAAGAGGAGCATGCAAGGAATGGTGGTCTCCTGACTCTTTCAGATCACCCAGCAAACTGTTAAATCTAAAACGACAGCCTGGTGGTTGGGTAATTCTGAACAGAAGGGTAAGTGGAAGACTGTATTGGGTGAAGACTAGGCCCATCACCCCTACCCACTCTACGCATCGTTAACTATGACTTCTCACATGGGCATGGCATTCTAGAACTTTTGCCTATTATATCTTATTCAATCTTTTCATGAAAACTTTATAAAATGCATATGGCTTTCCTTTTTTATATACCAGAAAGCAGAAGCTCAGAAAGATCATGTGCCTTACCTCTGAGTTCTCACAACTGGTAAGCGGCAGGTCTCACAGCTGGTAAGTGGCAGCTGTGGTCTGAAATCCTGGTCTCTTTTCATTAAGTCAAGTGCTTTGTCAGTACTTCATGACTGTTGACCAGTGACCCAGGAGGGACCCAGGAGGGACCCAGCACCACCACAGGCACCATGAACAACAGAAGGTGTGAAGACAGTATCCTTGACCTTGAATAGTTTATAATTATGTTGGATGATTGGAATAACACCATCCAGTAGTATGGCTGACACAAAGAGAAAGGGACAAGTTCAGCCACAGCCTTGCATAACAGGGTATATGTCTGTGACTCAGAAACAGCACCCAATGTGTGCGCTGCCCCACACCCAAAGGCAACATTTCCTCAGGCCACTCCTCTGCTTGTGGTCCTTCCATGGATGCCCCTGCTCTTGGGGTCAAGTCCAGAACCCACCCTCTGTCTAGCCTCACCTTGTGCCATACTTCCCATCTCCTGCTGCTGCTTCCCTGGAAGACTTCTTCCCTGCCACCCCTATCTCCTCTCACTGGGAAATTCTTACCCACCCTCTAGGTCTCAATGTAACCTTCCTGCTTCAGAGAGTCCTTCATTGCCCCCTTACCTTATTAGATGCCCACATAGCATCTTGGGCTTTTTATTTGAAGAACTCATTGCAAATCTAATTGGCATTTATTATTAGTCCTCCCTACTATATTATAAGCTCTATGGGTCAGATATTATACCCAGATATTATATCCCCAATACCCAGAGACCAGCACATAGTAGGGTTTGAAATATCCCATTGCATAAATAAATGAGCTAATAAATAGATAGGTGGTTAGTTGAAAAATAGAATGAGTGATAGAAACTTGGGGATCTGTATTTCATGGTTGCAGGCCAGTATACCATGTTCATTTCAGTTCAGTGGATTTTTGCTGGCACCGTGCTAGGTGAGGAACAGAAGGATGAAGATCTGTTTTTTTACAGTCTAAGCAAAAGGAGATGGACAAACAAAAGACAGCAACATATGTGGCTTCCTTTTTGAATAATGCTATATTTCACTTTCCCAAAGACCACAGACCAGAGCCATGTACCCATGGCTACGAGTTTTTCTCAATGACCTTCAGGATATATGGGGGAAAGGAAGATGATGGAGGGAGGCAAAGCCTCTCACGACAGAGGAAATTCCCATGATATGTGCTACCTAGGAATCATGCACTAGCAGTGTTGGCACTGCCAGGAACTTGTTGGAAGTGTACATTCTCAGGCCTCACCCTAGACCTGCCAACTTACAGACAGTGGTGCTGGGGCTGGCTGGTACGAGCTTGAGAGCAGATTGGGCCTCTCTTTTCAATGTCATGGTAGCTTGAAAGGGACTATTTTAGGAGTGTTTACACCCGAGAAATTGGCAAATGCAAATCACATCTTTTCTTCCAAAGGGTTGTTAAACAGTTATAAGAGCACCATTTGACCCAGAAATCCCTGTTTTAACAAGCCCGCCAGGGGATCCTGATACTTCTAGTTCGCCCTCTCCCTGGCAAAGCCATGCAAAATTCAGTGCATTGATGAACCAGTGCTTGGATGGCTCCAGGGATTGCTTGTCCCTGGTTGTGACAAGAGTAGCAGCAAGGGAACAACTGCTCCTGCTCCTCCCCCAGATCGCCCCCACCCCCATGGAGCAGAAGGAGACTGAGGTGCGAGGTACTGTAGAATTGCTATTTTGGTCTGCGCACCCAGCATTGTTGAAAAGAGGGCTGATGCGCAAACAAAAATTTCATAGCTGTGAACCTCAGCAGGCTAAAAACAGCCCCATTCTGACTGCGTAGCAAATCAAGGCCTTTTTTTTCTTTTTTTTTGACAGAATTCAGAGCCACACTGGATGACAGTGATGTACTGAAATAGCCAAATCCAGATTTCTGCCTGTGTCAGCACAGTACGCATCACATACCTGCATGTGGTCCCTCAGGACACGCTCACAGGCATGACGGGGGAAAAGAGGAACACGGAAATAAACAAAGCTGCTCTGAGCATTTGCACCTCCCACTGCTGGGGCTGGGGGGTGTTCATGTGGGGATGGACAGGGTCCACTTCTTTGAAGAAATAATGCTTCACATGTTTAACTTGAGTTATTATCCACTGAACCAGGTACATCGGCTAATGAACCAGGTAGTTCCCGTAATGAGTCAAGCAGATCACCTACTGAAAACATTTCCAAGACTAATTCATTCCTCCGCTGTGCTCCACCTTTGGAAGGCAGGGGTTTAACCTGGGCCTTGGTTCAGTCCCAAACAAGACTTCCAGGAAATTGGTTGACCATGTGTAAGGAGCCTTTCATCCATATGCTGCCTTAAATAATATTTTGTTACCAGGAAATAGAAAGGAGTGTCAGTTTCATGGATTTTGTGTTTTAATACCTGGCACCTAGTTAAACCTTGACAAACGCGTTGTTGTTGGTTTTTTTTTAAATATATGGATAGGATAGTTGGATAAGTAAGTAAAAGCGTGAACAAACGAACAAAGGTTTTTAAAATATGGGCTTGTATATTTCACTTTTTATTTGCAAGTCTCACTTAGATTTTCTCTCAAGGCCAACTCTACCTCGTCTCTGAAAGAACTGCAGAAGTTTACTACTGACTTTCTCACCTCTGTGGAACCCGGTGGCCAATGATGTTTCTAACATCTTCATGTTAGAACTACTGCTGATTTACCAGGCTGAGGATGTGAAACACACAGGGCAAAGATGGAAGCTCCCTGAGATGGGGAATCGGTCTTGCCCATTCGGTTACATGAGCCATTCAGGCCACATTGCTTCCCGTTGTGAAAAGAGGTCCAGAGAGCACCTCCCTACCGCCAGGGACAGAATGGCCTTCCACCATGCTCCTTGAGATGCTTATAATATCCTCACATCTCATAGTTAATTGGAGCACAGAGCTCATACTGAGCATACTCTATGTCAGATAGTACACTATGTGCTTTCCAGAAATTAGCTCATGCAATCCTCTCAACAACTTTGTGTGAAATAAAGATTTCATTAACCCATTTTTCAGAGGAGGAAATGAGGAGATTAAGTAATTTGCTCACAATCCCACAGTTCAATAATGATAGAGCTGGGTTTGAACATAGTCTGGCTTCACATCCTTTTGACTTTTCCAAATTTCTCTTTGGTCCTTGAGAATTCCAACTGTGACAAAAAGCAAAACCAATATAGGTAGGTGTATATGTAAGGATGTGAGAAAGCTAAACTTGAATGCTTTGTTAAGCATCAGAAAAGACATGTTACTGATGTCTAAGAGGCAAGGCAAGAGAGGAGTTGACTGGGGTTGCAGGGGATTGCCAACAAATGGTACCAATTCCCAAGTTCATAGGCGCCTCTGACAGGCCAAGAGTTCACCTGCTGTTGGGCTTTCCTTCTTGCTTTATACCAACTGTCAGCAATCTACCTTTCCAGTTACCCGAGAGTCGCAAATCCTGTTGTAATTGCTACTAAGAGCAGCTAACATTTACTGAGTACTCATCTATGTCAAGAACTCTGCTTCATCCCAGCCAGGGTGGTTCAGTGGTTGAGCGTCCACCTATGAACCAGGAGGTCGCAGTTTGATTCCCAGTCAAGGCATATGCCCTGGTTGCAGCTTGATCTATCTCATCATTGATGTTCTCTCTCTCTCTCTCTCTCTCTCTCTCTCTCTCTCTCTCTCTCCTTTCCTTTCTGAAATCAATAAAATATGTATTTTTTAAAAACCTGCTTCAACTTCCCTTTGATTAGCAATTTCACTGTGTATCTGTTACCATGCTTTTACTTTTTAAAAATATGTGTTTTTTTATTGATTTCAGAGAGAGAGCAAAGGAGAGGGAGAGAGGATAGAAACATCAATGATGAGAAACATCCATCGGCTGCCTCCTGTGCGCCCCCTGCTGGGGATTGAGCCCACCACTTGGGCATGTGCCCTGACCCAGAATCTAAGCAGCGACCTACTAAGCACAACCAACTGAGCGACACAGGCCACGCTCCTTTAACTTGTAACATATCTATGTCTGTATATTTGATGTGGGTTTCTTGTAAGTAGCATATGTTTAGATCTCTACCTTTTATCCAATCTGACAATTTCTGTCTTTCAGTGGAGGTTTTAGACTTTTCTCATTCAATGTAAATATACAACAATTATGTTTAAATGTGCAGTCTTGCTAATTGTTTTCTATTTGTTTCTGTTGTTACTTCCCACCCCCTCTATTTTTCTAATTTTGAGTTGAGTAATTATTATAATTTCATTTTATTTCCATTCTTGGCTTTTAAGTTATACCTGTGTGTGTGTGTGTGTGTGTGTGTGTGCATGTTTAAATTTAGTGGTTGCTTAAGGATTTGCAATGTATCTTTAGCTTCTCACAATCTTTCTTAAAATAGTATTGTAACACTTCACATATAATTAATATCTTTTCAATAGTCTATTTTCTCTCTTCAACCCTTTGTCCTATTGTTTTCATACAGTTTGCTTCTATATATGTTATAACCAATGGGAAAAAAAACACTATTTTTGCTTCACACTATCAATTTTATTTTAAAGTGATTAAATAACTAAAATACAGCCTTTCACCTTTACTTTTATTTTTACCATTTCTAAAAATCTTCATTTATTTGTGCAGATTCAAAATTTCCATTTGATATCATGATACTTCTGTGAAAGAAATTATTTTAAATTTCTTGTAGGGCAGTTCTGCTTTCAAGGCATTTTCTCTGTTTTTGTTTGCCTTGAAAAGTCGAATTTGCATTCATTTTTAAAAGATGTTTTTGCTGGACATATAATCCTGCGCTGATTATGTTGGTTAGTTGTTCAGTTCATTACTGAGAAAATGTTAAAGTTTTTAATGATTGTGAGCTCATCCAATTCCATTTAATTCTCCCAATTCTTTTGTTTCATGTATTTGCACAATTTGTGTCTTATAATACATTGACCCCATTTATATTTTAAAGTTGCTGATTGAGTAGATCCTAAAAGCTCTCATCAACTCTTTACTCTCTTCATATTAGGTTATATCTTTTGGCTTTCTGTGCAGCTTATAATGTTATTTTTTAAATTTTGAAATAATTTCAAACGTAGAGAGTTACAATGGTAGTATAGAGAGCCTCAGTATACCCTTCACCCAGATTTCCCTAAGGTTAACATCTTAAGTAACCACGCAGTACAATGATCAAAACTAAGCAAGGAACAATGATGTCATGATATTCATCAAACTCTAGTTTTTACTCAGGTTTCCCTAGTTTTTCTATTAATATCGTTTTTCTGTTCCAGGATCCAATACCACAGTCCATTTAGTTGCCATGTCTCCTAGTCTCCTCCAATCTGGGCAAGTTCCTAAATCTTTTTTTGTCTTTTACAACCTTGACATTTTGTCTTATGGTTTTTGATTGAATGTCAAATGTTGTGGATAAAAATATGGTAGAAGCTGAAGTAAATAATTTTTACTTTAGTAATAGGACACCTTTTTCTGTCAGGCTTCTGGTTTGTGGCGACGAGTAAATCCAGTTTGTAGCTGAGCTGAGTCAGGCTTTAGTTGTTGCTCTCATTGCATGCAGTTTGTCACAGTTTCAAATTATTTGAGGCCAGGATTAGAACTTTCCCTTGAGCATGGCTTGAGGTCTGAATTCCTGGAGGGTTTGTCTCAATTCTCCTGTTCTTAGGTTTCAGCAGATTTTATGACTGCTTTATAAGAAAACTTTCCCACCTTTCCCACCATTATTCCTGATATTCCGCATGAACCCTAACAAAAGGCATGGAAAAGAGTTACTCAGTGGGTTGAGACTTTTATTTCTAGGGATCCTACAGACTCTCAACCATCATTCCTATCTGACTTTGACCCTTACACATTCATTAACATTTTAGCTATTTTCTTCTTACATGGGTCTGTGGTGGTTTCTGCCTTCCTCCATTATTTGATAACTAGAGGCCCGATGCATGAAATTAGTGCAAGGGGCTCGGCCCTCGCAGCCCCGGTTGCCTCAGCCCTCGCAGGCCCAGCTTCGTCCAGAAGGTCGTCTGGAAGGCTGTCCAGATGGTTGTTCTGCTGTTTGGTCTAATTAGCATATTAGCTCTTTATTATACAGGACTAGAGGCCCGGTGCACAAAATTCGTTCATGGGAGGGGCGGGGTCCCTCAGACCAGCCTGCACCCTCTCCAATCTGGGATCCCTACACCTTTTTCTTATCTAGCTAACCTCTTCAAATTTAAAAAAAATTAACTGAAATACCACCTACTATAGGAAATCCTCTTTGAACAAATCTCTTTACAATCTGCATTAAGTATTTTCATAGTATACCATTCTTTTTCTTTAGCAGCAACTTAAGAGTGGATGCAATCTGCTTCTCATTCTTGCCTCTGAATTCTTTCTTGTTGCTCTTGTAATACCAAAGCTTATGCAATTTACATTTGCCCTTCAAGGGCTTATATTTCGTTCAGTTTCTAGTTGGCTCCCTGTTTTTTTTTAAGCAATAAATTTGGGTTGTGATAGTAAACCTCACTTGTAATCAAGCCTGTAGGTCTCCCTATCTGAATATTTCTAAAATACCTATCACTTTAGCATACCAGAGATGGTGTTCATTTACAGAAAATAACAATAAATGTCACCTGATCATTTGATCTTCTAGTAATATTTTATAGCAAGATGTATTATTCTAGTAATTTAACTATTACAAAACTGAGGCGTACAGAAATAAATCACATTGAACAATAAAGAATGTCTCAAATATCAACGCATAGTACACTTAGGGCCTGCCGTGTTCTGTACCTCAAATATCATAGCAGAGTACACAGTTCACATGGAACTCAGCTTCCTTTAAAATAGGAAGGGATGCCATACTCATGAAGCAGCTACTTCCACACATATACCGGTATATACATTTTTAATTCATAGCACATACTCTTTGTACTAATTGTTGGGAAATCACCCTAGCAATCGCCTGTGTTCCTCTCTGTATTGTTGCCTTACATTCTGATGTCATTACTGCGCTTTTATCATCCACTCGCTCTAATAAGATTGTGAATTATTTAAGGGCAGAGATCATGACTTGAGCTTGTGTTTCTCTGTCATGGTGCCTAGATAAATACTACTCAAATGCCATGCCGTCCAAATGACTGTGATGAGAGAGGCCCACCATTGCTGGAGACCTCTGATTTTGATTTAAGGGGCCTCACTTGTTCTGTGCCTTTACAGAGGGGTGAGTAGGGGCTGAGGGAATTTGGGGAAACCCAGACAGAATTTTCCTCCTGCAAGATTTTGCTTAGCTGGTGCCAGGGACCCTGGGCGGCTTTTTCGCCCGGGACCACCGGGCATTTGTCCAATGAAAGCCCGGACATACAGCAATAACAAAGGCACTGGTCTCCTAAGGCTAATGTGTGCAGATCAAACCCCAGCCTGCAGGACCTGGGCTGGTGCTCCTGACTCTGGGGAGAGGGAGACTTCCCGTGACCCGGGAAACTACTATCCACCGAAAAATCAGAGAAGCACAGAGGATGAGTCAAAAACACGAAACACAACGCTGGCGATTCCTTCAACCTCTGGGGTAAAGACAAACCAAAACCAAACCCTGAACTTGTACACGCATGCGGGGGAGGGGAAAATGTTACTCAGGGGAAAAGCCATTCAAACCCAGGAGGGAGGGCTGCGGGCTAGCGGCCCCGGAGCCGCGCCACGTGGGAAGGCGGAGGGACTCTGCGCCAGGCCGAAGCTGAGCGACCCTAAGCTGGGCGGCCAGCACCTGGGGGCCCGCACACAAAGCCCGCACCTGGAGCAGAGCCCTTTCTTCCTAGGCAGCCAACATGGCGAGCGCTCTGATCCGGGGCTCCGGGGCTGCAGTGCGCACGCTGGAGCCGGCTGGAGGCAGGCGAGATGCCGGCCCTCTCCTCCCGCAGACCACCTCAGGCTCCCGCGGCCTCCAGGCCTCCACCAGCCCACCCGCCTGCCCCCTTCTCCTCGCTGGCAGGGCGGCCCCTCACTTACCTGCAGAGGCGCGTGCTCCGGCTCCGGCAGGTCCCCAAACAGGTCCCCAAACAGGCCCATGACAGAGGCTGGTCGGCAGAGCGGCTTCTTCGCCAGGACCCCAGGCGGCTTCTCCTGGGCCGGCCACAGCCGCAGGCACCAGGGCCTGGCTGTGTCAGGAAGGACGTCCGGACGGTCAGGTCATCCGGAATACTTCCGGTCTAATTAGCATACTATCCTTTTATTAATATAGATTATTAGTATAGATAATGAAAAGCATCACTAGCCTATTCTGTCCTAGGAGGATGATGACATTTTCAAAATTTTAGTTCATTAGTTTGTGTGGGTGTGTCAGGGGGCGGGGGAGGGGGGAGAGCATCTTTGGCTCTTTGGTTGACTTAAAAATTATGATTGTGTAGGTTATCCAGCTCGCTCTTATTAGAGTGATAGCAACATTCTCTTGTTACTTTCTGCATCTTATATAGAATTGAAGTCAACCTTGACTGTTTTAAGGCTCTGAATTTTTTAACCCCCTGATTACCTGGAATATCTTGAATAATGCATTGGAGGTTACACTTTTTGGTCATCCATACTTTTAACTACTTTATCCACCAACCTAATTTCTCCTCTTTATCATACCAACAGAAATAAATGACTGGTTTCCTTAAGAAATCAACTCACATCAAACTTTTAATAGAACTTCACTACTATATTAAGTGGTTATCGGGAAGAGGGTCATTTTATAGGACTTCGTTCTTTTGCTGTCTTTTCTTCTCCATTCTCGGTTGAGCCTCTCTCTGTTCTTCGCCTCATTCCTCTTGACCTCACCATTGTGTGACCTATTTCTTTTTCTACTCTACTGAAAAAATCTGTCATTTCACCTTCCCATACTTACATCCTAACATATTCAGTAAAACAAAATATATTCCATGGAACAGGATCTAGCCTCTTAATTAAGCAGTTGGGTTTATAATTACAAAATATTGTTCTATTATAATAGAAATGGATGTCTGTATGGCTTAAGGGATTGGATTATATGATTCTTAAGACTCCTTCAACTCTGAGAGCCATAGAAAAAGATAGAAGTGGGGCAAGGAAAGATGAGAGTTGAAAAGAAAACCAATATTTTCTGCATGCCTCCCACATATTTCATGATAATGACAATAGTAATATTCCTGGATACTTATTTAATGTTTGTTATTTTCCAGGCACTCTACCTAGCATTTACATAAGCTATGTAATTTAATCCTACCTATGAGATTTTATAGATGAGGAAAGCAAGGCTTGAAAAGGTTAGGTTACTTGTTCAAAGCCATCCACCCAGTAATTGATGGAGTGTTGAGCAAGAACTGAGCTCTGGATGGTCTGACTCAAGGACCTCAGTGCTTATCACTACACAAAATGCCGAGAGCTTTTGTATACTCTTTCACTATTCTAATGACCATGCAAGGGAGGTATTTTTACCTTCTTATTTTACAACTGAAAGCTCAGAGATGGTAAAGCTGATTTGCCTTTGGTCATACATCCAGTGAGTGGCAGGGAGCCAGGATGAATATGAGACCTAATTATGTGTGGCTCTGAGGTTCTGCTCTTTCTACCCTGGGCACTCCAGCTGGGTGACACTGCCTAGCCAGGAGGGAAAGCAGTTAACCAGGAAATTGTGCCATGAGGAGGAAAACGATCAGAGGTTCTTCCCTAGAACCCACTTCTGTGGCTTCCCTGTTCCTGCGATTTTAATTCCCCTCAAAACAGCACTTTCTCTCCCATATCTTAAAGCTGGCTGGCAGTTCTCACTTCCTTGTGCCTCCCTCGGGGCATATCACTTGTTGACAGTGGCCTTGGCCGCAGGTGCAAGGAGCAGGAGACGTAAGAGCACTGACTAAGTCAATACCAGGCGTGTTTAGGCTAATGTAGCCCTGAACCAGACCAGTGACTGTGGAATCCACGGCTGAGTCTGCAGCAATGGTAGCTGGAGGAACAGATGCGCCTTGACTGGAGTCAGCACAACATCTGGCGAACCTGGCCCATTGCTTCATAATTAATCTTGGTGCCGAATCTAATGACACCATGGGATTGAGAAATTGAGCGATCTGATTGGACACATTTTGATAGTTTAATTTTCAATAACACATGGTCAGAGCTTGTTCGCATAATTACTGAATAGATTAATATGCCAATATCTCTGACCAGCTGGAAGGGAAAGATTTAGGCCTTCACAGATCTTGGACGGGCCTTTAAATGAAAGTTGATGTTCTGGAGAGAATGTGGAGGTACAGGCCTCCCGAGACTCTAAAGTCAAATCGGGGTTAGTGATGAAGGCCCTGGAAACAGCCATTTCATCATTTACCCTGAAAAATAAACCCTTCATGAGTCGGCCGCCTGTGCAATGTCAAGTTGTTTGCAGAAACACTGTTCCATGAGTTGCAAGACCACTGGGAAACGTGTCATCCCTTCCTACGGCGTTTGAAGTTGCTAGTACTATTCTCAAAACAGAGGTCACGAAAAGCCACACACATGAATCAACAAGTGCATAGAACATGGAATGGCACCAGTTTCCCCTGAGCCTTGTGGGCTCTCCTTTCCGGCTGAGTGTCTCAGACACAGTCCAGTTGCAGGTGTCTATGAGCACGGGAAGGAGAAAGCTAAGTGTCTCCACACTTAGGATCCGCAGTCTGGGATCTGTAGCACACAGGAGCCAGGAAGCTGGTGTTATTTTCCCTTGTGGAAAAAAAACAGAGAAAAGGTTTTTCACGGAGAGGGTTTGGAACCAGAACCAAGGAAGGTTCAGTGAGACAGAAAAACAAGCAAGTGGATTCTGCAGCAAGATGGCCAGGGTTTGTGATCAGTGGGAATAAGTTATTTAAGAATGATGAGCCTCAGTCTTCTCATCTATAAAATGGGGTATTTGTAGTACCGATGTCCTAGATCAGGTCCATAAAATGCTTAGAGCAGCAAGTGATACACGAAACTCCTTAATAAATGTTACACAGTTTAAAGAGACACAATCCAGGAGAGCTATGGACTATTTTGGTTTATGGGCTAAGGAAAGGTGTGGGTGATGTGTTTTTTTTGGGGGGGGAGATGGAATCAGATGGTATGTATGTGTAAGCATGAATTTATTTCAGGGAAACTGAGATCCTTGCCTATTTGCCATTGTTCACGGTTGTGTAATTAACACTCAAGTCCCTCCAACTTAAGTTGGAGCATCTGTTCATTGACATTTCTGGTCAGTGGATCTCACTAGGGCAAGGAGAGACGGTGGACTCCTTGAAGATAGAATGGGTTATATTCATCTAACCAGTGACTGGGACACAGCATTATAACAATGACTTCTGGTTGTATGAATGAGACTCACTGACTACTCCCCTTTTCTTTTCATTGGACGGTGGAGCCAGCCCCAGCCATTGCCTAATGAATGATCATCATTGGTTTAGACAAACAGACTGTGTGAGCATCACTGCTGGGCACGATCTGCAGGCCTGTTCACTCCCTGCACCCAAAAGCATGAATGTGAAGAACCCAGCCTCAGGGGGAAAGGTTCTTGCTTTGACTGGGTGGTACCTGCTGGCATCATGGGGGAGAGTGAGGATGTCCCAGAGCATATGGCCACGCTGGAGGTCCGGGAGAAGGGCTGAAGATTCCTCTCCCACCTAGGTCAAACTGTCTGTAGAAGAGAAAGAAGGCTGTTTTTCTCTGCCCTTTTCCTCTTGGCCCTCCCAGCTGGAACTGCTCAGCACTCAGAGTGTTGTAGACACTTCAAAAAGCTTTCAGGGGAAAATAGCAAAAAGTGGCAACAAAATTAGATGGAAAATGAGGCTCCCAAAAAAAGAAAGATACGCAACACCAGCCACTCCTGCCTGCAGCCTCCCCCTGCCTTCCTTCTCCTCTCCCGCTAGCCTCCCCTTCTCTGGCTTTCTCACATATGCTTCGGGCCTGTCATCAAGGCCATTAGCAACATCTATTCTGGGGATGCTGTACAAAGCTTAGACCTGGTATTTACTGCTGACTGACAAGTGAAGCGTTTTAGCTGTCACTGGGTGGGGGTGTGGCAGAGGCTGGAGAAAGTCTGCTCCTGTTCTTCCATTTGTTAATTTAAAAAAAAAAATGTTTTAAGTGAATTTGGTGTTTGGGGGAAGGGGTGTGATTGGCAGCCCGCGGGGGTTCCCCCTTTTGAAAGAAATGATGCTGGAGTGGGGGCTGTCTCTTAAGAACCACTTATTGTCTGCCAGGTCTTTCATTTCTGCATCACCTGTTCAAGGCCTTGGCAGCCATATAATAACAATAACAATAATGATTGGGAGAGCGATATCCCGTGTCTGCCTCCGAGGTTATCAGGCTGCGCGAGTTGTCTACCCCTGGGGAAAGGGTTATTTTGTGAATTTCCATCTATCTGTGAGAAGAGGGAAAAGTCATTTTCTTTCCCTGGTAGGAAATTCAATCCAATTGAACAAACATGTATTGATTTATTGAGCACCTACTATGTGAGAGGCTGTGCCCCATACTAAGACAATGGGAGGGCTCTCTCCAAGCCATGGAGATGTGGCCCAAAACCTACAAAACGTGAAGGAAGGAAAAGGGAGAAAGGTGTTGAACAGGAGGATAGGGCAGTGTTGGACTTTAGAATCAAGGGAGCCCTGAGTCTGAATGCCACTTTGCTATCTACCAGACAGGACATGTGGGCACATTGTTTTCTCCAAGCCTCATCTCCTCAACGAGGAGTGGACATCGTAATAGGCACTTGATAGAGATAATGTCTACACAGCATCTGCAGAGAGTCGTCGCTCAGCAAATGTGGTGCGGTTGTTGTGTATACCGCATGCCAGTGCCAGCTCACCCCTGAAAGTTGGCTAGGAAACCCAGCCTTCTGCTCAGCGTGTCCCTGTCCCGCAGCTTTGGGAGGTCTCTAAGTGCTGCCGCCACACATGTGGGTGAGTGACCCCGTCTCTGAGGTCCCCCTCCTCTGCTCCATGAAAAATTCAGGGTCGATGTTATCTGCTGACAGAGTCATTAGCTCTGCTGCACGTTCCTCTCGCCGCAGAGAGGAGGCGATTCATTAATATTTATTCATCTTGATTTGCTTTGTTTTTCTTTTCTTTTTTTTTAAACCCATTTCAGGATTTATGGGATGATTCTGTAGAGTGCTTCACACATTCTCTGTGCATCTGCACAACTTAGATTGCCTGAAATGAAATCCTTCAGGGGTGTCCTGGGTCAGCGTTATCACACGCCCATCCAGGCTCGGTTTCATCAAATCCCTTTGCAAAGGCAGTTAGGGAAATCTTTGGCCCTTTGCATTATGAACCTCCGTGTTCTCTCACTGGGAATAACCAACGTGTCCCTGGCCCCCCATTCTCCCAAAGCGTGTTCCTGGGCCCCAAAGCCCCCCAGAGTCACAGCAAACACCTTGATCATACGAGACACGAGCAGCCTCCTTTGGTTCCGCTGGCTTCCAGGAGCGGAGGCATTTGTGCTGAATTGGAGACGCTGGGCCTGCAGGGACCAGTTCCCACTGCACTCTGCCTGCAAACAGCATCCATGCAGCCAGGTGGGCAAGCACATGAGGACATGGTCCCAGCCCCAGGATGGCGCTTTCCTCTCTCCTGTAGCCTGTGGAGAGCTCCAGGGCCTCTGCGTCGCTCTGGCCTTTCTGCAAGGCCAACCCCAGGCACACAGACATGGGCACATCCGCCTGAGAGCGTCTCTCTTCCCAAAGAGCCGCCTCTGGGGTTGATGCTTCCACACAGGCGGCATCCTGTCTGGCTCTGATGCGCTATGCTGCATCGCAAGTTAGGTGAGAAAGAGTGGGATCTGGGGGAGGGAGAGCACACCCGGCGTTAACTGGACAGGTGTCTCCAACCACTTCTGCACATTCCTGGGAGCCGACGGGGAGCCTGGGTGAGGACCATGGGAGGGATGTCAAAGTGAAGTCTGTCAGCACGCACAGAAGGATGGAGCGAGATTTGGTGCTTCTATAGCAATTACGGGGGGAGAAGATTGCTGATGAAAATAAAACCCTAAATGTGCCCCTGACATGCCGCTGCTTTCTCCTCTGCTCTCAGGAGGGAAAGGGAGACACTGCTCTGTGTTTTATGGAGGGTTTGTGAAAAGGGTTTTTGAAACTGACAGACAGGCAAAGAAGACACAGTGAGACACAGAAAGAGACTTGGAGTTCAAAAAGAGAAAAAAAAGATTCCGAACGGGCAATGGTTCCAGAGGCTGCCGATTTTTTTTTTTTTAACTTATTCTAGGGAGTTTGCAATCTAGCAGTCGGCTACCTCTCGGCCCCTCACTGGATGGGACTGTAGCTGGACCAGGGGTCCCCTGGCATGGCTCATCTTCTTTCCTGACAAGTAAAACCACGGGAGCCCTGGGGAAGGGTCCTGAAGGCGGTGCCCCTGAGGGCAACACACTGGAACCGCTCCCCCAGGATGAGCGCAGCAGGGGCGCCAGGGGGGACCCCAGGTGAGGATGGAAACAGGGCTGCGCTGCACCCAGCTGGTGCTCTTAGAGCTGGTTGGCACACAGGAGGCAGACCCCAATGTCTGCTTTAAATGTTCCGTATTCCGTCAGCAGGTCCTGATGAAGTATTTCCCCTGATGTGTTAAATACTCTGTGAGCCACAGGGAAGGACAAGGTATACCTCTTATCTTAAGGGAATTTTCTGGCGAGTAGTATTATCAGTCTCCAAATAGGCTTACAGGTGCGGTAGAACTTGAGCCGGGCGGCCAGGAGGAAGGCTGCGGTGTGCACAAAAGGCTTGGCAGAGGGAGTGGGGCTTGGTTTGGGCTGTGGAGGGTGGACAGAACTAACCTAGAAAGGCGGGAAAACACTCCAAGGAAAGAAAGCATGTGCGAAGGCGTCCAGGCAGGAATGACCGGGAGAATTCCTGAGACAGGGGGGATGGAATTACTCATTGTGGGAAAAGAATTGCTGAGAGGTAGGATGGCCTAAAGGAGTGTGTCCTACGTGTTCCCTGAGACCCCAGGCTGGCACACTGCACTGTGAGGGAGGAAAGGAATTCCACGTTTTAATAAGCTCCACCCTTCTTTCTGAGATTCACAATCCATACCGGCATCTTCAGGGCTCTGAATAGTCCTGCAAGAAGAAAACCTTTTCACTTAATTTATTCTAGAATTTTTTAAACATATATCATGCAGATTTTTTTATATCTATTTACCAAACTTGGGAACCAATGTCCTAGGACACACACTGGGAGACACAGCACAGAAGCCAGCGTCTTGGGCTTTGAGATCAGATCAACTGTGTTCCCAACTCGGCACTTGCCAGCTGCTGACAATGGTCCAGTCACTTAAGCCAGTGGTCGGCAAGCTCATTTGTCAACAGAGTGGCAAACCGCGGCTCACGAGCCTCATGTGGCTCGCGAGCCGCAGTTTGCAGACCACTGACTTAAGCTATGGAGCTAGACTTCTTCTTGTTCTGGAGACAGAGCAGAGAGCGAGATGGGTCTACAAGGTCTTCCTACAGAGCAAGCTGGCTGCTCTGTGCCACCAAGGACTGCGAGGCAGGTAGAGTGGCTTCCGCCTGAACAATAGGAACCAGGAGGCTGCAGAACAGTCTTAACCAAGGGAGCCACACAGAGAAGCTGTTGATAGATGTGTCTAGCAGGAGTGGCGTGATGGGCTGGGGGCGTGAGGGAGACTTTTTTAAGGCTGGACCCCAGGCTCATGATGGTAAGAACATCTCCTCCACTGGCATACTCTCCACTCTTTCTCGGGGTCCCCAGCTGAACACAGTTTGGGGCTCAATACTATAGGTGGAGACCTTAGGATGCAGCCAACCTGTGCACTGATCTTTCCAAAGTGGAGGCAGGAGAGGCCGAGGGCCTGGAAAGACTCACCTCCCCGCCCCCAGCAGGAAAGGCAATTATGGTGCAGCTGCTCCCTACTCCACGGGGCTGGGGAAGTGTGACTCTGACAGGATGAGAGCCAAGCTCCCCAGGGGCTGGTGCATTAAGATCCAGCACAGATTGGCGCTGTCTGGGCTCTCACACATCATCAACTTGGGGAGTGATTGACATCCACTTGGGGAATGATTGACAGGGACTAAAGGGCAGGCATGCCTGCCTATCTTGTCATGCTCTGCCCTGC
Organism: Eptesicus fuscus; assembly: GCF_027574615.1. Taxonomy (NCBI): domain Eukaryota; kingdom Metazoa; phylum Chordata; class Mammalia; order Chiroptera; family Vespertilionidae; genus Eptesicus; species Eptesicus fuscus. The sequence goes on along the minus strand of NC_072494.1, from coordinate 32,615,078 downwards.
CTCCCCAGTCCCCTTTCTATCTTGCTGCCCATCCCCACTCCATTTGAGGGGCTACAGGTATATGAGCCACCTAGGTAGTAGCAGTAGGGGGGAGGTGTCTCTCTTCACTGGAGCTCATGCATATTCTCTCTCTCTCTCTCTCTCTCTTTATCTTATTGACTTTCAAATTCAAAAACAACACACATTTATGGAGCACTTGCTTTACAGTAGTCACTCTGCTAGCTGCTTTATATATTTAGCAAGTGCTTATGTAGCGATTGCAATATTCCGGAAACTATCCTGAATACTTTTCAAATATTAATTCAATCCTCCGTGCAATGTTTGAAGTATTACGACTATAATTTCCATTTTACAGATAAAGAAACTTCAGTGCAGGGAGGTTAAGGAACCTGCCCAATGTCACTTTATTCCAGGGACCTGGTTTTGCAGCTTATGCTTTTAACCACCTGAGCTTATATCACTCACATATTAGCACAGGTATTTTCTACAATTAGGAAAACTGCAGCTCAGAGAGACAATGACTTGTCTAAGGCCACACAGCAGTGAAGTCATGGATTTGAAAACAGGTCCTTTCACTTTAAACCCAGGGCGAATTCCCCTCCGTGAGGCTGGGTTTCTTCCCCACAGCCCATTTTCTCCCACGGCCCTGGATCTGGAAGCAGGTTGCATGATGATAGGCTGGTCCTGGAAAAAGAGTTTAGCAGCCCAAGAGGTCACCCCTTCCAGGGTGGATCCCCACTTCCCAAGCCAGTGAGAAGGGGATAAAAGGAGGAGTGGAGCAGGCAGGGGGAGGCAGGACCAGAACTCTGATGCGCTGAGATTTCCTGAGTAGCAGTGAGAACTGTGAAGTCTCTGGTCAGGACCACTCTCTCCATCAGGCTGGGAAGGCAGAGGGGAAGACAGGCCTGGAGCCTGGAGGAGGAATATGGGGGTCTGTGTTCCAACTTGAATATGCATGCAAATCTAGCTCTTTTTTTTTTTTTAATCCTCACCCAAGGATATTTTTTCCATTGATTTTTAGAGAGAGTGGGAGAGGGAAAGACAGAGAGAAATATCTATGTGAGAGAAACACACCAATTGGTTGCCTCCTGCATGGGCCGTGAGTAGGGTCCAAGCCTGCAACTGAGGTACGTGCCCTTGACCGGAATCGAACCTGGGACCTTTTGGTCCGAAGGCAGACGATCTATCCACTGACTCAAACCAGCGAGGGCTCCTGGCTCTTCTTTAAGCAGATCCTGGAGTGCGAGCTGAAGTTCTGTGTTTCTAATAAGCTTGCCGATTCTGTGCGCACTGCTGATCCGGGGACCACGCTGACCAGGTCTTTTGGGACTGCATCGTCTGTGGGTTTCAGGCCTGTATTTGTGGAAGGTAAGAGCTTGTGGCTTCCAGAGGTCTTGGTGGCGCCACGCCACTTCCTCTTCCTCGTGGGAAGGTGAGGAGGAAGGGTAGGGATTGGGTCTGAGATGAAGCAAAGGCTTAGCTCTGCCAATTTTCTAGGCCACCTTTCCTCTCTGCTGCATTTGAGGCCTCAGTGCCTTGCAAGGCTCACCTGAGACTCCCCTCCACACGCCCTTTCTGACCAGGTCAAGCCCCAAACATCTCTCTCCATAGCAACACGTTGCTTTGAATCTCTCAGCATCCCTTCTTGCTAAAAACGGACTTACATTTGTTCTCTACTGGCCTCATACATATGTCCTTCCTCTCCAATTGCAAAGCATGAGCTCTTTACCCTCCTATCCTCAGGCCTAATACCTCGCCTGGTGTCTAGGATGTGCTCCAAAATATTAAATAAATGAATGAATGAATGAAGTGTGACTGCTTTCAAAATTTGTCTTTCTATTGAGACTCCCTCGGAGGGATGTTTAACAATCACTTCAAGTGTTAGGTAAACATTCTTAATCTGCCTCATATTTCAGAGGCCTGTCCCAGCGGCCTAAACGTGGGGAAAGAAGGCAGAAAGGGCTGGCTGGAAAAACTTCATGGGGTGCAGGGAGCAGCAAAGGCGGCTTGTGAATTTACCCAGTTAATCAGAGGATGAAAAGTATGACGCATTCCTCGGCCAGACCTGAGCCCCACAGCCTGCTCTCCCCTTGGCTTCTCACAGGTCGTATTTCAGCCTCAACAAATTCCATCATCTCCTGCTCACACGCCCCTTTTCCTCTAAGCCTGTGATCTCAGATTCCCAAGAGCATGTATCAAATCCATGAAAATGTCCTCCTCCTGTCCCCTGAGGGGGACTTCCCTAGGGGGAAATTGGGGAGCTCATAAGCTTTCTTGCTGCTTAATCCATCGCCCGAGGCAAACACTGGCTCCCAGATCACATGGCAGGAGAGGCTGGCCGGGAGCTGCTCACAGCAGAGCCGGTGCTGCTCGGAATGCAATGGGCAGATTGCATTCCCTTTGCTTGCTGTCCCTGGCGGTGTTTCTCCAGGACTCCTGGGGGTGCAGGTGGCTCTAGCTCTGCACCCAGGAAAGAGACTCAGACCTTCCTCTGTTTCATTTTTATTTTCACCCGTTTGGGGGGTGCTAGGCTTTCTTAGACCCTCCTCCTTTTCCCAGTGCCCATGTCATCTTTCCCTAAGAGCAGAGACAGGGGCATCTGCAAGAATGTTGCACATTCTACACGTTTATCAGAGACTTACAGTTCCAGTTTTGGCCAAGGGGTCTGGGCTGCAATGGACATTAGGAAAATCTGGGGTTACTCTGGTAAAGGGGTGTGGGGAATGGTCGCTCCTTTCTGGCCTGACATTTGGTGGCAGGCAATGCTCAATGTCCTATCCTAAAGCACAGAACATGGGGCCGGAAAGTGCATGTCCCATCCCTGACCTTCCTTTGGACCTCGCAGACCCCTGCCCCGCTTCCCTGAGCCCTGCGGTTGGCCCGCTTCCTCACTGCCAGCCAGCCCACACTGGATCCCTGTCTGAGCTCATGTGTGGCGTTTGAACAGCCTCCTTGCATTCATCTCCTTCCAGATTTCCAGCTTGATGAAGGCTCAGATGAAGAGTTCCAGAGAACAGATGGGAGGCTGTCATGACATGTTACTGATACACGGAGCTGCCTCAGCCTCACGCATGCCAGTGTGCTCAACCAAACTCGTAACTCTTCCTCTGTTCCCCAGCCTGAGCCAGGAGCCCAGCCAGCTTTGGCAAGGAGTGAAAATGTGAGCTTCCTAAGGGCATGTATATAGAACATGTTAGGATTGATGATGAACCAGGGAACAAAATCTTTCTCCTTTCACTGGGGGAGAAAATACTATTTTCCTCCAATTCCCTCGCAAAAACTAAAATCAGAGGGTGAAAGTTTTGCTAGCCCAACTTGGTGCCATTGCATTTGGTTCATGTAAGAACCTTCTGGAGATGTGCTTCTTTGTCTGGTCAGAGAGCTCCCCCATGACCACAGAAAGAGTGTTCTAGTAGCTCCAACAAAGCCACAGGCCTGTGAAAATAAAAGAGAGCCCGGGGATCTTATATTTCAACTTCTTCTATTTGACACAGGAATGCATACATTGGCAAGGGATGACAAAGACTAGTTAATGACTACTTAGTGGAAAAACTGGGAAGTGAGCTCCGGTCTAGTTCAATGCTTTTTCAGAAGAGGACAAAGACCCCAGATTATAAAGTGGGGAATGCTTGTTTAGAGGTAAGCAGATGAGGAGGGCTTCTTTACAAATTTTATATGAAGGCCCAGAAATTTTCTCTAAGCCCAGCATGGTTTAATAATCTCACATCAGGATAAACCCTAGCCATGTGCCTCAGTGGATAAGGTGTCGGCCTGTGGACCAAAGGGTCCCAGGTTTGATTCCGGTCAAGGGCACGTACCTTGGTTGCAGGCTCTTCCCCAGCCCGGGCCAAGGTTGGGGTGTGTGCAGGAGGCAACTAATCGATGTGTTTCTCTCACATAGATCTTTCTCTCTCTTTCCCTCTGTCTTTCCCTCTCTCTAAAAATAAATGGAAAAATATCCTTTGGTGAGCATTAACAACAACAATGGAATACACACACACAAAAACAAACAAACAAAAAGGATAAGTCACCAGTTATCTTCTAAACAATCTAATTCTTTTAATAAAAAATTTACATTGCCTTTTCAAGTGGTCTGAAGATAGAGGAAACAAGAAATGTTTTTTCTTAAGCTTCATTCTCTTTTTGTTTTGTTTTGAAAATACGTTTTTATTGATTTCTGAGAGGATGGGAAAGGGAGAGATAGAAACATCAATGATGAGAGAGAATAATAGATAGGCTGCCTCCTGCATGACCCGTACTGGGGATCAAGCCCACAACCCGGGCATGTGCTCTGAGCAGGAATCCAACCATGACCTCCTGGTTCATGGGTTGATGCACAACAACTGAGCCACACTGGCCTTAAGCTTCATTCTTGTATGAAACTTGGTCCTAAGACCTTTGAAACCTTGATAGAAATAATAAGCTTGAATTCCTCACTTGAAAGCTGGCCCGGTCTGGGTTTTTCCTTTCCCTCTCCTGTGAGAAGTAGACTTGTACATACAGTCTTCCAGGAAATCCACCACCTGCAGGGAAATCTGAAACCCAAGCACTAATCTGCATGTGGATGATGGAGAAGTGTTTGCTTGAAGGAGCTGGGCTGTTCTCCATGACCTTAGTAAGAAGTGTGCCTGCGTGGTAAGCAGAGCTGAAGCTCCTCAGACTCTTTGCTTTAAAGGACTGTTGCTTTCCTAAGTATGAATTTAGACTCAACTCTGCCCACAAACCATTGCTTATTGCCTGTGTTCCCTTTTGAAGTGATGCTCATAGGCGATGGGGAGCTCAGGCCTGGGAGACAACAGAAGGCAGCTGCAGGCACCATCTTCACTCGAGGCTGGAGTCCACGGGAAATGATTAGGAACTGGAAAACTCAGCCTGCACTGTTTTGGCCTTCGTCCACCACAGCATGACAGCGATTTGAACAAACTAAACTTTAAGAAATATTGAGGATGAAGGGAAGCATGTAAAAGAGATAAAAGGCTGTTGCAGATTTTCAGCCCTTCGGTGAGGAGAGCCTGGGATGGGCAAGACTGAAGGCAGCGAATGATGACCAGGATGAAGATGATTTCCAGGGAAGAATAGGTTGGATCTGGTGGCAGACAACAGTTAGGGGCGTAAGGAAAGGGGGTGATTGATACTGTCTCTGAGAGTTGGAGCCTGCTTTGCTGTAGAGCTGTGGTGCCATTAGCTGGATACAGGAAGTCTGTGAAGAGCATCATTTGGGGTCTCAACAGCCATAGAAACCCTCCTTCCAAACTTGCAGTCGTCAGTTCAGTAGGTTGTCACACCCTCCTCCAAACTCATGAAGGCAGGTACTAGCTGATTCACTGTCTCAGGGGTCTTATATATTTTTCTGAGTTTACCTCTGATTTTCTAAGGAACTTTACATTTTTTAAAGTAGCCACGCAGAGACAACTTATATAGACTGGTGTGTAGAAGGGAAAAAATGTAATGAGAAGAGAAGAGCTGACAGTCTCTATGCCAAAAACAAGAGAATGGAGAGACATATTTCTCTTTATGGAGCAGATATCTTCTTGATAAATTTATATAAATTGATTTTTTTTAAAGTTTGAAACCTTTCTTCCCATTATTCTTAGTTTCCTCTCCAATCAATGGATGCATCTCAGTTTGATTTTCTATAATTAGTGCCTTGTCATAGCATTTTATGGCAATTTAAAGACCTAAACAAACACTTTAATGCACCCAGGGGAATGGGTGCTTGAAGGTATCCTTTGACAACACACGTGATCAACTTTTTAAAGGGTCCCCTTTTCATGTAAACAAGTCTTTCTAAATAGAGCTGTTCCTCAAGTGGAGGACTGATCCTTCTGGAAACCCCAGTCAGCCCCAGGCTTGGGTACTGGGTACGAGGCTGGTTAGGCTTTGCCTCAATGGCATCTGGACAACAATGTGCTCTCTTCTCACTGGGCACTGATTAGCATCTGAGAACAATGAACTCAGAGCCATCAGCCAGTGTCAGGAGTCACTCAGTTCTCCCTTTGACCTTGTTTTTCAAAAGCTGACCCTTATTAACCACCAGGATGGGGTGGGGAGTAGCTGAGACAACCCTCAATAGCAGGGTGACCTCGGAGCTGTGTCTGCGCTGAGACAATATAACCCCAGAGCTTCGGGGCTGTGAGGGTAGTGATTTAACAAATCATATGTTTAAACAACATGAAAGCACACTGCTGTTTGCGGGGTCTTGGAAGCACATTTCTAAATAATGGGGGAAATAATGAACACCTCTCACATGTGTATTTAAATGACATGCATTAGGAGGTGGTAGTAGTGGGGGCTCTTCTATTCCTGCATAAGAAGCCTTTTTTCCTGTTCTTTCATCCTGTTTTCACTTCATGCTTCATAAAATGGTCACTGAATGAGCAGATCTCTGGGAAAAAGGTAGCTGATCCCCCATCACCAGCCTTTCAGAGAGCTCAAGCTGATGCCCTGACACGGGGGGGTGGGGGGGGGGGAGGAGCACTGCTCTCTACAGAGGAGGTGGTGCAGCAAGCTGTTCACAGGCAGTAACACTCAGGCACATATTATGTTCTAAGGAAAATATTAGCTAGGAGACAATGGGTACAGGATTGGCAAGTTTTGATTTAGATTAATTGATTAACTGAGGGCATGGAAGGGAATAGTCTCTCAGTGTCATGGTGCTGTAGGCCCCTGGCTGTTGGAACCTTGGGTGCATATCTTTCCATTTCAGTTACAGGAAAAAGAGAAGAGAGTTAGAATAACAAAAACCGACCAGAGCCCGCCTGAACCAGGATGGCCCTGAATCTGATTTCCAGGAGACCCTGAACCTCTTACACCCTGATTATAATACACTAGAGGCCCGATGCATGAAAATTTGTGCAAGAGTAGGCCTTCCTTCCCCCAGCTGCCGGCACCGGCTTCCCTCTGGTACCCGGGACCCAGGCTTCCCTCCTCCAGCCGCTGACAGGCACCCAGGACCCGGGCTGGCTTCCCTCTGGCCCAGGCTTTGTCAAGAAGGACGTCCGGAATGATGTCTGGAAGATGTCCAGTCTAATTAACATATTACCCTTTTATTATTATAGATTAGGATGCTAAATGACACACCTGCCCCAGCCAAGACAGAGCCCACTCAGACCATATAAGGGAAAAGGGGATGGTGCCCCAATTCTGGGAAGAGATTAGCTCATTCCTAAAAAATTAGTGAATATGCCTCTCCCTCATTATGTTGCTCCCATAATAATCTCCCAGGTTTGCCTAGAACAAGTTGGTTTGTGAGTTAGACCCGTGCTTCGGGATTCCCAGGCCATTGAGTTAAAGCTTGTGCTGCTGAACGTTCAGCTTCGGTTCTGTTTTGGGCTTGGTAACAGGGAACAGAGGAAGGACCGTTGGAAGGACAGAGAGCCTAGACGTTCAAAGTTTGTAATAACAGGACTAACTCCAGGTCCTTATATAGTGCATTAGGCTCTCTCAGCCACATCTCTGCCGTCACTACTCACAGTCTACAAGGTGTTCCCTGGCATCACTGAGTTGCTGGTGATGACACGGGCTTACCCAGGTCTCTCTACTAGCAGGTCCACTCTACTCCTCCCCTATTTCCTAGTTATCTTCCACTCCACCCTGAAGTTGCCTCATCTGGGCAGGATCACCTTAGGGCCTTCATTGGCTCTGAACAATATGGTCTCTGTGAGCGGTTCTTCCAAAAAAATAATTATAAATTTTATTTTACACTGTGTTGCTATAAAGGCTAAATTCAGTTATATGTCCATTATAATTATATTCATCTTTTCTTCTGATTTCAAAAGAAATTAAAATTTAAAATGTTCTGTTGGGTTTCTGAAAGTATCGTGGGCCCTGGCATGAGCCTCCTGGGCCTAATGGATGGCTCGGCCCTGCCTGCATCCAGGATGCCTTTCCTGCTTCCCTAGCTGGTTAGGCAACCTTCCTCTGTTGACCCCATAAACTTCCCTCTAAAACTGCCACTCCACTAAACTGGGTGATATTTGAGAAGGTGGATCCCACACAAATCTCAGCGCCTCCCCAACATGTCCCCACTCCTTCCATTCACTTTGAGCTGGGTCACTGAGGAAGACAGGGCTGTGCGGTGCTGTCCTGAGGGGTCGGCCACAGCAAAGAAGGGACTGGTCAGCATAGGTTTGCAGAGAGGGTTCCTGTGGGGTGAGTGGATGGGAGGTTTTGTAGGTTTGCCTGGCCTGTTCCATCCATTTGCTGAAGGCCTGCCCTGCCCACAGGTGCAGTGGTCAGGGCTGCCTGGGATCCAGCCAGATGGAAGGCTCAGCGGATGTGGGTTCAGTGCCCTAAAGGAGGCCTCCTTTCTGAACACAGCCAAGCACCCTGCCTGTGAGGAGGGCTCTGCGTGCTCCCAGAAAACACAAGCAGAAACAGCACAATAAATAAACTTGAGTGCTTCATAAGTACGGTTTGAGGTCAGTGTGGCTGGAGGGGAGATTTTAATTGCAAAGCTCCTATGTCTTAACTGCCTGAGGCTGGAAATTGGAGCGGGAAGGCTGGGAGACTGAAATGTCGATTATAAGCAGGAATTGACAGTTGAGGGGGTAGGAGGACCTGCGGAGGACTGGCGTTGAAATGATGGGGATGAAGGCCCTGTAAGTGAGTGCTTTGAATTTAGGTTTCAGCTTTGAATGGGCCCGAACTGAAGGTGAGTGGTGATCTGCATTGCATTGCAAAGTTTGTTCTTACAAAAATTAAAAGCCCAATAGGGTATTGTGCTAGCAACCTCCTAGAATAGCGTTTGGTATAAAAGAAAAAAGAGTTTAAGATATGGTCCTTCCCGTCAAATAGCTTGCATTCCAAACTGGGCAAGACAGGTCACGTGTGAATCTTTCATTGGAGATGACAGAGCAGGGTCAAAAAACAGGTCGGCATTGCAAGAAAACAAGGCAGATGAGCAAGAGAAGAGAGGGAATCCAGGCCCTACTGTGCGCATGGGTTAGTGCTGGAGCCTCTTCCCCAGCTGACCTCACCTCAGGGTGCAAAGCTGGGACTATCTAAGGGGTGATTCCTAAATCTGTACCTTAAGAACTTGTCTCATTTCTGAGCCCCAAATCAATTTCAATCAAACATTGGGCCCAGCCAGTGTGGCTCAGTGGTTGAGTGTCAACCTATGAACTAGGAGGTCATAGTTCGATTCCCGGTCAGGGCACATGCCCGGATTGCAGGCTTGATCCCCAGTGTGGGGTGTGCAGGAGGCAGCCGATCTATGATTCTCTCTCATTAATGTTTCTATCTCTCTATCCCTCTCCTTTCCTCTCTCTCTAAAAACAAACAAACAAAACAAAAAACAACACAAAACCAATAAAACATATTTTTAAAACATTGGTATATGATTTTCATAAAAGGCCTTAAATTCTGTCACCCAGACAGACCCCACCATTTCCCTGCCACTTCCTACTGATGTCCCTGCAGCTATCAATGGCACCATCATTATTCAATCAGCATCAACACTTTAGACTTTCCCAAGACTCCATCCTTTCCCTGTGCTCTGGTTTACTAGTAATTGATTCTGTGGCTTCACAGATTCTTTCTTCATGGTCTCCCTTGGGTTAAATCCTGCCTTGTCTTTTCTACTCATGGGCCACCCCCTTCATTTCATCCTCTATCGCCTTTTTATGGACCATTGAAATATTCAACATATGTACTGGCATGGGAATAATTTTACCTACACTGTCCTGCCCCAGTATCTCCGGAAGCTTTTCCTCGTCTCCTAAATAAAGAGCCTTCACTCAGGCATTCCAGAGAAGTGGTTAAGAAGAAAGGGCTTTGCTGTCACACAGACCTAGTTTGAGCCCTGGTTCTCTCATCTATTAAGTGTGTGACATTTGCTGAGTTAACACTCTAACCCTGATCATTAAAATATGGGTAACGATTGTGTCTACCTCACGGTGTTGCTGAACAGTCATAGACACAAAGCACGTAGCACAGTGCCTGGCACAAACAAGTGCTGACTGAGTATGGGAACTGTTATTACAAGCAAGTATGATATTTTTGTTTCTCATCAATTTGACTACATCTATCTTGAGAAAGTAGCTGACATACATTCCCCTACGCTTGCCTATGTGTCCAGCAAGAGGGATCTCTTCACTTGGATCTTGCAAAGTTCTGCTGTCATGGGCCTGGCATCCAGAATGGGGGGTAAGGATTCAGTATCAATTGCACCCTGAGTACAACCTGCCCGTGCCCACCCTATGTTTCCCCAGCCGCGGATCAGGATGCTGCTTCAGCCCCTGGGTAGCTCTGATTCTTCAGCACCTGGCCCTCTCCTGAGTCCCTATCAGATGGGATGTAATGAAAACCTTCACTGCTGGCCCGGGGTTTTCTCTGCTCCCAATAGGAAGGACCATCCAACTGGGAACACTGCCACCTGCCAAATTCTGAGTATGAGGCAACAAATTAGAGCGGTCAAGGTCATGGTAACTGCTATCAGATGAACTTTGGTCCCATTTCTGACTCCACTGTGGTCTTATGCAACTTATTTAACCTCTTACTTCCTTGTCTATAAAATAAGGATAGTCATCTTGTCTAATCCTGCATTCCCCTGTAAGTCGTGCCTACTAGACATACAGGAAGCTTAAATACTCTAGGCCAGTGGTCGGCAAACTCATTAGTCAACAGAGCCAAATATCAACAGTACAATGATTGAAATTTCTTTTGAGAGCCAAATTTTTTAAACTTAAACTTCTTCTAACGCCACTTCTTCAAAATAGACTCGCCCAGGCTGTGGTATTTTGTGGAAGAGCCACACTCAAGGGGCCAAAGAGCCATGTGTGGCTCGCGAGCCGCAGATTGCCGGCCATGGCTCTAGGCAGAAGGAATGCTTGACACAGGGAGCAAGGCAGGGTAGAGAAGACAAGGGGGAACTTGGAGGTGGATACTGTGCAAGAGGCTGGCGCTCAATCCCACTGGAATTTCAAAAGAGAATTACAAAATCCAAATCAGAACTGGCTGTCTAGGGGAACAACGAGAGAAGCATGTATCCATCGCTTTTCGTTGCCTTTTGGTCAAGGGCAATCCCACTGGGTGTAAATTGCTGGCACTCATGAATGCCAAGCTAGGAACCATAAAAGCTCTGGGCAAGAAGTGAGAGGTGCCTGGTGAAGCCAAGATGCAGGGCTGTCAGGTTGTGCCTGAGAGAAGCTGGGCAGGCTGCTGTGAGGCTGGGCCTGCAGAAGGGCCTGGAGTAAGAGATGGGCCCCAAAGATGCTCCTGTACACATACCTATGTCCCAGAGGTGTGACGTCCCGTGAGAAAAAGCATATAAAGGTTAAGCTCCCTCGTGCACATAATAAACCTTCTGTCCTCAAAACTTTCCCAGGGCTTTTCATCAAATTAGAATAAAGTTCAAAGTCCCTGACCTTGGCCACCAAGTCACTACATGATCTGGCCCTGGGCTGCCTTGCAGACTTCATTTACTCCACTCTCACCTTGGCTCATTCCTCCCCAGCCACACCCCGCATGCTGGGCCCGGCTCTACTGTGCACTCTCGAAAACAAAACACTCTGAGTGCGTTTAGGCCCCAGGACCTTTGCACTTTCCATCGCCTCTGCCTAGAGTGTTCTTTCCTGAGATATTTGCATGGATTCCCCTTCCCTTTAGTCAAGGTGAATTCTGTTCAAATATTACCCCCCTTGGAGAGGCCTTCTCTGATCACCCCATCAAAAACAGCACCCCTAGTGCTGTGATTACACTGTATTTCTTCATATCATTCACAATTCCTAATACTATATTATATGTAATTTGTTTGCTATTATCAATATCCCTTTTTAGAATATACACTCTCTAAAGAAAAGAACTTTGTCCATTTTATTCACTGCTCCATGTCCAATGCCTAGAACAATATCTGGTACATAATAAATGTTTGTTACGCTAATGAACAAAGAAATAAATGAATGAGTGATAAGTACCATCATCACCTAATCTCCCTTTGGATATGGCCATATGCACAAATGACTATGGTCTCCTGACCCTGCAGGGGCCAGTTCCACAGACACTCACCCTCCAGCTCCCACTGCAGACCCCGCCCTGACCAGACTTGCTCCCTGTGCTGCTGAAGACCCACAATACCTTGTGCTGTGAGGAATAAGAAAGTGTGGGATAGCCCTAGTCAGTTTGGCTTGGTGGATAGAGCGTCACAGACAAGAGCCTGTGAACTGAAGGGTCCCAGGTTCGATTCTAGCCAAGGGCATGTACCTTGGTTGCAGGCACATCTCCAGTAGGGGGTGTGCAGGAGGCAACTGATCGATGTTTCTCTCTCATCGATGTTTCTAACTCTCCATTCCTCTCCCTTCCTCTCTAAAAAAAAATCAATAAAATATATTTTTTTAAAAAGGTGTGGGATTTGGTTGAATTATAACAGGTGCTGCAGAGAGAAGCCACCTTCCATCTTGCTATGTCACACGTATAAGTTTCCCTTTAGAGCCAAAGTTAATTTGAAACAGTACATCCCTTCACGCTGCTGGGAAAAAGTGACTATTATTCAATTTGTATATGCAAATATGTAATAACCTAAGAAGAACCAAATGGTGCTACAGGCAATAGTTCTCACACGTGCTCCAGTGAATAGATGAGCTTAGGTACATGCTCACGTGCTCATGTGTGTACACACAAAAACACACACATGCCTGCTCAGCTCTCCTCAACCTCAATTTTCTTTTGTTATGTCTGGCCTGTCAACGCGCAACAGCTTTTGAAGCAAATATTTTATGGGATGTTGGGTGATTTGCTACCGGATTCATGGCTTGGTCTTGTCTTTAGAAAGTTGATGTGAATTTCTGACTAGTGGGGCAATATACATCCCAAGGTCATCCTCCCCTCCTAGCTAGGGTGTGGAGGGGGTACTATGGTATGAATGTTTGTGTCCCTCCAAAATTTATATGTTGAAATCTTAACCTGCAGTGATGATGGTGTTAGGAGGTATGGCCTTTGGGAGGTGATTAGGTCATGGGGGTGGAGCCTTCATGAATGGGCGTTAGTGCCCAAATAAAACAGGCTCCAGAGAAAGCCTCGGCCCCTCCTACCACGTGAGGGCACAGCAAAAAGGCACTGGCAATGAACTAGGAAGAGGACTCTTACCAAACCACGCTGGTGCCTTGATCTTAGACTTTCCAGCCTATAGAAATGTAACAAATATATTTTTTGTTCTTTAAAGCTACCCAATCTGTGGTATCTTGTTTCGGCAGCCTCAAAGGACTAAGACAGGGGCTTCCTTCTCATCCTATTGGCCAGCTACTTCCAAATGTGATCTATTCTGGGTCATGATGTGAGGACTCAGTAAGAAAATTCAGCTTATTTTCAATATTTAAAGTATAACAACCTGGGGATTGTGTTCTAATTTCCTATACTATCCCACCATTCTATTTGCTTTGGAGGACTTGTCTAATCTTTTGGGTTGATAATTGTGGAAGTGATGGGAGTTGGCGGTGATGGAAGTAGAGGTGGAGGTGGTAGAGGTAGATGTTGGAGATAGTGGTTGAGGTGATGGTGGTAAAAGTGATGAAGTTGATGGTGGTGGAGGTGGTGGTAGAGACAGATGTGGCAATTTTGTCATTCAAGGGATGGGTTATCAACATGTTCACAATGGAAACTCCAAAAATATTCTCTTACCCACTAAAAAATAGCTGTTCTTTCTATATCAACTGGGAATTTCCTGAATATAAAAATTTTACTATTCTAGTTATCAATTAGTTTTTCCACCCTAACACTTGCCTACTCTTTCATTTTATGATGTTATATTTAAAAAACACTGTTTGAAAATGTGACATTTTGATAAGCAATGATAGTTTTAATAAGGTTTATGCTTTCTGTTTATATATAAACAATGTAAGATCATTTTTTTAAATTTTGGGGAAGCATAAGATTATAAAGAAGAAAATAAATAAACAAATAGGCAGAACTACTCAGATATCACCACTATTTACTTACATGTTGCTGCAGTATTTTCCCATTAGTTCATGTTCCCTCCTTCCTTTCTGTATTCTGTCATGTTTCTATCTTTCTATTATTATATTGAAATTACATATCATACTTATATAAAAATCATAGATATAAAGCACGTTTACATAGTGACATTTTCCCATGTCACTAAAAATTCCTTCAAAATGTTTTTAAGGTCTGCATAACGTTACATCACAAGGATAGCCCATAATGTATTTATAAGGTTGAGTATTGAGGTTATTTCCAATTTATTTTCCTTACAGAAAGGTCATTTTTCCCGGGGCCATCTGAGAGTTGTACTTCAGGCAGACACACACATTTCTCCAGCCGGTTCTGTGCACATAATTATGCATATGCGATCAGAGGGGGTGAAAATGGAAAGCAGAATCTCTGCCTTTGGGGAATTTTCATCCAGTTCAGCAGAGAGATTGAAATGAAGTCACAACATTTATAAACTAACATTGAATCATCCAGTGAGAACTCCTGTGCGGTGGAGCCATATTATACCTCGGGGAGGATCAAGATCAAAGTTAGTGGCTAACTCTTAGGCATCTAGGAGGGATGCCAGGGATCATGGTTTATCCCACAAATATCCAAGGCCAGGCACAAGCTGAGCTGTAATTGACTGTGACTGTATATGTATAGAGAAAGGAGTACTTTTAAGCTAAACTTTGAAGGGCAATGAGGGGCATGGGTTAGCAGAGAGGAAGGGAGAGAATATTTTAGATCAGGGGCATGATATATAAAAGTTATGAAATAAAATCAGATGCAGGGCTTGAGAAGCCAATAAGCATGGCTGCAGTGGAGGGGGGGGGGGGCGGTGCTGTGAGGAATAAGAAGGTGCCGGATAGCCCTAGCCAGTTTGGCTTGGTGGATAGAGCGTTGGCCTGTGGACTGAAGGGTCCCAGGTTCGATTCCGGTCAAGGGCATGTACCTTGGTTGCAGGCACATCCCCAGTAGGGGGTGTGCAGGAGGCAGCTGATCGATGTTTCTCTCTCATTGATGTTTCTAACTCTCTATCCCTCTCCCTTCCTCTCTGTAAAAAAATCAATAAAATATATTTTAAAAAAAGAAGAAGGTGTGGGATTGGTGAGGTGGGGGCAGGAGGGGAGCTGAGACATCGTAGACCCTTGAGATGGGAGATGATGTGACACAAACATGGCAGCTGTGCTGGATATATTGGAGTTGGCAGACCCTGGAGACAGGGACATCTGCGTGGAAGGTGCTGAATTAAATCAGGCATGAGCTGACAAGGGCTGGATATGGAATGGTGGCAATGGAACTAAAATAGAAAGGGAAAACAAGAGACACATTTTAGCAGAAGAAAAGGCTCAGTGTGTAATGAACTGATTAGGTAATTGGAAGTGAAAGAAAAAATACTTAAAATGGGTTCCATTGGGTTGAGCCTATGGGACAGAGCCCTGTTGGTTGGAGGAGGTGAGAAGACTCATTCCTTTGCCTCTCCTGCCACTTGACTTCCCTACATCTCACAGGCTCCATGACCACGTGATGGAGAGGATGGGATGGTTGTGCAAACCACAGTCAGGTGCTGGTGAAAACCCCTTACAGGACAGCCAGATAGTTAAAATCTTCAACACACACACTCATTCTTATTCTAACCTGCCTGTCTGCTCTTCCTAGGACAGAAAGGCAAAACTCATCTGTTGTTGTCTGTACTCATATTCCTGACTTTCACTTTGGTCTATTGGCCGGAACTCCCTTCTGATTTCTCTTGCTGCTAGGTGACATGTCTGGTGCTCCTGAACCAGGACGATGGCTGAGGTGGGATTTATGAGATGGCTGCACATCCACAGGAAGGGCTCAAATCTCCTCCTCCCAAAGCTCATGGATGATGACAATAATCATTTTAGTACTATCATTTTTCCTAACTTTTATTGAAAAAAGTTTACATTCCTATATGCATTAATTTTCATCTTCATTGTTAATATTATATCTTCTATTTTAGGGAAACAAAACAGTGATTCAGGGGAGTGAAGTATATACAGAATTCAACTGAGATCACACAACTGGTAAGAGTTGGAGCTGGAAATGGATAGTAAATCAGTGTGATAACAGTCTTGTTGTTTTGTCTTTATTACATTACAGGGCTTTAAAAGTTGACCAAGTCTATACTGGAAAAAGCACCAGGGATCCCAGGATGTTATTAACTTAGCTAAGCAGCTGTGACCAGTTCATCTCACTAATACTGTTCTTTGCCGCCCCATCCGTAAGTCCTAGAACTGGGAGTCACTATGAACACAGGCTGCAAACTGTGGAAATTGTCTCTCCCCTTTCCTGTATCAGAACCAGGAATCAGAAACTGGTCTCCAAATCTAAATGGTTTCGCACTTTCAGAATGGCTTCCTTTTGTTCCATGTGCTACACCAGCTAATTGCTTTAGGAAATCTTGGCAAAATCCTGCATTTTTACTGTCTATGGAATATCTAACTGGCCTCCTTTCTGATGTGCAAAATGAGAACACTTGGGATCTTCAAAGCACAAGGTCCAGAGTCAGAATGGTTTCATGGGATGCCAAGGCAGGTGAGTCCTGAGAGGGACTAACACCAGAAGCTTTTTTTCCCCTCAGGTCTCCATTATTAATGAAATGTGTGTTGTCATGGTGATGGGAGAGCAAGTGCAATTGGGACAGGACTTGAGACAATATTGTAACATCGGGAGCTATAAAATCTGTGTGACAGTGTGTATCTTGTGAAGTCTGGGACATCACATTGCTGTCTCCCATGACATGTCTCAGATTTTATAAGGTCAACATAAAATCCTAGGATTATTTGAACCGGATGGCTCTGCCTCCCCCTTGTTGCTTGGACCCTGAGAGGCCACAGTCAGGGCAATGGCTTCTGATTCCTGTTATTGGTAATAACCAAAATCTATGTAAATTATCTACAAAATCCAAATAGGAGGCACACTGAAGAATCCTAGGTGGGAATATTTATGTCCATACACCCTTTGTTTCTTTATTTTTATACAATGTGCTCTTATATTCCCTTTGTCCCCCTCCCTACAGAGAAAAAAGAAAAGTGTAGACATAGTAAGTATATATAGACATAGATCACAAGATTTAGTTGGATGATGACCATATGCCTTGGTTAGTTCAAGATAGGGCTGATATACCTGTTGTCCTGGTATAATTGTGAAGAGTGACTTCTTTCAGTAAAACAAGTGTCCAGATTTGGATGCCATATGGTTACCCTTGTTGAGCTGGTGTTGTGGTTATGGGATGTGCCTGGGAATGTTTGATGCATCAGCGAGAAAGGGTACTGTTGAAGGCCCTTCATGAGTGTGCAGCGCTCGTGGCAAAGTGAAGCCACGTGGCCAATAGGAGATAACCTGATGGCTTTAACTCTGCATGACTCCAGGGACCTGAGAAGCTATAAACACCAAGGGCCTAAATATAAATATTTTAGTCTATTTTTTTTTTATTTTTGACAGTATTATAGATGCCCCCTATTCCCCATCCCCACTTCCCCAAAAGATGCTAATGATTCCAGGGGATCGGGGCTTGGAAAAAGGCCATTCCCAAGTAGAAGGAAAAACATAGGCAAATGTATGATGGTTAGAACATTTGAAACTATTAGTGTCCAGTAAGCTTGTTTCTAGAATAGGATATAGATATCCTATTAGATGTACTAGGGATTGAGTTTAGAAATGTATATTATGGCCAGAGTGTGGAAGACCTTGAATGGAAGGTGGGAACTTAAAATTTATTTCCATACCTTTGGAGGAACCATTTAAGCTATTTTAAGGAGATGAAAGATGCAAGTTGCATATTTGGAGGATTAATCAAAAGCAAAAGATACAGACAGTAACTACTTGACTATTGCTCCTGAGATAATAAGATCAAAAATAGCTTTAAATGTTGTCATTAAATAGAAAGTCAACACAAAAGAATAAACAAATTAAACAGTCAACTCAACAAATTAGAATCAAACCTAATTAAAAGAAAGAATGAAAGATAAAGATGAAACCAATAGATATAAGATAAACAGTAAATTTATAAATATATTCAAGAGATATTTTGAGAAAAATAAGTTGAACATTTTTTACATTTATAGTAAGAAATGAAAAAATACAAGTATACAAAGTTTGTCATAAGAAGAGGGATATAAGATCAGTGTAAAGTACATTTTAGAACCAATAAACCAAAATTATACTTGTCAATGGTAATCAATTGGAAGTCATTAATGAAATTGATGATATGCTGGAGAAAGTATATGCACTAAATTTGGTTTAAAATAAAAAGAAGAAAAACTAATAACCCAACTTAAGAATTCTCCCCCCCCCAAAAAAAAAAAAAAACACACAAAAAAACAAACAACAAAAAAACACAATCAGCTGTAGATTGTTTTAGATTTGTCTTCTGTCGATTTTTTTCAAGCAGCCATTTCCACAGTGTACAATTGATTAGTCTGCCTGGGAAAACATAGAAACCTTCTGAATTCATTTTAAGAAGCAAGCATTACCATGATACTAAAACTTGACAGAGTGCCACCCCCACAAAACGAAGCAGAGCAGAATGCTGGCAGGACAGTCTCCGTTATAAATATTGATGTAGAATTCCAAACAAAAGATCAGCAAATCACATTCATAAGTATATAAAAGGAAGTATGGTATCATATAAAGAAGTGCAATTTATCTCAAGATTGAAACACAATAAATATGACAAGTCAAGGGCTTAAGCCTTACTAGAACTCATTTGAATTAATAAGCCCCTAAAATCTCAGTAGGAAAATGGGCAGGATATGAATGGACAATTCACATAAAAAATAAAAATGGCTAATAAGCATATGAAAAAGTATTAACCCTGTTAGTTATCAAAGAAATGCAAATGAGGCATTACTTTTTGTAAATCAAATTAGCAAAGCTTAAAAATAAATAATAGTAACACAAATGCCAATAAACATGAAAATATGTTCAACCTCATTAAATCGGGAAAATGCAAATTAAAACCACCATGAAATGCCATTTTACACCCACTAGCTTGGCAAAAATGGAAAACTCTAGCAACCCTCAGTGTACGGGAGGATGTTTAGCAGTTAAGGCCTCTGTAGCTCTGATGGGACTGGACAACTTAAAAAACAAGGTAATATTTTCTAGGAGTACTGAAGATGTATTCACCATTTGATGCAACAATCCCACACCAGGGTGTATGCCCTCAATTAGAGGTTGTCGAATGTTTTCACTTGCATGCCTAAAAGAATTCTGAAAAGCTATGCATTGCTTGCACAATTCTAAATTGTCATCTGAACTTTTCACTGGCAGCAAATATAATTTTCTGTGTATTGACTTTAAATTAAAAAAATATATATAATCAAGTTCTTCATTAACGGTTTCAGATTTTAATCACTTCTTTTTCTCCTTAGACCTGTATTTTTTATGCCATGTCTCCCTACATAACTTTGTCCAAATTCAATAGTTTTATGCTTGAAATACTTTAATTGATCACCCTACCATACATCTTAATAGCAAAAATATGTGCATATATTGAATTCTTCAAAGATTTTCTATATGACCATAGGGTTCTAAGCATCAAAATTTTCTTCTGGAATGAGTTATTATTATGGTTAGTAGTAATATGAAATTAATTAAAAACAACATAGATAAGTTACAAATTTTGCTAGGTAAGTACTAATTATGAAACTAAAATTCTATTGGAAATGTTTTATTGAAATAGTTTTTTCCATTGGTTTCATACATCTAAGGATAAATATTATTTACAGCATTAATGAGACAGAATATGGCATTAGTTTTATTCCTATTCACTATTTTTATAGGTACCCATGTATGAATCCTTATTTTTATAAATAGAGAAATTTTGTTTTGTTTAGCAGTGTGATGCAATTCTCTAAATTCATATCCAGCTATATGCCAAATATCGCCTAGTGATTTATGATTGATGATTTTATCACAGGAAACTGTTGTTAATAATATAGCAGCTGTAAACTTGTTTTTGTTTTTAGACAACAAAGAACTGGATGTAACTGACTTACAAAATGATTTGTTATCCATTCATTAAAGTCATTTGCTTTTTCAACATCATCATAAAATTTTAAAATGTCCCTTTGTTTGTCATCCTGGGTTTTTTTAGACTCTAATTTAATGCACCAGAACAAGAATCTGGATGAGTGAGAGGTACACATTTCTTTTGCAAAGTGGGAGAAGAGCTATTGAATATGAAAGGTTAGAAAGGATTGGCTTAGGGAAAATGTGGGAACAGAAATTGCTGATTTGTAAACCCGGTCTCTGAAAACCGTCTATGCCTGTGAGCCTTTGAAGCCTCATGTCTCCCCAGGGCCACACATACTCCTGTTTGTACATCATTGCCTGGGAGAAACCGCCCCCAAGGATGGGAAGAGAAGGCCCAGAGAAGAACCTTCACAGCAGCCTTGTCCATAAATAGACCCAAACTAGAAACACCCAAATATCCATCAACAGGAGAGAGGACAAACCATTATATTTTCACACAATAAAATATTATATAGCAGTGAAATAAATGAGTAAAAAAAGCAAGTTGCACCCTACCTGGTTTGGCTCAGTGGATAGAGCATCAGCCTGCAGACTGGAAGGTCCCGGGTTCGATTCTGATCAAGGGCACATGCTGGGTTTGCGGGCTCAATCCCCAGTAGGGGGCATGCAGGAGGCAGCCAATCAATGATACTCTCTCATCATTGATGTTTCTATCTCTCTCTCCCTCTCCCTTCCTCCCTGAAATTAATAAAAATATATATTTTTTTAAAAAGCAAGTTGCTGAAAATACATATAGTACATATTTATAAAGTTCAAGACCAAGTTAAGTTACATTGCAGATGATTTAAGTTACGTACATACGTGGCAAAACTATTTTTAAAAAAGCTGACAAAACATTCAATGTCATGTGACTTCTTGGAGGTAGGGAGGCCAGCAAGGAGGTGTGGAAGTGCATAGGAAGCTTAACACTCTTGTTAACACTCTTGTAAACCTGCTCCTTGTTAGCCTTGGTGGCAGGTTTTAACATGTTCCTTTACACTATAAAACTTTCATAAATTACTTTAATATTGTATGAATATTTGATAACTGCAAAGAATAATGTAGTCTATTGTATGTATGAAATTGTTTAAAATGTTAAATGAAAAATAAAAGAATGTACAATAGTTCATGTTTGAGATGATTTTAGTAAAACCAATATATATATATATATATATATTTTGCATTGCTTCTAAAAATAAGAATGGGTAGTGTGCTTCTGGAAAGCAATTTAGAACTATTTATAAAGAGTTTTAAACTGCTCATACTTGGTGATTCAATAATACTACTTCTATAAATATATCTTAAAATCATCAGGAATGTTATCAAAGATGAATATTAAAGGGTATTTATCACAGTACTATTTGTAATAGAGAAAAAATGGAAATAATATAAACATGCTATAATAGGAGAGCGTTTGAATATATTGTTGCAAAGCAATCTGATAGCTCATTCAGCCATTAAATTATATTCTAAAATAATATTTAATTATCAGCATAGCCCCAAAGCTCAGGCTTTATTAAAGGGATAAAATCGAAAAACTCTATGTATATCATGATTTCAATTATTATGGTGCATGTGTGTGTTTGAGTGTGCAGTTGGTTTGCTTTTATATTACACTACAATTGAGACCAAGAAATGTCACTTTTCTTTAACTTGCTAAGAGTCTGCTGTATCCTCCCCTATCCAATGAAAAGGAAATCCACTCTCGGCTGAATTCTCTCTTCTATCCGCTGCAGTGTCTTATCCCTCAGAACCTGACTTACTTGGAACCTGGGAGTGTGTGAGGCCTTGTGCCACAGTGCAGGTGTGCATGGAGGAAAGAGGCTACTTGAAACCCAGTCCTCACTGTCTAATGATCACAATCATCACTAATAAATAATAGATCTTCTTCTTGTTTGGAATGATTTTTATAGATAACTTACTGCTATCTATATTCTACCCAATTTCCAGGTCCATAGGTCCCCACTCTTCCTCTGAGAACCTGTTTTTACTTTGTCCAATCCTCAGGACCCCTCCCCCCCACTCTTTTATGAAGCCCTGCTGCCCCATACCAATTTTATAGCTATACTAGGTATGCCAGTGTTCACAAATTACTTTCACTCATCTGTACTAATAGACTGTTCACTTTATTTAAAAAAAACACACTTTTAGGCTTAGAGTGACCCAAGTATTTAGGATAGAGCTGGAAACCCAATGTTGTCCACCACTTAGTGGTTAGTTGATTAATTGATTGAATAATAAGTTAAATGTAGCTTACATGTGACTTTGGTATTAGATTCAAAATCCAGATCTTTAAAAAACATCTGCTTCCCCGTCTCCCTTCTGAAATGGTCCCACCTTTTCAATCAGAGTTTGGGCTTAAAGACAGTTCAGGTACTGAGGAGGGAAAATAAAAAGCAGAGGGAGTTAGGTCCTTTGATGTGCTTGCTACACAGAGAACTAAAGAAAAATGCAAATGTTCCCTTCAACGGGGAGAAGCTTATCCATATTAAGAAGTTACATGGAAAAGAAGAAAGAGAGAAGAAAAATATACAACCCTTAACAAGAGGATAATTTAGTTTGTTGGCAAGCACTTAGGAGTCCGGTTCATGAAAAATTACTCACACAATTGCATAGCAGGTTTCTCTGGGCTTTTGTGCATGGATCATGGTATTGATTCCATGGAAATGATCACATTTTGTTGGGTGTCTGGCTGTGGAAGAATGGGGTAGCGATGGAGGGGTAGTTGAGAGAAACAGCAAAGAGGGTGGGGGAAGAGAAGCTCCTTGCTCTCCCAGCCCTTACTGCAATGACCAGCCGCTGGTGCACACACACCGCCCAGTAAGCGAGAGAAGTAGCTCCCTTCTGCTTCTGTTTTCAAGGGCGGCTCCAGAGAGACGCTTGCCAAATAGAGCCTTTGATTTTCCTGTTTGGGTTGGGATTGAATTATTGGAAGGGAGAAGAAAGGAAGATTCTGGACATGCCCTGGGGGAGAGGGGGAAATAAACTTGATGTTCATGAAAAAACAAACAAACAAAAAACACAAAAAACCAAAAACAAAACCCAACATCAACCGATGTCTACAGCCACGGCAAAAATGTGCTAGGGACTTTTTGGCTGAGAAAATCTACTAGTTTGTTTGCCAGCTGGCCTGTTGTGGTGTCTTTCCAGAAGTGAGGTTTGTCTTTTAAATTAAAAAAAAATGAAACAGAAATAGCTTGTCTCTCAGGTAATAGAGAAGAACATCTAGGAGAGCTCAGAGTGAGATAATGAGGTGACGATAGCAAAAAAGAGTTCAGATTTATTGGGTGTTTGTCTAAGCACTTCACGTATTTTCATTCCCGTAATTCTCGTCTCGATCCTATGAGGTAAGGAGTTAGCCAAAGAGGAAATGTTAATATTCCGGCCTTACAAAGCAAGGAGGCCACAGAGCTCACTTCTGCTCAGATGTCTCTTGGCAGCAGAAGGTTGCTCATGGCTCTGATCACAGGTGAGAAGACAGGACATCAGCATAGGATAAGGATCGCCAATAGCTGGAGTTGAGGAGGAGCTGAAGATGGGACCCAAGAGTGAAAGTCCCCAAAGGAACCAAAGATAGCGAAAAGAAGCATCGTGTTCAGAAGTCATGGGCCAAGAGTCCCAGACCCCAAGTCCCAGACTATGCTGAGACTCGGAGTGGGACAGCCCAACACAGCAGGGGACGGACGGAGCACTGGTGGAGCTCTGAGGGCACTGGTGGAGCTCTGGAGACCACTGTGGGCCCCGGCACTCCGCACCAGGCCCAGAGGTGGATGCTGTGCCATCACTTACAAGTCTAAGCACCACATGAATGATGCCAACAAAAAGGCATTTGATGGAATCAAACATTTTGGCCCCTAGCTGAGATGATTCTGGGGCTCTTTAAGTCTCTAGTTACAGGGGAATCAGAACAGCACATAAGAGAGAGGTACCCTATTCTTAAGTCTGGTGGTTGCCAGTTCAGAGAGGGTGGAGATGCCTGCTTGTCTGAGATGGGGCTATTGCTCAGAATAAAGAAATAATGATTTCTCTTTCCTCAAGAACCCCTGCTATTTGGCTACAGGCTCTTCTATTTCGTTTTGGGGATAAGTTGTTAAAATCAAAGATAAATTCTTCTCTCCTTTTACCTGTGTTTGCCAATGTTCCTCGGCCCACCCCCCCCCCCTGCACCCCCACTCACACACACCTCTGGGTCTCTTAGAAAGTGATTTCCTTATGATTTTTTAAGTGTCAGTGTTTTGAAGATAGGCTAACTCGAACAGCCAGTCCAAGTCTCTTCACCTGCACTATTTGGCTGGGGAAGAAGGAACTAGCTTGATGAGGCTGCTGCAGACTTCCTTCGGACTTTGAACAAATTGCTCCAATATAACAAGTCACCACTCTGCTTCCCAGTGTCATTAATGAGCCCCAATGTGAAGGAACGAGATCAGTTTTCACTTAGAGAGCTAGGGCCACCAGCAACTGGAGGAAAAAAAAAAAAAAAACTGAAATGTGTTAATGGGCCAATTTGGTGGCTCAATTGGGAACCCAAACATTTTGCCTCCTGTCAAGCTCCCTTGTAGTTGTATGATAGAGAAATAGACCCAGAAAAGACTCAGAGGGCCTGGCAAGAAGAATAGTTCAATGCATTTGTTCATTCCCTTAAAGAGAAAAAGAAAAAGGCATTGCTTTCATTTCTTTCTTTCAAAACCAATTCCTCTACCTCATGGGCATGAGAATCATGTAGCACTGCCTCCTGCTCAGAAAGCTGGAAAGTGTCCCAGCAGGGAAAGGTCAAGTTTTATGTAAGGGAATTTGAACCAATAATCAGCCTTTCACCTCCATGATGTCTGTTGTAT
Source organism: Eptesicus fuscus (assembly GCF_027574615.1). NCBI lineage: Eukaryota > Metazoa > Chordata > Mammalia > Chiroptera > Vespertilionidae > Eptesicus > Eptesicus fuscus. The sequence continues at coordinate 32,590,275 of NC_072494.1, read as the reverse complement.
TTAAAACTTCATAAATATTAATTAAAATGTTAAAGCTAATCTCAGTTCATTTTACAGATCTAACTCACCTGAATCGTTTTTAAATCTGTCAAAAAAAAAAAAAAAGGATGATTTTTCTTTTATAAGAAATCCTGTAGTATGAGCTGGCTTTCAATTTATTTTGTGTTTCCTTTCTAATTCTGAAATTACAACAAAATTTGACTACATTTTAATAGCTACCTGAATTGGTTTATTTTTATCTTGGGCAATGAATGAAGGCAGATCTGATAGGGAGGCAGAGCACATGCAAAGAATGGACTTCTGCCCAGAGTTAATAATATCTTCTCTCGTTATAGAGGAACAGGAAAAACCACTTACTAACCAACATTTCATCGTCAATTGTCTACCCTTGAATTCACTTCCCTTTTTCCAAAGTCCTCGGCGTTACCATACAGTGATAAATGTGGAATTGCGTTCTACAATGGGCATTTCTTGTTTATACTGTCCAGCATCCATTCTCCTCTTTTCTAAAAACAAACCCATACTTTGCATGAAGAAAACCCCTTGCTCAGTCTTAGTTCCTGTCATTTGATTGGTGGCATCAGTAGACAAATGACCCAGGCCTATGTGGACAGAGCATCAAATGTTTTCACCTTCCTGACAGACTCAGGAATGGATGTGGGAACCAGCCAGTCAGCACTATCCATATTTTGTAGACCATGTTAAGGATGAACATACAATTAGGTTAGCTAAAAAAAAATAAATAAAAAATGCCAGGGTCATCATTTGAAAGAGAATTTTTCTCTCACTGATAGGTTCAGAGAGACCTCACAGAGAGGTCTTGCCTGAGAGTTAAGCCGACGTGAAGGAGAACAGAGGAGAGTATGAGAGTGGGAAACCTAGTTCTGATGAGCCCCTCGCCTAATTATGTCATGAACCGATTTTATAACTTCTAGATGTTAGTAAATGCCCTCTTTACCCACCAGTTTCTGTTCAGTTTTTGTCACGTATAGATATTAATACAGAATCCTCTTCCAAAATATGATGAATGTATTCAATAAGCATTCATTTTTGTATCTCTTATTTCCACTTGACTATTACACTTGATTATTTGGGGACTTTAACAAGATCTGGTTTATTAAGTTGTTTAATATGTATTTAGGGAAATAAGATAGGAGACAACTGGAATATATATGGCAAAAAAAAGCATATGCATAAACATATGAGTGTCTTGATAAATGTGCTGAGAGAACGTCAACTCAGAGACTACAGAAAGGAAGAGGTGATCGGGAAAAGCTTCATTTGGGTAATGAGGTTTGAATTAGACTTATAAAGAAGTATGGAAGTTGGACTGGTGAAGAATAAGAGAAAGTCACTCAAGTGGGAGAAACAGCATTGGTGGATACCTGAGAAGTTGAAAGGTGTGGTGAATGGCTGAAGCATTGTATGGAGATAAGCATGTCTGGAGAGATAAAGGATACAATTGGGTCTAAAGAAGAGAGACTTTTAAATTTGGATGTTACCCAGTTGGTGATGAGGATGCTGTGGGCTCTTAAGCAAGGATTCGGATGCTAAAGTGATATTTTTGCGGAGCCTTGTGCCAATAATGTAGAAATTGGAGTGGAAAATGCGAGACAACTGCGTAGAGAAAAAAAATAAGGAATATGTGGCACAAATCTAGGGATATATTAATCAGGCTATGTTGGCTGAGGGACTGGTGAATAAGAGAAACTCTGAGACTTTGGACCAAGACTGGCAGTCCTCAGGGATTGATGAGAAATGCTGGAAGAGAGAAATAAGATGGTGATGTCATGGTTTTAATAAATTTTGGATGTGAGAAATAAAAGATGAAAAATCATTTTGAAAGAAAACTTATTAGTCTTGATTTTAGACAGTAACTTTGGGGCAAATTTCAGTTAAAAATAATTGTGTATGTAGCTGGAAATGTAAACCACAGGTGAGGGGTTAGGTTCAGTGTTAAAATGGAGATCTGAGAACCATTATCATGTTGTCTTTGGCCAAAGTCCTAGGAAGGGAAGATTCTCTAAGGAAATTATTAAGGCAAAAAGGAACCTGGAGTAAGCCTTAAATCTCAGGTGTACATTCAGGCAGGACTGAGAAGAAAAAAGAGAAAAGACTTGAGTTGGAGGGAGGAAGGTTAAATATTACATTATTTCTAAAATTCGCAGTGAAAGTTTTGTCCAGATAGAGGAGAGTAAGGTGTGATTACACACCAAAGAAATGTATACAAGTGAGACAGGGTGAGTAAAATCAGGGAGATAGGATTAAGTTACTGTGAAAAATGCTTTTCCTTGGGAGAACAGCCACACATGTATGCAGGAAAGAATTTATATGGGAAAAAGAAAAAAGAAACCCAAATTAGTTACAATGTATAGGACACTGTGCTTAAAATACATTTCCCCCAAAGACAGCATATATATAAAAAACACACTTACAATTTTATAGTTTGTAGACATGTATAGCCACACAGACACAATGCATTAGGAGGGTGTCTGTGTGGTGAACAGAGGGAAAGTGATGCTATAAAAGCAATCTAGACAGAATTACTCTGCATAAATGACAGCATGTATGGCATCTTGCCACTGCAGCACAATGTGTGTTGAAAACCAAATCAAATTTTCGGTTTTCTTATCTCTGATCTCACAAGAAACACACTGAGAAACCTGCATTTCTCACTCAAACACATCCCAAGATATCCACTGAGACCTCTAAGGAGAAACAGAGTTTGTCTGAGCTTAGAGCCTCAAAGGTAGCCTTGTGGTTTCTGAAGAGGCAGATAGAAGGCATAGAAGATGATCTTAAACATTCGTTGAGGGATGACTTCACAGAATTTTAGAAGGCTAAAAACATCTAGACAGAGATTCACATGCACTGCCTACTCATACACACATGGAAGGAGTCAAGTTTAATAAGATCCAGACTGATTTGACTTTAAAAATATATCTGGGCTTTTAAAATAATCCATGCTGGCTTTAGTTCAACCCTTCATATAGTAACCAAAGGCAGTCAGCCCATCCTCCATATGCATCTGTTTTGCGCCCTGAAATAGAGTCCTTCAATCTCCTGCAATAGAAGGGTAAAGCTAACGCTGTGGGATACAGTTTCCTGCATCTTGGCAAAAATTATCTAATTAGAAAGTGCTTGAGTTCCCTATCTTCTTCCGAGTGGCCTGTCCCAGCAGCCCTAGCTCAAGGAGGCCAGTGAAAGACCACATTGCTTTCCATTGATTTAGGTACAGTAATTCTCTGAGCCAAAACCAGAGTAGATATGATTCTGAGACCCTGGGGTGTGCTAAGAGGACTTTTGGATTCCAGCCCACACTTTACAAGAAAGAATCTTAATGCTTTTTGTGCCCCCTTCCTGCCAAGACTCAACTAAATGAAAATGGACCCTAAGAAATAAGCCAGAAGATATGAGAGAGAGAGAGAGAGAGAGAGAGAGAGAGAGAGAGAGAGAGAGAGAGAGAGAAAGCTAAGGAAGACAAGTGAGAAAAAGGAGAAACATAGGAAGGGAGAGAAATAACTGAGGGATTAAAAGAAGGAAAGAAAAACAGGGGAGAGGGAAGGAAAGAAGTCAAGAAGAAGGTGAGGATTTCATGAGACAGAGAGAAACAGAGAGCCTGAAATTGAGGAAGGGGGAGGAAAGCTTGTCTGGAGTCGCTCATCTGAACAAAATCAGACTTCCCACAAGCAGCAGCTCCAGTGACCCAATCCATCATTCACATCCGAGGCTCCCATGATCAATGGGCAAGTCAGTCATTTGACCATCCTTGTAACATCAAAATCATTATGAACCAAGCATCAGAGACCAGCGCATTGAACTGCATTAACTGTTTGCAGCAGAGGTAAGGAATGCTGAACCAACAGGCTCCACAAGTGGTGTGCCCTCCGTTTTGGATTGGGTCACTTGGGGAGGAGGCTCTAAAAAGTCCTAAGACACATCAGGTTCTGAAGAGATGACTATTATCTAGTCATGACCCTGCTGAAGAGAGTGATGTCAATGACTTCCCATGGTAGGTCAAGCCAAGTCCAGAACCTACATCAAGACATCACGCCTTTCCTTAATCTGCCCCCAGGGATATCATGGCAGATTCAGTCGCCACTTCTCAGGTTTTATCTGTCTTGCATTTGATGCTCATGATCATTCTTTCTCTGTGGAACTTCCCTTCTTTTGGCTTTAGGTAAGTGTGCACACCTGGTTTTGTTCAGTATAGTGACCAATGGTCCTGGTTTGCCCAGGGCTGAGGGGTTTCTGGAACTCAGGACTTTTAGTGCTAAAATCAGAAAGTGTCAGACAAACTGGTACAGGCTGGTCACCCCACCCCACCTTCCCAATCTTCTCTGCCCAGCGCTCGATATGCACTCCTCTCTGCTTCCTGGCCTTTGGGGGTGAAGTTCTAAGCCCTTCTCTCTAGACAGTACATTTTCTGGTGTATCTCATTCATTGGGTGTCAAACTCTTCCTCTGAATGGATGTCCACTTCAGATTCAATGGTCCCTCACAGGGTCACGTCTTTTTTTTTTTTTAATATATTTTATTGATTTTTTACAGAGAGGAAGGGAGAGGGATAGATAGAGAGTTAGAAACATCGATGAGAGAGAATCATCGATCAGCTGCCTCCTGCACACCCCCCACTGGGGATGTGCCCGCAACCAAGGTACATGCCCTTGACCGGAATCGAACCTGGGACCCTTCAGTCCGCAGGCCGACGCTCTATCCACTGAGCCAAACCGGTTTTGGCCAGGGTCACGTCTTTTATGTGATATTTTCCTATATGCTGTTCTCCCAATGCCTTTCTCAGTTGTCCTGCTTACTTGTTCAGGTCTGACCCAAGTGTGATCTTCTCCATATACAGGAAGTCTTTACCTAATGCCACCAATAGATTCTGAGACTTTAAGCAAAATGATATAAAACAACCCAAATTTTACCGGGAATTAACTGATATAAATAAGACTTGAGTTTCTAGGCCATCTCATCATTATAGTAAAACGACCTTGACTGAAACAACGTTATTCGAGAACCTGTTGTAGTGTCATTTCTGGTTCCTCTTTACTCAGACTGGCTTTAATAGAGACTACACTATATGCCCTAACACTTAATTGTGCCCTGTCCTAAAATGTTATCTGATTTTCTACACAGCTTATGTAAGTCTTTGAAAGTATGGTGTTAGAGACAAATAGATCTGGGTTTTGATTTCCAGGCCTACCAATAATTGCCTAACACTTATTGAGCACTTACTATGGGGAGCCAATATTTCAATGGCTTTTCACTGGGTCTCATTTATAGTTAGTGTGCCACCTCAGGCCCTCATTGTACAGATGAGCAAGATGTGACTCAGACACTGAATAACATGCCCCTGGAAACAGTAGGTAGGGTTACACTTTAGCTGTCCAAGCCCAGAACCATGTGCTTAGTTACTAATTGTTGTTGGTTTCAGTAAAAGCAAGATTAAATATGCCGTGACCATTTTCAAGAAAGTCTCCTAATACCATGTTCTATATGACTAGGGAGCAAATCTTTCCATGAATTCTCTTCCTCTCTCATAATCATCCCAGAACATCTGAACAAAAGCCCCTCTAGCTTTGAGAGATACCAGACCCATTAAAGCCTGGTGCTAATGTACCCTATCAGTGCTGCCCTATGCCACACTCTTAAACTCCCCCCTTAGCCTCAAACCATGTGTAACCAGCCTCCGCCCCCAGTAAATATTTTATCTTCACAAGCAGCTGGAAAGAGAGGGGGGCGCTAGCGGCAGGCTCGGTCAATCCTGTTTAAATATTGATCACAAACATCGTTAAAATAAAAGTCTATCGACTCAGCTGGTGACTTTGCAGCTTCAACACTTTGCAGAATGCAATTTTCCATGTGCGGCGACTCCAAGCAACTTGCTTGAGTTATGATGTTAATAAGTGAGGCACCTCCTTCCTTCGGGAGAGCTCTGGTGTCCTGGAGACAGCTGCAGAAAGGAATCGGCCTTCGGTTGAAAGCAATTACAAAGTCCTCCCCCGTATTTTCCCTACAGGTCAGTGTTCCGGATGCTAGCTTTCCACCTTTGGAATGTGAGGTGGCGTGCTTCCAGGAGTTAGAAGTGTGTGTCTTTTGTGGCCTCTGAAACACAAGGGTAGCATGATGGGAAGGGGGCTGTAAGCGATCTGGATAAATTGGGTTGAGTCTGTTTTCCCTGCAGCAGTAGCCTTCACATTTTAGCTTCTGCCAGAATCGCCTGGAGGACTTGTGAAAACACAGACTGATGGGGGCCCACACCCAGGGTTTCCGATTCAGTAGATCTGGGGTGGGGCTCAAGAATTTGTACTTCCAACCAGTTGCCAGGTGAGGTGATGCTACTTGTTCAGGGACCACACTTTGAGAACGGTCACATCACCCACACCTGTGCAACGATAGCAGCCAGTCACAAGACCAGCATGTGCTCAAGGGGTAGGCATCTTCAAAGTTTTCAGCTTAGAGCTCGTCATCTAGCCCAGTGGTTTTCACACTCTTTTAATGGAACTCCTTATACATAAAAAGCCCATGGGGAGGTTCCAGATTAAGAGTGACAGACAGCTGTACACTGCTTGAAGCGAGCAGAAGGCCGAGTCCCCAGCAGAGCCCTGTGGCTCTGAGGATCAGATTTGCTTCAAATGCCCTCATTCTACAAATGAGGCAACTGAGACCCCAGATGAAGACATGACTCCTCTGTGAAGAGCCAGGACTGAAGCCTAAATTTCTTTTTTCCCCAGAACAGCCACTACCCCTCCTAGGGGAATGTTGACAGGGGCACAAGGTGCCATTGAGGGAGAATTTCATCTAGTGATCACTCTTGTGGGAGAATCTACATCTTTCATACTCACTGGGTAGACGTTTAGGGCCTGAGTTTTTGAAAGTCTTTCCAAGTGGCCTGGATGTGGGAATTATGTCAGTTTCAAGAGTGTGCATCTGGAATAAAAAAAGACCCTGAATAGCTGCAGCAATCCTGAGAAACAAGAACAAAGTTAGAGGGATATCAATACCAGATATCAAGCTATATTACAAAGCCACTGTTCTCAAAACAGCCTGGTACTGGCATAAGAACAGACATATAGATCAATGGAATAGGATAGAGAGCCCAGAAATCGACCCAGGCCACTATGCTCAATATTTGACAAAGGAGACAAAAGCATACAATGGAGTCAAACAGTCTCTTCAATAAATGGTGTTGGGAAAATTGGACAGATACATGCAAAAAAAGTGAAACTAGACCACCAACTTACACCATATACAAAAATAAACTCAAAATGAATAAAGGACTTAAACCTAAGACAGGAAACAATAAAAATCTTAGTGGAATCCACAGGCAGCAAAATCTCAGACATATGCTGAAGCAATATCTTCACCGACACAGCTCCTAGGGCAATGGAAACTAAAGAGAAAATAAGCAAATGGGACTACATCAAAATAAAAAGCTTCTGCACAGCAAAAGAAACCATCAACAAAACAAGAAAGCCCACTGCATGAGAGAACATATTTGCCAATGTTATCTCTGATAAGGCTTTAATCTCCAACATTTACAGGGAACTTATACAACTTAACAAAAGGAAGATAAGCAATCCAATAAAAAAAAAAATGGGCAACCTACCTAAATAGATAGTTTTTGAAAGAGGACATACAGAAAGCCAAGAGACATATGAAAACATGCTCAAAGTCACTAATCACCTGAGAGATGCAAATCAAAACAACAATGAGGTACCATCTCACACCTGTCAGAATGGCTATCATGAACAAATCAACAAATGACAAGTGCTGGCGAGGATGCAGAGAAAAAGGAACCCTCATGCACTGCTGGTGGGAATGCAGACTGGTGCAGCCACTGTGGAGAACAGTATGGAGTTTCCTCAAAAAACTAAAAATGGAGCTCCCATTTGACCCAGTGATCCCACTTCTAGGAATATATCCCAAGAAACTAGAAACACCAATCAGAAAGGATATATGCACCCCTATGTTCATAGCAGCACAATTTACAATAGCTAAGATATGGAAATAGCCTAAGTGCCCATCAGCAGATGAGTGCATTAGAAAACTGTGGTACATCTACACAATGGAATGCTATGCTGCTGTAAAAAGAAAGGAACTCCTACCATTTGCAACAGCATGGATGGACCTGGAGAGCATTATGCTAAGCAAAATAAGTCAGTTAGATAAAGTTAAATATCACATGATCTCACTCATTTGTGGAATATAATGAACAACAAACTGATGAACAAAAACAGATCCAGAGACAGAGAAGCACCGATCAGACCGTCAAACCTCAGAGGGAAGGCAGGGGAGGGTGGGGGGAAGTGGGAGAGATCAACCAAAGGACTTGTATGCATGCATATAAGCCTAACTATATGGACACAGACACTGGGGGGTGAGGCAGGAGCAGGGTGTGTATGTGGGGGGAATGGGGGTATAAGGACACATATGTAATACCTTAATCAATAAAAAAAAAAAAAAGAGTGTGCCCAGCTTACCTATGACTCGGAACTCTGCACAGACAGAGACTATGGCAAAGGGGTAACTGAATGGCAGAGTAAAGAGGGGTTGATAAGAAAGCAGGTGTATCATACTGAGCACAAAGTCCTAATTGACAGAAATGTGACAATAGAGAGAATCTATCAAGCTGGTCTGCTTTTCAAACCCTCCTATGTGGAAATCTAGGTAATTGGGCAGATTGGCTAGGAGATTTACTCTTTTTAGAGGAATTCAACAGAGCAGCCAAGAGGAGAGCCTCTGTCCATCTCCTCTTCTCGCTCTGGTCTGTTCCACCTTTCCCGACCCCTTGGAGCCCTGGCAAACCCAGGGATGCTGAATGAGCACCTTCAGCCAGTTGCCTCCGAGGTTCCCAAGAGGAAGAGTAAATAGAATCTCATGCTTGACAGTTTCCATCTAAAATGGGGCATGAAGACAATAGAAGGTTCCCCATTACTAGTTTAACATCGAAGCAATCACAAGGAACTTGTGAAACTGTTTCCATGCCTCTGGTGCCAGGTGGCACTGAGCTGGGGGCTCAGATGGCAGAGAAAAGCAAGGGGAGCCGGAGCTTCATGTACATGCGCTCTGGGAGGCAACGCTGGCTGTTCGTGGAGCTCTCACTCCCATCTGCAGGCAGGGATGAGCGGTGCCAGTGAATTTCCATTATCTGGTTTGGACCGGGGTCTGCATAGGAAAACAACTCTATATGTCCCACCTCCCCCCGCAAACCCAGCAAAGCCTATCCATTTTGTTCCCTTCCCGTTCCCCTTCTACAGCCAACTCTTTCACGGTGGCAGTTTTTGGGAGTCCTGCGGTGTGGGGCGCAGGCCTTCCGTGACTCCTTTTACCACAGCACTGAAAGGACCAGCCACTTCTCCCTTAGCTCTGAAGATAAACAGAAAGCACTGAGGCCTCAGGAGGTCTGATTGGGATAAACAGTCCCAAATGCTCTTGCAGAGTTCGGGGGCCTTATTTAAAACAGCTGCCATGCTGAGCTCAGCCAGCGTGGACTGGAAATGCCATTCCCTTCGAATGCAAAGTTTATGCTGCTGCTATGTTACCCATGAAAGCGAATAAATAATAATTAAAAGACGAACTCTCTTTCAGGAAGACTGAAAATGCAGGTAAGGATCTGAGAAAACCTGGAGTCTGGACAGGGGTGAGGGTGAATTGTCTTCACACATGCCAAGCACATTCTTGCTCAGGGCCTTTGCACTTATTTTCATTTTGGAACAATTTCCCCCCAAATCCACATACATTACTCCTTTTCTCCATTAAAATCTCTGTTCAAATGCCAATGCCTCAGAAAGCCCTTCCCTAACCATCCTTTCTAAACTGGCACCCCACAGTTACTCTCTATAGTCTGGGGTCTATAATTATTTTATTTTCCTCATAGCATCTGCCATTCTATTTTCATGTTTTTTTTTTAAGTCCTTTTAGACTATCTCTTAAGGATATTTAAGTTCCATAAAGACAGGGCTTCTTGCTTTTCTCCTATACGATATCCCGAGGGCCTTGATGGTGATCTGCACGTGGTGGATGTTCAGTAAGGGTTGTTGAGTGAATGAATTCTAGAGTTGTTGCTGCCACCTCCCCTGTGAGACACCTTCAGAGAAAAATGACCCGTCTTTGTAAACTGTGAAGTGCCATGTGGATGCATATTATTACTGATGTATTACTCTCCATTTGCAAACCCTCTGTGTTGAAAAGTATTCTCCATTAACTTAAAATCTCCCACTGAAAATTAGGTTTTTCATTTCATAGGAGGAACCAAGAGTGGCTTTTAGTCGCCTTCTTCAAAGAAAGAAAAACACGCTCCCATTTTCTTATGAGAGTTGGCACATTCGCTAGCGTGCCTCTCCGTGTGGAGGGAGAGAGAAAGGAGGCAGATTTCCCCAAACATCTCCAGAATTACCAGTCATTGAAAAGTTCTAACTCCATTGTGCCTAATTATCTATTAGACACCATGTGGCCTGTTTTCCATTTTGTGTGATTCATCGTGTGCTGGAAATGCTCTCGTTCCATTTGTGTATTACCAAGTGATCCTATTTACTCGGCATTTTTCAGGGAGGACTTCATGTGAGCTTCTAACAGCTCTGAGAGAGGGACTGTTATTGTCCTTATTTCCTAGGGGAGAAAACAGGCTCAGATGGCTTAAGCGAGTTGCCTGGGGTCGCAGAATGTTGACAGCTAGAAACAGAACCAGTTCCTGGGACCAAGTAGGCTGCAGGCTCAGAAGTTCAGGCCCCAAGTCCAATGTGCTTTCTTCTCAGCTGCGAGGCCTCCTCTGGAGAACATAGATTTTCCTCTACGTTTCCTACCTGGACACCCCTCTCCTAAGTCCCCGTGCCTTTTGGTAGCGCCCTGGGGATAATGAACCAAGTAAACCTTTTTGTCTCCCCGCAGCAGCCTCTGCAGCCGAGTTCCAACAGTCCAGAAGGAAAAAGGCATGCAGAAATGAATCACAGCATTAACAGACTGTGCTTTTAATAGTCTAACAACAAACAGTAAATCCTCCGCTCAGCCCAGACTCCCATGCTGGCCCAGCAGGGTCGATGCCTGGGGGGGAAATGGGAGGCAGAGAGCAGTGGTCCTGGGAAGAAAGTCAGGCACAGCCTCAGAGGACCCAACAGCAACAGGGATGCCTCTCCGGCAACGGTGCCCTTCCAGCCCCCTGTGCTTCCTGCGGGGAGAGAGTGAATTAACAGGTGAGGAGCGCAGGCTTCATCTCAGCTCTGCTGGGTGCAGAAGCTGCTGCCCTGTAATTGCCCGACTCAGGGCTTGTGGTCAGGGGCCCCAGGCCTTCTGGAGCTGAAAAGCGCAGTTACCGCAGACAGCTGCTTCTTTCCCGGTGGGTGATATTCCTCTTAGGAAATGGTGATACCCCAAACAGTCAGCAGGGTGCTGCTGTCCCACTCCCGGTCTCCAATATCAGGCAGGTGAAGCTGAGAGATGGCTCAGATGCCAGAAGAGACCCACAGGATTCCCATAGGGGGCAGACTAATTTACCGAGGAGGCTGTGTGTGATGAAGGTAAAATCCACAAGGTGGAAAGTGAACACCATGTCTTTTGAATGAGGATCAGTGAGCTAAGCCCTTCTGAAGACCTCTTAGGAGGTCCAGGCAGATGTACTACATACTCTGGGGACTACAAATAAGGATGTAACAGGTTCCTGCCCTCAGGGAGCTGAAACACTAGGTGGAGAGAGAAACCAAAACCATATGTAATCCAAATAGAATGGAGCTGAGTGCTGTATTGAACAGCAATGGGTCAAGTTGACATTGAATAAGTGGACACTGGGCACATTTAATAAGCGCCAACAGGAGTTAAGGAATGCTGAGAAAGGATGCTTCATGTGCAAGGTGAATCCTGAGCTGTGCACCTTGAAGCATCATCGATGAAGTTTGGCTAGAAGCAGGGAGGTGGAGAGCATTCAGGGGAGGGGAAGACAAAATAAGAAATGAAACAGAAGCCATTAGTAAATATTTCTAGCATGGCCCGTGTGGCTCAATGGTTCCACATTGACCAGGTCACGGTTTGATTCCTGGTCAGGGCACATGCCCAAGTTGCAGGCTCAAGCCCCAGTAGAATGTGCAGGAGGCAGCTGATTGATGTTTCTCTCTCATTGTTGATATTTCTCTCTTACTCTCCCTTCCAATATTTCTTTGGATTTTCATAGTTTATAATGAACTTTATATAGTTAGCTCTTATAACTAAATCTGAGATAAACTGGTTTGATTAAATGAGAAGTCTAACACTCAGGCAGTTTAGGGAAAAACAAAGACAATTAATATTATTCCATTGATAGGTATCAGATCTGGGGCAAAAATCCCGGTCCATGCCTTTTCTTTTAGAATCCAGAGAACTTACAAGCCTTTTGGACTACAACCCAGAGCAAGACATACATTTTCATCAAGACCCAGTACACACATGCTATTGTTTCATAACACATTGCTTATCCCCACGGATGTTTCCAGAGCCATCCTATTCTATATCAGATCATTTCAGTTGTATAACCGACAATCCCAAAACTTAATGGCTTAAAACAACAACCATTTATTTTGCTCATGATTTTGTTGGGTGATTTTTTTAGATCAGTGGCTCTCAACTGGGGGTATTTTTGCCTGTTGGGGGATATGTGGGCATGTCTGAAGAAATTTTTGTTTTTATAACTGGGGTGATGGTGCTACTGGCATCTAGTGGGTAGAAGCCAGGCATGCTACTATGCATAGAGCAGCCCCAAACAAAGAATTATCTGCCTCCAAATGTCAATAATGCCAAGGTTAGGCAACCGTATTGTGGACAGGGCTTGGCTCAGCTAATGTCAGCAGGGCATACTCCAGTATCTGCGGTCAGCTGGTGACTTGGCTTTGGGGGTAGAATGGTTCTCAATGGGCTTCCTTCACACACCTGGAGGTGAATTATCAGTCTGGGGTACAGAAAATTCAGTCCTGCGTCTTTCTTCTTCCATAGACTTGTCCAGGTTCATTCACATGGTGATGGTCTCAGAGGGCAAGTCTCAATGCTCAAGTATTTTTGAAGTCCTTGCTTGCTATTGTTCCGTTAGCCAATGAGTCATACTGAGGCAAGAAGAAGCTGAGGGCCGTGACTGCAGCAATCTACCACAATTGCATTAAATGAAAATGCTGGTCATGGCCTACTAAGTTTATCTTATTGTCTCCCTACAACTGAATGATACTACTTTATGCCAGGTCCTTTGCAAGCTATGCAATGGAATTGTTCCTTTATTCCCAGAATATTGGACAATGTCATATTCATGATAGTTTTATGAATGGGCATGAGAACTTGGAGGTGCCAATAAAGACATTTGTCTGACCTGGAATGGACACTCTGGAAGAGAAGGTTGGCTGGTTGAAGTGGAGCCAGGGTTGGGCTCCTCTAAAATGCCAAGCAAAGAAACAGTTTTAATTCAGACATTAGGGAACATACTGAAGCCACCAGGTTCTCAGTCAGGACTACTGCTCCAGATTTGCAGGCTCTCATAGCTGCCTTTCCCCTCTAGTTGCTTCATTATTTACTAAGTTAACACTCCTCAGCCTTCCCTACCTAATAAGACAGAAAGGAGGTTGTACACGATAGTGCTTAAAGATGGGTGGGAGAAAAAGAAAGCATGGACAACAAGCTGTGAGCCTGTCAATCTTCTGAAAGTTTTGCTTCTTCTTGGAGAAAACATGAAAACCACATGGGCCTGAAATCAAAGAATGCTTTTTTAATACAAGTCTGGAAAAGTTAGTTGGGGGTTCATGGAATTAAGCTGTACTTTGTTGCCTGTAAGAAGTCAAGAGACTCTTGGAAGGTGAGAGAAGGGGAAACCAGGCTGCTTCACTCTGGTCGAGTCTGACCCGCTGTGTACTCTAGGACAGGAGCCTATCCCTCTCTGGGCCTCAGTTTCCTCCTCTGTCAAGTGAAGTGGAGGGAGTGAATGAGCAGGAAGCTCCCTTCCAGAGGGCAAGTTTAGATAGCCATCTGTGTTTCTGGTGGCGGCGAGAAATTCTGACCCACCTCCTCCCCTGACTGCATTCTTTCAGGCACCGTCCGTCCTGCCTTGAAAACAGAATAAACTCTCAATGTCAATCACAGGGTGACAGAATGGGAGCCTGGCTGTCTGTCCCCTGCGGGAAATTGCAGGCAGAAAATTAATCCCCATCTTCACACCAGATCCCCCTCCATGCAACATCTGACAGGGAAGGCCTCTCGCTTCCCTTCTGGCTCCCACATGTCACGGAACCTGTTGCCTCATGATTCAATCCGCATTCCCATTAAAGTTAACCGTCCCCTTGAAAATGAATGCACAGTTAACAAAGTGATAAGTTGATGCTTAAACTTTAAACAGATTGCTTTCAGCTAATCTCAGTTAAGTAAGTGGCAGACGAAATCATAGGCACTCTCAGCTTTATATAAGCCCCAGCACCCAAGAACATGACTGGGCTCCTCCGGGGAAATTCTTGCAATGTTTCCTTTTCCAGAAGCTGAAATGGAGCGGGCATGGCGTGGAGTAGAGAAAAGGAAGACTAGGAATGGATGTTCTGCTACATTGAGGACAAAGTTAGCTGTGCATCCTTAGGAACATCACTTAACCACTCTGAGAGTCAGTGTTCCTTGTGGCAAGCCGGCACGGCCATGGCATATTCAGCCCCAGGGCGCCTTCTGTGCCGCACCAGCTCAGCCAGGTTCAGTGAGCCTGAGAGGGGGCGATGAAGGATTGAGAAAAGACAGACAAGAGAAGAAAGCTGGGTCTGGGTGGGACGCTGCCCTCTCTGATGGAGAGTGTGGACGAAAGGGGCCACATGCTGACCTGACAAGCTCAGGGAAGGCCTGCATGACAGACGTGCAAACTCAGAGACCTAAAGTAACCACAAAGGATGGTCTGAAATTAAACTTTAACTAAATGCAGTTATGGTGGGCAGTTACATCCTAGGCCAGTATCTTCACTGGTCAACCTTTACCTTAACTGAGCCTATCTGTCTTTTTGCATCTATGATGACATACCCTTGAAATGTCTGGGTAACTTGTAACTTCCCTTTTTCTGGAGCCCCTGGGGCACAACCAAATGTGGTGGGCGCCAGGACAGATACCACAAATTCCTTCATCATCATGTTAATTGTTCCTGCACCCATCTAACTATGTGTCCATCATTTTACTTTTTATCCAATCCCAGGGGTTTCCCACCGCTTTGCTTTATCCCACTTCCTTTATCTATCACCAACGAATTTCATGTAACCCACCTATGTCCCTCCTTTGATTGCAATGTATAAATACAAATTATCCCGCCATTCTCCGGAGCATTATCTCAATTCGTTGAGTCCTGCTTCCCAGAATATGTCGACAGTTTGGCTCAAATAAACTCACAAAAATTCTTTACAGGTTTCAATGGTTTTTTTACATTAACAAGAGCCTCTCTGATGGAGAGCTAGCGACAGCGCCACGGACTACAGCAGATGCCACGAGGCAAAGTGAGGGCGTGGTCAAGATGTTTACAACATTCTCGTGGGTTTCGAATCTACTCAATTACATGCACCTGAACTCTATCAAGCCCACGTCACTCAGGCACGTGGGGCCACGTGTTCGGACCATAGGTTCAAGCTTACAACTATAACTTTTGGCTATAATTGTGCTGGGAGGGCTCTGCCCTCCAAGCTGGGACTTGCACGTGGCCATGGGAGGACTGTGCCCTCTCATTAGTCCGAGGCTTGAACCTGTCCAGACACTGTAGCCGCTCTCCACAGTTCCTCTCAGTAAATGGGAACAATGATACAGCTCAGTTGCAGGACTTTTGTAATGAAGCAGCGAGCATATGAGTAAAGTGACTCACCCAGTCCTTGCACATCCGAAGATGGTGATAATCAGGCGTGGGGAGCGCTGGAATGTGCCCAGTCAGGGCCTTCTCATCAGTGGAGATGTAAGAGCAGACTCCTCCCCCGACAGCTGCTGCTGAAGATCTTTCTACCTGGATAACCCAGAGAGGAGGCGGAGGCTTGTTTATGCTTTGGGGGCAGGGGCGGGGGTGAGGGCTGAATCGTTTATGTCCAAAAATTCCTTTTAAATATACAAATCGTCATCATTTTGTGCCCAGCAAAAGATAGAAAAACTATGTTCTTATTCCTTTCAGATCACCAGAGCAGAATGGCGCTTTCTCATCATCCCAAAGGAAAACTCTGTAACGATTTGGAAAAAACAACTCCCCATCTCCCCTCCCTCCAACTCCTGGCACCCACCATGGTACTTTCTGTTTCTCTGAAGGTGACTAGTGTGGGTGCTCACAGAAGTAGAGTTAGGCAATAGTTGCCCTTTTGCGTCTGGTTTATTTCACTTGGCATTACGTCTTCAAGGTTTATCCATGTTGCAGCATGTGTCCGAATTTCCTTCCTTTTTAAGGATGAATAATATTCCATTGTATGCACACTTTATCTATTCACCTGGGCTGTCTCCACATTTGGGCTATTGTAAATAATGTTATTCTGAGCATTGTATACAAATATCTGTTTGAATCTCTGCTTTCAATTCTGTTGGGTCTATACCCAGAAGTGAAATTGCTGAATTATATGGTAATTCTATGTTGAATATTTTTGAGGAACCACGGTAGTGTCTTCTGCAGAGGCTGCTCCGTTTTGCACTCCCACCAGCAACGTGCCATCATATCATCGCGCAGTTGTGTTCTTGGTAGTTACTGATAAAAAGCAAGTGCTGCATTAAAACCCATGTGGAACTGGAAATGAGAGGGGCAGTGTTCAACCTGATTTCAAGGTTTGTATATCCCATTTGTAAGGCATTGTGTTTACGAATAAAATACAAATCTTTTCCCTTTCAATTAATGTTTATTATTATTTTTTCAAATGGCTGGTAGGTTGTTAGAACATAAATAGTATTATACATGTAACCTAGTTTTAGCGAGGTGTGTATTTAGCATAACTTTAACAAATGGAACAACTAGGTGTCTCCTTTGGCTTAGGGACATGCTGAATACAAGGACTGAGACACGAGGGGTGCCATAAACAGAAATTCTAGAATCTTCTGGCCCAGTGGATGAGTTTACTCAACCTCAAATCAGGGTTGGGTAACTCAGTATTTTTTATTTATTAATTAGGTTGTGTGAGTTAATAATAAATATCAAATTAGCTAATAGTGTGGGCAAGTGTAAAAAATCAATAAAATATATTAAAAATAAATAAAGTGTCAAATTAAACTACTAAAATGCAATTCAGAAGTCACTTCCACTGTGGCCCGGCCCCTTACTCTCTCAGTGGAGATGGCTGCTTCTTTAATCTTGGCCCCACAGATTTTGTTCATGCTCCTTTAAATTAAAACATTTTCCTGACTGCATTTTATTTATTTGTCTGTGATTATTTATTTCTTTTTCCTCTAGAATATAAACTCCTGAGGACAGAGACTTTAACTTAATGACTATTGAGGGCCTAGTTCCAGCAAGTATTAGTTTAATTACCTGATAGGGAAAAAAACAAAAAACAGTAAAAAATTAGTAATTTAAGACCTAGGGATTCCATTTTTTAATTTTATCACAAGAAAATGAGAATAAGCACATAAAAGTTTTATGGACAAAGATGTTCTTAGCAGCATGATTTTTAATCCAAAAAAAAAAAATTGTACATAACTTTTAAGTGTTTGACCATAGGGAAATGTTTAATTAAGCTTTCATACATCTGTTTAATGATCAGAGGGCTATTAAAATAATGTTTACAAAATACTTTATAATAACAAGAAGATGCTTATGTCCATATACAAGTTTTAAAGAGGAAGATTCAAAAAATTGTGCATACAATATGATCTCAATTTTGAAAACATACACACCAGTATTAAGAAGGAAAAAACAAAACAAAAAACCTTGGGAGAATATAGATTTAGACTATTTTAATAATTATTTTGTCTGAATAACTAATGCATTTCTTCCACTCTTGTTATGTTTTCCATGACTTGTCTATGTTTAGCTTATGCTGTTCCCCTTGGGACAGCTGATTCTTGGGCCAGCACACATCCTAGCTTTTCCATGATGTCTTTCCATCTACTGCTCTGACCTCCTATAGCTTTCATACAATCATGTTTTGAGCTTTAAAAACGAAAATAAAAAGGTCTGAATCTGGAAGCAGAGTGCCCAAATTTGAAAACTTGATCCTACCACTTATCCCCTGAGTGACCTTGCATAAATTGTTCTCTCAGAGCTCCAGTTTCATTATCTGTAAAATAGAGTCTTATCTTGTATCTAGAGATAAGCTTCTTAGAGGCAGAGACCACATCTTATCCTAAGACTTTGCTAGATAGAAAATAAAAACACGAAGTCCATTTAATTACATGCGATTTACGTAGGGAACATCATAACACTGGCAGTAGACATAGTCACCGACACAAACTACTTTGCAATAAAGTAGATCAGTAGTAAGTGTTACTGACTGTACTTGGTATGGTCTTATATTTTAAAGGCTATTACTTTTTTATTTACCTACTAGAGGCCCGGTGCACAGAATTTGTGCACGGAGGGGGGTTGTCCCTCAGCCCAGCCTGTACCCTCTCCAATATAGGACCCCTCAAGGGATGTCCGACTGCCCGTTTAGGCCCGATCCCAGTGGGATCGGGCCTAAACGGGCAGTCGGACATCCCTCTCACAATCCAGGACTGCTGGCTCCCAACTGCTTGCCTGCCTGCCTTCCTGATTGCCCCTAACCGCTTCTGCCTGCCAGCCTGATCACCCCCTAACCACTCTGCTGCCAGCCTGTTTGCCCCCAACTTCCCTCCTCTGCCGGCCTGGTTACCCCTAACTGCCCTCTCCTGCAGGGTTGATCACCTCCAACTGCCCTCCCTTGCAGGCCTAGTCCTTCTCAACTGCCCTCCCTTGCAGGCCGGGTGCCTCCCAACTGCCCTCTCCTGCTGGCCATCTTGTAGTGGCCATCTTGTGTCCACATGGGGGCAGGATCTTTGACCACATGGGGGCAGCTATATTGTGTGTTGCAGTGATGATCAATCTGTATATTACTCTTTTATTAGATAGGATAGAGGCCTGGTACAGGGGTGGGGGCCAACTGGTTTGCCCTGAAGGGTGTCCCGGATCAGGTGGGAGTTCCCTTGGGGCGTGGGGCAGCCTGAGCGAGGGGCCTGTGGTGGTTTGCAGGCCGGCCACGCCCCCTGGCAACCCAAGCAGGGGCCCTGGTATCTGGAATTTATTTTCCTTCTACAATTGAAACTTTGTAGCCTGGAGCGGAGCCAAGCCTGGGTCTCCCTCCGAGGCCGGCAGCCATTTGTGTTGGGGTTATAATTGAAACTTTGTTGCCTTAAGCAGGTGGGCCCGGCCAGGGTGTGCGGAAAGCTTTGCTTCCCCTGTTGCCGGCGGCAACCCTGGCCTGCTCTCTCAAGCTCCATTCTGCCGCCATTTGTTTGAATTTGTTTACCTTCTATAATTGAAACTTTGTAGCTTGAGTGGAGGTTTAGGCCTGGCAAGGGCAGGTGGAAAGCTTGGCTTCCTCTGTTACCTAGGAAACCTTGCTCTCTGTGGCTGTAGTCATCTTGGTTTGGGTTAATTTGCATACTCGCTCTGATTGGATGATGGGCGTGGCTTGTGGGCGTGGCTTGCGGGTGTGTCGGAGGTATGGCCAATTTGCATATTTGTCTATTATTAGGTAGGATTGCAACTCATAGAATCCCAGGAAGGCTCTCATTAGTTTATTTCCTGGACAAACTTTCCATTGAATTCACATTGTGTGACAGTCACTGTTCTAGAGTGGGGGTCCAAAACAGTCTTTGCTTTCAAGGAACTTTTAAAATGTGGTGGCTGTGGTGGTGGTAGTGGGTACAGACAAGACAACGTCATTACAATACAGTGAGATAGGATGCGGCAGAACTAGGTTAAAAGATACATTGGAAGCACACAGGTGAGAGAGCTGGCCAGTCTCTAGGGGAAGCAAGAAAGAGCAAAACCCTTCCAGAGGAGGAGGTGATGCCAGGGCTGAGTCTCAGAGAAAGATGAGGGATTTTCCAGGGGAAAGGAGGTTGAAAATGCCATTCAAGGAAAAGAAAACACAAGTTCGAAGGCCCGCCATTTATTTTTCCTCTGGCACTCCATTTTGGGGAGACAACTGTTATTTCTAGTTGAATCAAAGCCATCAAGATATTTAATGATAGTGGCCACTGACCCAGAAGAAGGGGGCTCAGCGATTGTATATATTGAAGATTGATTCTCGTTGTGAAATGGAAGGTAATTCAAAATGTCTAGAACATAAATTACAATGTGAAGCGGAGGGAAAGCTGAACCTGCAGAGGTGTGCACGGGTGCCATGTTGGAGCCAGGAGCTGGAGCAGTGAGCATGTGCCCTGTGCTAGGAGGACTGATGCCATGGAGGAGAGCATGTGACCCACACGGAGGCTCCTGAGATTGAGGATGTGAGCTTGGGTACCACACTAAGGGGCCTACAGATGGAGAGGCGACTACGTGTGCCATGCTAAGGGGGCCTGAATCCATCCTTGCAATGACAACCAGCCTGGGAATAAATTTTAAAAAGCAGGTGCCATGTTTTGAAGGAATAGATTGGAAAAAGGGAAACTTACTGGGAGGCGTTGCGTTGATAAAGGCAGGCGGCTTGGGAAAGTGAGTGAAGTGGTGATGTTCAGCAAGACAAAAATGAGATGATTTGTCTGCTTTAGAAGGAAAAGGAAAAGCATGACTTTGAATGTAGTCTTTTTTTATGGTTAATTTAAGCATTTTAATTACAGTGTATTTTGTATTAGTTTCAGGTGTACATCATAGTGGTTAGACAACCATATACTTTCAAAGTATTCCCCTTGATATTTCCAGTCCCCACCTGGCACCACACACAGTTATTAGAATATTGTTGATTATATTTCCTATGTACTTTACATCCCTGTAACTACTCTGTAACTACCAATTTGTACTTCTTAATCCCTTCACTTTTTTCACCCTGTCCCCAAACCACCCTACCCTCTGACAACCATCAGTCTTTTCTCTGTATCTAGGAGTCTGTTTCTGTTTTGTTTGTTTGTTGTTCTTTAGATTCCGCATAGAAGTGAAATCATATGGCATTTGTGTTTCTCTGACTGACTTATTTCACTGAGAATAATGCCCTCTAGGTCCATCCATGCTGTCGCAAATGATATAATTTTGTTCTTTTTTTATGGCTGAGTAATATTGCATTGAATATATGTACCACATCTTTTTCATCCACTCGTCTACTGATGGCCACTTGGGCTGCTTCCATAGCTTGGCAATTGTAAATAACGCTGCAATGAACATAGGGGTGCATATATTCTTTCAAAACTAGTGTTGCGGGTTTCTTTGGATCAATTCCCAGAATGTAGTCTCGAGCTTGAGTTTTTGTGAGCTGACCTAGTAGACAGCTAGATATTTGGGATGTGGAGCTTAGGAAAGATATCTAAAATATACTTCAGAGAGCTAATGTTACAATAAGGCTTTAAAAATAGAAGTAGAAAACAAAAATCACACACTCACAAAAAAAAGTAAAAATTCTAATAATTATTGAAGTTGAACATTTAATTTAGCTTGGAGCTTCCAATAAGTCTGGACAAAATGGAAGCTGTTATTCTCTCCACATTATGTATCCATTTGTCAGAATTGGTGAAAAATGTGAGTTTGCTCAATAGAATAGATCATAAAGTTGGGAAGAATGGCGGAGTGCTAATAACACTCTGGAAAGTAAAAAGTTAGAAGATACAATTTAAGGACTCTGCATTTACACCTTTGGCCCTGAAAAACTTTCCCATTAAGAGGACAAATATTTGATCCTGTCTGAAGCCATAGAGAAACATATCAATGTGTTGTTTAAATATTTGTGAGGCTTTGATAGCCTAGAAAAAAAGCAATTCCTTAAAAAAAAGTCTTATCAAATATCACTTGAAATAACCCTTGTAATTCTCAGAAGATTGGTTGCCTTAACCCACTGGCGAGCCACATGCGGCTCTTTAGCCCCTTGAGTGTTCTAACGTCACTTCTTCAAAATAGACTTGCTCAGGCCGAAAACCGACTTCTGCCCACGGGCCATGAAGTTTCAATCGCACTGTATGTGCATGCCCACACATGGTATTTTGTGGAAGAGCCACACTCAAGGGGCCAAAGAGCCGCATGTGGCTCAAAAGCCACGGTTTGCTGACCACTGCCTTAACCTATTGTGGATTTATCTGGAACCCAATGAGAACACACAGGTTCATCTACCATGCCCTCCCCTTTTTCAGACATCCTTTCCATGCCAGATGCTGGGAATCATAGTCACAACTGAAGTCTACCCCCAGCAGAGTGTTCCTGTGAAAGAAACACTTGGCTCATATCTCCATCATCATGTGGCTGGGTATATTTGTTAAAGAGATTTGGACACCTCAACTGTTGAAAATGTATGCCATTCCTCTTATCCTAATCTGGATGGGGATGAGTGTTTTCCCCAATGAATACAGCATATTTCAGAGAGGAAGGAAGAGGGAGAGAGAGATAGGGACATCAGTGATGACACCACAACCTGGGCATGTGCCCTGACCTGGAATCAAACTGTGACCTCCTGGTTCATAGGTCGACAAAACCACTGAGCCATGCCAGCCGGGGCTAGACAGCTCATTTTTAGAGTTGCACTTTAAAAACCTTCTTTTTAAAACATGGTTTACTTTGATTTCAAGAAAAAATAAAATAAACGTATGAGGAGTCTCAGCAGATCTTATTACGACCTTCTTAAATAGAGCCCAGCTTTGGCACCGACTGTTCACTGAGTTCCAGCTACCACCAAGCCCTTGTCAGAGCTGAGGCAGGGGACTGCCAGGTGATTAGTTTTCCAAAGCTGCTATAACAAAGCACCTCAAAACGGGTGGTTTAAACAACAGAATATATTGTCTCACAGTTCTGGAGGCTAGAAGTCCTAGATCGACCGGTAGACAGGGTCGGTTCCCAATGGGGGATGCGAGGGAGGATCTGTTCAACCTCGTCCCAGTTTCCAGTGGTTTGCTGGCAATCTCTGGCTTGTAGATGCATCCACCTGACCTCGGCCTCCATCTTCCCATAGCACGTTACCAAGGGCCTGTCTCTCCCTGTGCCTATCTCTGTGTCCAAATTTCCCCTTTTTAGAAGGACACCTGTCATACTGGGTTGGGGTCCATCCTAATGACCTTGTTTTAACTGGGTGACCTTTACAAAGATCCCTCCCCCCATTCCAAACAAGGTCGTATTTGAAGTACCGGGAGTTCGGAATTCAACATACCTTTTGGGATGGGACACAAAACCCATGACGTGTGGTCTGCACTTTCTAAGAAAGGGAGGGTTCCCACACTTTGATATGCACTAGACTCACCTGAGGACAAGTTATTGGGCCCTCCTCTTTCTTCACGCCACTATTCTTCATAAAACAGCCAAGAATGGTATGAACAATCCTTTATTTTTCTATAGAGAAACATTTCCCAATGTGTGCTCTGCAACTTCGGTCACGCAAGATAATCTGCAGTAAAAGATTCCACAGTCAATTTAGTACCGGAAAGATAGTCACGGATTCCACAATTACAACAACAACAACAACTCTTTAACTTTATTGCTATTTTTTTTTTTTTTTTGACTTGAGAATCTCACTCGCATCCCATGGAAATAATATCTACAGAGAACATTATGGGGAATGCTAGTTTAATGTTTTACCATTTACAAAACATATTCACAGTTATTATCTCATTTGGTTCTCAAAACAGGCTCTGGTGGAGGCAGAGTGGTTATTACGGTTTTATTGTGAAGAAACCACGGTTTCTAGAGGCCTGGTCATTGGCCAGGAGCAGGAGCAGGTGGTCAAAGCCACAAGGGTAGAGCTTGCATCTACGCCTCTTGATTTTAAGTCCAGTGCTATTTCCCTGGCACTAAGTTTCTCGATTGGAACAATGTTACATAACCTCTCCCTCCCTCCTTTTCTGCTACCGCAGTTGAATTCAAGGCAATGCCTTAACCTTTACTGAGAAGCAACGCATCCATTTCTGGGTGAGGGTGAGCAGAAAGACAAAGCCGAGAGCAGAGAGCAGCCCACACCAAGAGCCCCCGGCCTCCTGCTGCCTGTCTCCTCCTCTTCCCACTTTTTGTTTAAAATTCAGCCATTGCTGTCTCTCTCCCTGTAGTTTCCCTCTGCCCTTTTGGGGGACGCTCTATGGGATTTCTACATAACCTGCCTTCAAACTCCGCTCCTGTCTCCCTACTCCAGGGCCACCCCTCCCTCTCCGACCCCCACCCCACTTCTTTAAGAAGCCCTACTTTATTGATTCCTGAGATGCTAGTGACATTTGGAACACACCTTTCATCCCTGGGATGCTGTCTGTTGCCATAGAAATTTGTCCAAAAGGAGTTTTCAGTTGCTGGAACATGCCTTGTGGGGACCACAGAAGCTCCCAGACACTGATAGGGCTGCTAGCCCCTGACCCATGATCCCCTGACCTGTGGATGGGGAAACAGCCCTGGGAGGGCCACTGCTGAAAGGCAGGGTGAGGGATGGAAGCTCCTTGTGCTAGGAGGAAAGGGGATTAACTGCAAGAACATCTGTGGGTGCTCCATACTCAAGGGGCTTGAGGGATGATTCTCAATCATTTGGGGAGTCAAAGGGGAATTTATGTGACAGAAGTTGCTGTGAGGATAGATTCTGTGCTACGGGACCATGAGAACTGCGCAGGAAGTTACACTCACTCAGAGGTGGAACTCGCATCTTACTATGGTGTGAGAGCTGTGGCTGACCTTGGAAACGACCTCAGCATCACTGCTGGGGGGAGAGGGGCTCAGCAGTAAGCCATCCTGGGGAAGGAGGGGGAGCCGGGGCTGAGCCCGGGTGCAGGTGCTGAGTCGCCCTGTGGGAAGAAGCAAGTACTGCAAAATTCAGTCTCCAAGGGGGTCTGTGCACTCGAGCCCACCGGGCCGTGCCAGACTGAAGGGTGTCCTGGGAAGTGGGTATGTGGGCAGTAGGACTGTAGGCAGTGAGAAAGACCCGATGTCTGGCCGCAGTGCCTGGGGGATTCATCTGTTAACAGGAGGGCGCTGTCTGGGGTCCCTGGGAAAGGGATTGTGGTGATTAGGGACTGTCACACGTTGGCTCCTGCTCCCTCCTGCTTCCCCCTGCTCTGACCTCTTTCTGGCATGTTATTTCCATTCTGTATTACTCACCGTTGAGAGCAGGGTTTCTCAACCTCAGGACTATTGATATTTGGGGCTGGTTTTTCTTTGTTGGGGGGCTGTCCTCTGCCCAGTGGGATGGTTAGCAGCACCCTCAGCCTCTACCTACTAGATCAGGGGTCCTCAAACTTTTTAAACAGGGGGCCAGTTCACTGTCCCTCAGACCGTTGGAGGGCCGGACTATAGTTTTTTAAAAAAAAAACTATAAACAAATTCCTATGCACACTGCACATATCTTATTTTGAAGTAAAAAAACAAAACGGCAAAAACACCCAGCGGGCCGGATAAATGTCCTCGTTGGGCCGCATGTGGCCCGCGGGCCGTAGTTTGAGGACGCCAGTACTAGATGCTAGTAGCATCTCCCTCCTCAAGTTGTGTCAACCAAAAAAGTCTCCAGGCATTTCCCAGTGTCCCCTGGGGCAGGGGAGGAATTACCCCCACCCTCAACACCACCCTAGTTGACAGCCAATGCTCCAGAGGAAAGAACTTCAGGGAGGTAGACAGGACTGACCGGAGCTAGGCCCTAAGCAAACAGCCTGGGATGGAGGGCTGCCCCCCAGTCAGATGGAGAATGATGTTGGAGAGGAACCTGGGACTCTCAGAGCTCAGTCATCCAAGTGGCGTCAATGCAGGAGGGATTCATGGGGCCCCAGCTTGGGGCACAGCTGGTAGATGGGCCTGTGGGGCTCAGGCACGCTGGGCACACGATGCACTGAGCTCACAACACTGCTCCCCAGGTCTTTGCCACTACTCACTTTCTCTGTGTCTCATCCATTTCTAAAAATCCCCAGTAGCCCCAGTGGCACATGGGACCTGCTTGGTTTTCTCAGCCTCGGTTTTGGGGTGGGCAAAGAGGGCTTCTGGTTTGGGGAGCACTTCACTCCTGGTCTGACCCCATAAAAAGACTGAAACAAACAGTCGGGCTGTTGTCCTCCTGAAATGAAGCTGATGGGCTTCCCTCCGGAGTTCTGGGCCCCCCCTTCCCTGCTGCCTTCACTCTGAAAGGTCAGTGATAGCAGTTGGAGGATCTGTTTCCCATTTTCTTACCAATCTCCCCTCCGAACCACGTCTCTCTCTGTGCGGGTAATCCCTCCTAAGCACTGTGCCCTTGGGGTCCCAGCGGCCCCCGCCTCCCCACGGTCTCTCCTCTGACTCTGACTCTGACAGAGGAGATGCCCAGGGGTGGACACCCCGAGAGGCAGGCAGGTTGAAGACTTTATCTGCTCTTTGCAGCTGCATCTTTTGTGAGTTGCATTCTCCGGCTCGTCAATACCATTTCCCATTAAATTAAATAGCTTATTGACTGGTGTGCCACCCGGCAATGGGGTTGATGGGATTCACCGAGACGCCTCACTCCTCCTGCCCTCCCCCCAACAATCACAGGTCACTGCTCAGTAAATCAGCTGGTAATGGAGTTTGAACTCTCAGAATCAGCTCGGTGTACCCTTTTTATTTGTTTTTAATTTGTATCAATGGTAATTCTGTCTGTTTCAATTTATGTCATGGTGCAGGCTGGAGAGCTGAGAAAGTGTCCTTTTTTACCCCGTTAACCACAGAGGGGCAACATCCTTTTTTGGCTTTTTTTTTTTTTTCCTTAATGTCAGGCCTGCTCCAGGGGGGGCAGGAAATGTCCCTTTTTCAGGGACGCCCCCACCACCTTTGTTGGGGCTCACCTAAGCACCTCCCATCTCCACCAAGTCCGGGCTGAGCACTGAATGGATTCTCCCCAGAGCATTCTCCCCTGTACTCCTCCGTGCAGACAAACTATAAAATGAGCCTAGGATGGAAGTGCCTGGAGGGAGGAGCTGCACCCACTCGCTCCGGACCCTGTGGCGGAAGCCCCTTTCACACGCTGGTTCTAGCTGGTGCTCCTCCAGTCTAGCTCTGCCGGGTCATCAGTCCGCAGCCGAAGGCCATTTACAGCTCATTAGTGCCGGGCCATCATCAAAAAGATGCTGCGGTACCTTTTCACTTCCTCCGTGGAACATGAAAAAGCACACAGAATGGTGGAAATGGGATGGGGAAGGTAAACCCACTGGGACTCCCCAAAACTCCATTACCAGCTGATTTACTGAGCAGTTGGCAACCGTTTGGGGCTACGACAGGTAAACTGGCTTGAGTTGGCTGCTCCCAGGAGGCACCCAGATGGCACATATGCCATGGGAAGGGTCACATATTGATTCCGTGGGATTCTGAAAGAAGTGGGGCAAAGGGCAGGAGCGGGTCAGCAGGGAGGAGAGAGGCAGCAGAGCAGAAGCCACTCTGAACTGTGACCCCCACCTCTGCCTCCCGTGTGATCCCATAAGTCGTCAAAGTTTTCTCTTTTCTTTTTTAAGTGACATGGGTGACATTGAGCTCCAAGCAAGAGACAAAGCCAGGATTGGCTTCCCAGGATGCAGAGGGCCAAGAGGAATTCAACCTCGACACCAGAGACTCTGCAGCGTAATTACCCAAAGCTTTGAGGAGACCAAAGACCCAGCTGGCATTGGGGTTACTTTGCCAGTTTACAGAGAGGAAGATTCTGCTCCCACAAGAGTCTCTTTGCCCTCAGGCTCTGTCTGAGAACGTGCTTATTGATTTTAGAGCGAGAGGAAGGGAGAGAGAAAAATACACACACACACACAATACAACAAGGATGTGAGAGAGAAATATCTATCAGTTATCTCCTGTACTAGGCCCAACCAGGATCGAACCCACAACCTAGGTATGTCCCTTGAACAGAAATCTAACCTGCAACATTTCAGTCTACGGAACGATGCTCCAACCAACTGAGCCACTCCGGCCAGGGCTGGCTTCCCTGTCTTGGGGTGACCTGCTCTAAGCCCTTGCAGGCCCCCACCACCTCTGTGTCCTCAGGTTCCTCCTGTCCCTCCTCTTCATAAGATCTTTATACTCAGTCTTATCTCTCAAGTGCCAGGAGCTGGCTCTAAATGCCCATGATGTGTAGGGGGGAGGGGGCCTTTGGGAAATCTCCGTGCCTTCCTCTCAATTTTGCTGTGAACTAAACGATGTGAACTACTTTAAAGACTTAAGAACACCTTCTATGCAGCCTCAGCCAAGGACAAACTTTTAATTGTTTAATTTTAAAATCCAAACTCTCTCTTGTACCAACCCTCCCAGGGTTCTGGGACTTCTCACTGTCGTCTGGTCTCAGGGGCCCCTCTTGTAAAATTCATTTGCTGTTTTATAGTACGTGAAGCCCCATGAATCTTGAATTGTAATTATTTAATTAGATCTAATTCTTTTGGCCCCCAAGTTATCGGTTCCTCCCATCTCTGGTCAGTTTATGAAAATGGACTCAGGGGGCCAGACTCCTACAATGTACCTATTTCACAGATCTGATGCCAAGCAGACTGCTGATTTGATGATGGGATTTAGAGAAAGATTTCTGGGTAGATGGAGAGAGAATTCTGAACAGAGGATCCTTCCCACTGAGGAATATCTCAGTGTAGTAGGAAGTAAGACATGGAGAGTGCTTACAATATGCTGGGCTCTGCACATGTGCTATTCTGTTACTCCTCCTATAATCCTATGAAGCTGGCCTGATGAAAATCTCCCTTTCCTCATCTGTAAAATGGGGACAATAATAGTGTTTGCCTAATTGGGTGCTTTTGAAGATCAAATAAAATATAGCATATGTGGTAAGAATTTGTGAGTCATGCATTTTACAAATGCTAGTTGACACTATTATTACCCTTCAAATCAAACCCCAGGGGCAAGGGGAAATTTCAGGTCTCTATGGAGTTTGCTGCCTCCCTCGGACCTAAGCTACTCAGCTCCGTAGCCAGAACCGTGGATTTGATTTCACGTCATTGCTTTGCTCTCAGGCACCAGCATTTCTTGTCTACATTTAAAGAAAGGTGCAATAAGGCAGGAATGTCCCTCCGAGCTCAAAGCCTGGAGTTCCCATAGCGTCTGAAGGGAACAGTTGCACAAGTCCTTGGGCCAGCTAGCTGGATGACCCTCCGGTAGAACTGAGTCTTCCCTCCCACTGACGAGGTCAGCCGTGTTGGACATGGCACATGTTTGCCCATCTGATGCTCTTGCATCCGACTCCTGGAAGCCTCTAGCTGCTTAATGGATTCATTTAAGTGATAATATGAGCCCATCGTCTGTCAGGTTGTTAAAATGGTGATAACATATTGCACTAGCAGAGCATTATCTACAGTAACTGCATTATAATGGTTGGGGAATGTCGACAGGACTCCATATGATATTCCCATAAACACCAAATGAATTCAGAGTGACGAGGCTATTCATCCCAAGCGTGGTCAAAGCGAGAGGTAACAAACACTTCATTTTCTAGGCCCTGCTTTTCCAAACATTGCGAAAGGAGACACATGCAGACAGGTGTGGACACATCAAAGCGAAACAAAGGCACATGCTTCTCTGATTCATAACTACTCTGGAAACCCATGCCCTCAGAGGGAGTGTGTGAGCTTGCAGACTGTCCTCCTGCAAGGAACAGAGTGAATGAGAGGAACAGAGAAAGGTAGGTTTGGGGGCATAGAGAGCACAGGAGCCAGGGCTTTGATGAGGCCTGGAGAATTAAAGGGGTGATGGCTGCACAGTCGAGCAATGAGGCACCCTGTAGGAACAATGGCTAGATCAATCCAATTTATCTTTGTCACCTCCAGCCCCCAAGTTTCAGTCCTCTTTGGTATTTTAGTGCCTTTCCAATACTCAGCTCTACTAACTCTGCTCTGATATTCCAGTTTTAAGTGCTATCCCTCCTCAGGCATTTACATTTTAAAAGGAGGTGCTACAGGAGCAGAGGACTTCTTTCAAAAATGCAGATGTGACTTTTAGCTTTGAACTTCAAACTGGCAGTAATAATAGTTATGTTCTATTCAGCACTTACTATGAGCCAAGCAATATACTTACATTATTTATAAATCTCAGAAACCTCTGCAAGGCAGGGTTTACAATTCCCCTTTTAGAGATAAGCAATGCCGGCTCAGTTTTATCACAAGCGAGAAGGGACAGAGCTAGCATTTAAATGCAGTTTTGCAAAGCTCTTGTTTTGGGCTGGTTTGCCCAATAAATTATTAAGTCCTAAAATGATATGCCTGCCCTGGCCAGTGTGGCTCAGTTGGTTGACCAGTGTCCCATGTGCCTTGAGGTCCCTGGTTGGATTCCTGGTCAGGGCACATGCCTGGGGTTGCAGGCTCAATCCTCATTTGGGGGCATGCAGGAGGCAGTGGATGGATGTTTCTCTCTCTCCCTCTCCCTTACTCTCTCTCTCTAAAATCAAGAAGAACATATTTTTAAAAATACAATAAAATGGTTTGCCTACCTTACAATTTATATATATAAAAGGCTAAGTGTCTGTCTGACCGGTAGCTATGATGCACACTGACCACCAGGGGGCAGATGCTCAATGCAGGAGCTGCCGAGCTGCAGTGACTTGGCAGCGGGGGATCTCAGGTGACGCACCCCAGAACCAGAGAGGAGGGAGCCAGATTCTTCACTGGGCCGCATGATCCCACCTTCCGCCGTGGGTTATGCTGTTGCTGGGGCACTGTGGGCTGAATCTGGTTTACTGCACACTTGCGTTTGTGTTCCACACCCTGTACAACAGCAACTTTGCAGAGTGCCCTCTCGCACTCCAGGACCCCTCGGGGGATGTCGGAGAGCCGATTTTGGCCAAATCCCCGCAATCCAGGCCGAGGGACCCCACCTGCTGGAGCGACCCCGCTCACTTCCAGACGCCCTTCGAGCTGCGGTGCCACCCCAGGTGTGGCTGGCCAGGGAGGGACCACAGGAGGTTGGCTCCAGGGAATGTCCAGCCGTCTCACCTAGTCCCACCCTGCCAGCCACCTTCTAATTAATTTCCTTTCACTGTGCACGAATCTGTGCACTGGGTCACTAGTATTATTATGAAGATCACTTGAAACAACGCACGTGAATGTTCTTTGTTAAATGCAAACCACTCTATCAATGTCTGTGAGCACCTGTGCCAGGTGAGCAGCCAGGGTCTTGGGTTCAAGTGCTTTATTGAATAGTGTCTGTCCCTCAGTAAATCATTTTATATCTTTACAGGCCTAAGCCCCTTCTTCCTATAAAAAGGAGTTTCGAGCACCAGAATCTTTACTGTCTGCCTACTATGTGTCCTTCAGTGCACCGGGTCCAGGCGCTCCCTGGCAGCCCCTAGCCCAAAGATGCAAACAGACTGTGTAAACAGATAGCAAAACTTCCAAGTACTCTAACAGGCCAGGTAAGGTGTTTTCAGAGCACCAGTGAGCCACAGTGCCTCATCCACAACATTACAAGGCAACAGACAGTACTCCACCAAAAAACCAATAGCATGGGAGATATTGCAAAGGCAATATGTGCCCAAGTGCTTGGTAAACTAAAACACTAAACACGTGCACGGATGGTTTGCCCAAAGAACCGCTTTCTGAGATTCCTGTGCCGGCAGGGGACTCTGTTCGGGGGGAAATCCTGGCCGCTCCTCCAGGAGACATTTGGGAGGCTGTGTGGTCCCTCAGCCCTGCTGTCAGCCCTGTTTCTCAGCATCAAGCTGAGTCCCTCTTCCCTTTACTATAACCTCCCCCTGTTATAAAGGGCAGAGAGTTGTGACCTGAATTGCTTGTAGGCCCGGGGCTTTCCCGCCACCTGGAGCACTGAGCCCCGGGGAATCCCCAGGGCCCGAAGGAACGAATGGCCTTGACGCTTTTAGAAAGTGATGAGCCAGGGAGCTCTGAAACGCTGATCCCTTGGCCCCAGGAAAGCCCGAGGCCAGGGGGGAGTTCTGGCAGCCCCTCGAACACTGCGGTTCTCCCAGCTCACCTGGCTGTGATTTGGGGTCAGGGCTGTTGTTTTGCACTGCTTACGAAGGGAAAAAGTAGCAAAGAAAAGTCAGGCATTCCTTTGCTAAAACATAGCATTGTGTCACAGAAGACCACCTGTTTTGTGATTCCAGATACATGAAGTGTCCAGAAGGAGCAAATCCATAAAGAAAGAAAGTCGATGTGTGGTTGCTTAGGGCCAGGCAGCAGGCAGGGTGCAGGGTGGGAGAGGATGGCGAGTGACTGCATATGGAGCCAGGGTTTCTTTCCGGGGTGAGGACTGCAGTTTCTGTAAATATACTGAAGCCATTCCATTGTGCAGTTTACGCTGGTAAGTTGTATTTTATGTGAATTACATCTCAATAAAGCTGTTAAAACAAAACAAAAACAAAAAAAAAACCACACACAGAAATGCCAAGGTTTTATCTGGAAAGGTACAACTAGGAGTCGGTGGTGATGGAAGACTCTGCAAGAAGCTGGGCTCCGGTCGTCAAGTACCAGTTCGCATTTGGGGTTCTGACAGTCTCTTCCACCTGCCATCGTGGTGACAGACCCCAAGGAAAGCTGACACTTGGGGTCTGACAGATTTTAGCTGCTCGCCCCTCCTCTGCCTAGTGCAGATCTTTGCCCCAGCCCAAGGCAGATCTTTCTCTATAAGACAATTGAAGATATTATATCTAAGTTAAAAACACTCAATGTGGTGGTGGTGGGGGGAAGGGACAGTTACTGTTTAACAGGTCAGGATTTCCATTTCGCAAGGTGAAGAGTTCTGGAGATGGATGGTAGTGAAGGCTGCACAGCAATGAACGCGCTCAGTACCACTGAACTTACACTTAAAAATGGTTAAAACGTCAAATTTTATGGTATGTGTATTTTAACACAATTAAAAGAAGACTATGATCACATAATTTGAAATGGTCTCTAAAATATTACCAGACGTAAAAGAGAAATGGAAAAGAGAATGCCTTGTAGAGATGATAAAAATAAAAGTAAGCAAGTGTCAGAGCTTAGGTAAATGACAATGCTGCCTCTTTGCGGAGTCTTGAGACCCTCCCTCTAAAGGAAAAGGCTGCTTCTTCCTGTCCACCTCCTGGATCCTGGGGAAGAGCTCTGTGCCACGTGGTCCTGTCTATTTAGAGTTGATGGAACCATGTCCCCTGCAAGGTCCTTTAGAAAGCGTAGTAATAAATACCAATCACAGAAGAAAAGGAGTTCGGTATTGTCATGCTAGATCTTACCATCTCACACTTTCAGACCTGACACATTGCTCTCATCTGGTCACGCTATTTTTTTTTTTCTTTTCAAATTAAAATTAGGATCACCACCCACCCCAAGCTTCTTCCGTGTCCCCAAGTTCATCCACCCAGTTGCCACAGCCGGAAACCAGGAGGTTATCTTTGCCATCTCCACGGCCTCTTAATAAATCATCACAAGCCTCTTAGTTCTAAATCCAAGGTCTCTCATGCGCATGTCTGCTCCCTTCCATCCACCCCCACCCCAGGGCAAGGCACCGTTATCACTAATCTAGACTCCTACAACAGCTTGGCTAAGTGCTGTCCCCATTTCCGCCACCCCAGCTTCATCCTTCCAGCAACAGCCAGAGTAATCCTTTCAGAGATTAAGCCAGATTAACTTACTCCTGGGCTAAAGCTTCACAGGCTAGCCATCCCGGCTAGAATAGCCTGCTTCCTTGGCCTGCTGTGCTCTGCACACCCACCCCACTGCTGCCTCTGTCCTTCACGTCACCTTCTTCCTGGCTCACCAGGTATGGTGGCCCTTTTCACTTCTCTAAAAGCTCCATGCTCTTTTCTTGACTAAATTCCTATCCATCCTTCGGTTCTCAGCTTAAATATCACTTATGCAGAGAGACCATTAATTCATTCATTTACTATTCATTCATTCATTCATTCAATGACTGTAAATCTAGCACATACGTTAGGGCTATACACTGTACTCATGTTTGAACCGCTCTCCCCAGGTAATGAAGGCCTTCTATTATATTCTCCTGTGGAACCTTGTGCTTTTTTCTACATAGTATTTATCACAAGTTCTCATAATATACTTATTTGTTTAATTTTTTAAAATGTGGTTATGCCTACAATGCACTAAGGTCTTTGAGACCAGAGACTATTAAATTACCACTGTATTGCTCCTGCAAATTATAGTTATTTGATAAATATTTGCTGAATGAATGAATGAATCTTTTAATAGAGGTCCTTTTGGTTCTGATAGTGTGTGGCATATGGAAGGCTTACTGCTTTTTATCTCTTTCTGACTTACTCCACATCATAAAATAACAACACACAATGCTGAGGGTGGCTAAGTGGGAGAGAGACCTGCCAAATTCTTCCTAATGGGAATCAGCATTTGGTTAATAAATGCCAATAACAATGGCTAACGTTTGTATGAGGTTTTACAATTTGCTAAACATTGTCCACATGCATTATCTTCTTCACTTCAATAATGACAATCTAGCCCGTGGCTGCCCTATAAAAATTAAATAAAAACAGGAAAAGCTTAAGGACAACAGGGCTCAGGCTGTTACAAGGTTTAAGGTCTATCGGGAAAAGATTGGTGAGTTAGAAAAAGCTGGAAAACCCTTCAACACGGTTACTTCCTCCTAATCCTGAGGGCACTCTGTGGGTTTGCAGACACAAAGAGACGTCATTTAAGTTCTTTGTATCTGTGTCCTGTCGAGCTCTGGGCTGCCCATCATGGATTAGGTCATATGGGGCAGTGTGTGTAATAGGACGGATTTCACCTGGTTTTCCATCACAATGAGGAGCTCAAGGACAAAGTAGCATCTCTGCAAGCAGAAGCTGGGGTCCAACACACCTCAGTTGTTGCTAAGAAGGAGAGGGAGTTTTTCTGTATTGAATATTCTACCCCTACAAGAGCACCCACATTTGAAGAGGATGACTTAAAGTGACCTAACCCCTCTCTCCATTCCTCCCTCCCTATTTTCTTCAAACGTGTTTTGCTTGTTTTCTTTTTTGGAGAAGAGCTCTGTGCCACGTGGTCCTGACTCTTTAGAGTTGATGGAATCATGTTTCCTGCAAAGTCCTTTTGAAATGTGTAGTAATAAATACCAATCACATAAGAACAGGAATTTGGCATTGTTATGCTAGATCTTACCCATCTCATACTTTCACACCTGACATACCACTCTCATCTAGCTGAGATATTTTTTCTTTTTAAATTAAAGTTATGATCACTACCCACGCCAAACTTCTTCTGGTTCCATCAGCAGGCCTTTCCAAGTGCAGGGACCATGATACTCATGAGAAGTAGACATAGGATGTTGACAAGGGTGTCTGTACAAATGATATGCCGAGGCTTAAGGAGAAGATACCCCCAAGTGCATATCCCTTTACAATTTAGCAACTGTTTTACTCAACAGAGTAAAGGTCCAAATGTACTTTACTCCAGGTAATAAAGTTCTGATCAGTTTATTTTTATCAGTGTAGGAGGGCATTGTCAACGGTTCTGCCTGGCACTTGCAATCTTCTTCTCCCCCTGGTATTGGTTCTTAGTTTCATGACCAGCAGAAGGCCAGCCTGAGGGGCACATGCCCCAGGGAGGCAGAGGGAGGTGAAATGACAGAGAAGATAAATATGTCACCTTGCATGTACTCCAGCTTAGCCAGTCATGGAGTTGGCCAGGATCAGGATAATGTTTGGATGGGAAGCTAGCTTGAAATAGCAGGAGCTTTAGGTGGAGAGACGTGATGCTGTTGGGCCTTGGCACTGCTCCACCAGTTGGAGCCATGATTTTTGCCAAATCACTGTCTCCCCTCACCCTCAAAGTGAGTGGTTTGGCGTGATGGTCTCTAGGGTCCTATTTACTCTAATAGTCTATAATCCTAAATTTCATTTACTCCTTCCACAAGGCATCAAAAAGTGAGGACATAGTCAGTGATGTCAGAGGCTAAAGGGAGATAGGATAAAATAAAGAATAAAAGGTGTCCACTGATTTGGGCATGCTTAGGGTGGAAGAACATGCTGAATTGAGGAATAAATAAAAAGTAAGTGGAACCCGACTGCAAAGGAGAAAAAGACACAGAGTGGCAGCCAGGGCTAAGAGGAGTCTGGTGAAATTAGGGAAAACAGAAACAATAAAAATATAAAACATACCTCATATACGATCATGTAAAAGCAATTCAAGTGGTCATATGTTATTAAGCTTATAGGATACTTTTTGGTTTTTAGAAAAATATCCACCAGTATTTTTTTAAAAATATATTTTATTGATTTTTTAGAGAGAGGAAGAGAGAGGGATAGAGAGTCAGAAATATCGATGAGAGAGAAACATCGATCAGCTGCCTCCTGCACACCCCCCACCGGGGATGCGCCCGCAACCAAGGTACATGCCCTTGACCAGAATCGAACCCGGGACCCTTGAGTCCGCAGGCCGATGCTCTATCCACTGAGCCAAACCGGTTTCAGCACCCACCAGTATTAAATAAAAAATGGGGTCCTGAATGTTTCTGTTTTAGGATAACCTGGTAAGAAAAATCTGACGCTGATGGAAGAGAGGAAAGATTAATTGTGCTCAACAGAAGGATGACAGAATCTTTCTTCTTATTCCCCAAAGTTCTAGCCTTCAAGAAATAGAAGTTCCTGGACATAGCAGATGCCAGGAGATTTAGGGGAAGAGCATGCTATTGGAATGTGACAAACCTGGGTTTTTAAACATAGCCATGGGAAGAGTGTCGAATAGACTTACTGGCACTTGGGGAAGACTCATGACCTAGCCCTTCTTTAATATTTTAAAAACATGTAGTCAACACATATTTAGGGGCAAAGCTGATGAGGGGAGGGTTAAGAAGGAGGATGCTGGAGGCTGTGGCTCAGCTCTCACCCTACACATGTGTCTCTCATCAGCAAAGCAAAGGCTGACACGTACTCAGACTGTCTCATCATAAAAGGAAGTTTATTAGGTTCCTTAGAAGTCTTACCTTATACCTCAAATGATTTTTCAAAGTTTTATGTTCCAGTAGTCTACCTGAGGATAAATTTGTATGTGTGTATGTGTGGGCATATGTGTATGTGTGTGGGGGTGTGTGTATTTTTTGACCTGGAAGTAAAGAAACAAAAAACATTCAATTTTCATTATTCACAGTAGTTACATCCTATAAAGTTGTCACAAACCCTGAATTAGTGAATACTGAACCATTGCTCCTAGGGGAAATATAAGGTTAGGTTCCTCTGAGCCTCAGTCATGACATTTTCATCAACTAATGAATATGTAACCTTTATTATGTGCATTTCTGTTTAAAGGTACTTTATTTACTATATATAGTGGCTTCATTAACATTAAGCTTACAGCCAAGAGCAGTATAACTCATGCCAGAATGAAGCTCATCTAACACACCTGTTTTCTCCATAAGGCGCATTCTTGTGCTTTGGAAAACCAGACAGGACTTTAGCACTATGCTCGGGGCCATTTTAAACACTGAAATCATCAACAGAAAGCACTAACACGGCAAAGATGTAGCACTAAATAGACCATGAAAAAGACACTTGTTTACAATATGAGAGCTGAAACGAGAAGGGAGAGGTCACCTCATTCAGCCTTGTCTGAGAATGTGCACGTCGGGTGACTCAAATTTTTTCATCACTCTGCACATGTCCTTGAAAGACTAAGAAAGTGCCACAAGTACTGATTTGGGGTTACAAATAAACTTTAGCTGGTAGGTGAATTAACAAAAACAGAGTTTGTGAATAATATATGTATGTATATTGCTATTGGGCAAGTTCCCTAATCTCTTTAAGCCTAACTTTAAAATAAGATGAATAATACTTCATTATAGTGCTACCATGAGAATTAAATAAAATTATCTATGCGAAACATCCACAGAATACACAATACCCTTTCTGAGACACTGTGGAAGGAAGACATCACCCTTTCCCATTTAATCCCCTTTTTCTTCATTTGGGGGCCTCTTTTTTTTTTTCACCAGACTATTCATGGTGAGCAGTTCTAACTTTTAATCTGCCTAGAACATTTTCCCCTTGGAAAATTATACTGGAAAATCATTAGGTTGATTTTTAATCATCATAGCTAATCTGTCTCCTATTGCAAATGTCAAGTGCTCAGTGCTTGCTTCAGTTTCTCAGATCTTCTCTTTCACATTTTGTACTTGAAGGTGAAATCCATGCCTACGAAAAGAGCCCTTTTGTATCCAGTCCAGATGCATTTGAAACTTGAATGCCTTTGCCTTCTCTCCTGTTTTTATTTTTTTGTTTTGTTTCTCTTCTCTGCCTGATCAATACCTTCCCATCTAAAGAAGCAAAACATTCTCTCTGTTCTGTTCCCCTTGCTGCTGATTCTCTGACTCAAGGGGACGGGGGTGAGCATGGGGGAAAGACAGACAGAGTCTATATTTAACCACAAAGATAATTCTTTCTCCTTGACACGTCCAGCAGCCCCAGAGAGAATCTGACATTTGAGGGGACTGAGTAGCAAGAGTAATTCTTATTTATCTGGAGATTGGAACAGAAGGGATTGGGAGCAGCAAGTGAACTGTGGGGGTGAGAATGAGTCAGGGATTTGGGGGAGGGAATACAGAGCAAGTAAAGAAGAAGTAATTATGTATCAACAATGATAAAAGGGCAGAGAGCAAGACTTCTGAATGAGCTTCCTTAAATACTACTCTGAATTGCCTTCAGGAAAACTGTACAGCTTGGAGTGGGGACAGGTGGTGCAGATGGGGGGGTTGATGGCTGTCCCAGCTGCTCAACTACTCTGCATCCTAAATCAGCTCTTCTCAAACTTGGATGTGCATATGAATCACCTCTGGATCTCGTTAGAATGAAGATTCTAGTTCAGTAGGTCTGGGGCCCTTTCTGTGATTTTGCATTTCTGGCAAATTTCCAAATGAGGCTAATGCTTCTGGTCTTTGGATCCCACTTTGCGTAAGCAAGGTTCTAATAAAGTGCTTTGGGAGAGAACAGACAAGTAAAAACAAGGGGAGGTGTTCAGAGGCCATGTCGTCTCCCCTGTTTATATATAGCCCTCTCTGTTTTCAAAATCTCATTTTGGATTTACCTTCCTCTTTGTCTTTCCCCATCTGTACTCAAAGCACTTGGAGATCAGGGACTGAGTTTTGTTGATCTTTGCATGTAAGGGTTTGCCCAGAGTAGGCACTTTCTAAGTATTAAAGTTGTACTTCAAGACATCCCTCTTCCTCCATGAAGTTTTGCCAGATCATTCCAGCCCTACAGCACTTATTATCTGTATCAGTTATTTGGCAATTAATCTTATACAGTCTTATGACAGCTTTTGTATTGTTGTACTGGACTGTTATATATCTTTTGAATTGCTATTTATTTTTTTAGCCCCTTTATGTATTGACTCTGTAGCTAGATTGTAAATAAATTCTTTGAGTTGAGGGACTATATTATCATTTATTCATCAATCATGTAGTTGGTACCTACTTTGTATAAGGCAATGTGCTAGGGTCTTGATACACAAAGACAAATAAGGTGGGATCACTGAGGGACAGAACAGTGTAGTGAGAAGGGCTCAGCTCTCAGAGCCAGAGAGAACTAGGCTTGAACCCTAGACCTGCTACTTTCTAGTTCTGTGGCCATAGACAAAATATTAAACACACTCCAGCCTTGACCTTTGCAGATGTGAAATAGGTTAAAACCATCAATCTTACAGGCTGTAGTGAGTTTGGCTGAAATGATATATAGACTATACCTGGGATGAGTAGCACGTGTGCATTCAGAAAACAAAAAATCCTTGCTCTTCAGAAAGTCACCACCAAATAGTTCAGAAAAACAAGTACTTGCCCTGCTTGGGTGACTCGGTTGTAGTATTGTCCCATACACCAAAAAGGTTGTGGGTTCAGCTCCTAGTCAGGGCACATACCCACGTTGTGGCTTGGATCCCCAGTTGGGGTTGAGTACAGGAGGCAGCCAATAGATGTTTCTTTCTCACATTGAATGCTTATCTCTCTCTCTCTCTCTCCCATCCTCTCCCTCTAAAAATCAATAAAAACATATCCTCGGGTGAGGGTTAAAAATAAAAGAAAAGCAATAGCTCACAAATAGCCAAAGTACCAGGAGAGCATAGTGGAGCCCCTCTTTATAATTCCTGCAGGGTCTACCAGAAAAGGACTTAATAAATGTCTTGTTTGATTGAAGCCAAAAATAGCACCTTCTACCACAAAGGTGTTTGATAAAGTAAATGCAATCCAATTTATTACTTTCAATCTATCTTCGTTTTCTTGACTCTTCCTATGATCGGGCCACAAACTTGGCTCTGGAAGGGTATAGGGATCTGTCAGAGGCAGTCCTTGCTCTTTCATGGGGCTCTTAAGATTAACTCTGCTTACAAAAAAAAAAAAAAAAGTATAACATAAGCAAGAACTAGAAGTACAAATGAACAAATAAGCTGAGGAGAGTAAAGAACTATCTGTTCTGATGATGGTGGGAAGGAAGATGGGGCATGTGAGCAGAAAGAGGACCTGAGCTGCAGGGCCATAGATGAGAGGCCAGTTAGGATAGTTTGGAAGAAAGTTAGAGTTGGCAGAAAGCAACCGACATGTATTCCTGTTGCCAGGAGATCGCAGACAAGATGACATCACACCAAGGGCCCTAGGGGTCCATGGCCTCATGTGCTCTGACACCCTCACTCTGAAGGTTAATCTTTCCTTTGGTCCAGGCGAGGAACGCAAAGACGAGAAGATAGCTGCCCCACATAAGGGTAAGGCAGTGCGGATGTCTGGTATACCAGAATCTGATTGCCAGCCTGGAGATTGGGTTGAGTCTACACAGAAGAAGATCAGGAGAGCACAACAGCACAAAGCTCCTTTGTCTTCCTGGCCAGGTTATTTTTTCTAGTTGTCTACTCAGAGCAAGGCCAAATATTTCTACCGACCTAGTCTTCAAGTCTTTCAAGACAGCGCCGAAAAGAATTGATGAACTGTGGCCTCTAGTTTTGGTCAATCCATCAATTTCTGGTAGTGGCAACTATAAGGAGGCAGTGAGCCCAGAGTGATTAACAATGTCAGTCTGTCTGACCAATCATGGTGCTCAGTTCTCTAACTGATCCCTGGTTCTTTAATGCTGCCTTCAGAATCCACTGAAGTAAATGTGGGCCTGACTTATGGCCCATGTTCCTCCCACGCCGAGGGATGTCACCCAGAGTGACTTTTGATGGCCTCAGGGTGCCTTTCGAGAAGCTTTGAAGAATGTTCTTGGATCCAGAAAAGTCATTCAGAGGGATTTCACTTAATGTAATATGAATGAGAAGTACTGTTCAGAGCTGTGTAAGTTTCTCCAAACATACATAGAAACTAAGATATTTCATGCTCACTTCTGTCAACCCAGCAACCAAGCACGAACCACCATGCCATAAATCACAGTTAATGGATTTTCATCTACATGCTTCAGCCTTTAGCATAGTTTTTAAATTTGCTTTTAATTTGTATTGATCTCCCCCTGCTTCTTCAATCTTCCAGCATCCACAGCTGAGAGAATGCTGCAGTGGCGCCCTGACCCCAGGTGATCTGGAGGAAGAAAGGGTCCATGCCCATACCTTCACACTCGAGCACCGTCTTCTACAACTTGATGGCAGGGTCCGGAAAGAGGACCCTGTGTGTTTAGAGTTGGGAGAGAGAGAAGAGAAGGCTGAGAACATGCTGGATCTCCCCATGCTAACTCATCACAGTAGTAACGAATCTGTCTTGCCATTCATGTGACATCGGCCTCCAGAGAAGAAGGCTGGGTACGTGGTTAGAAACACAGACATTGGAGCTAGGGGAGCTTTCTGATTAAAATGGGCAACCAGGTGACCTGAGTGAGGCATCAACTGAAAAATTCATATCCAGTACCAAGCCTATTAAAGACCAAGGGTAGAAATTAACCTCGCTTAGCACAGTGATTAAGCTGCTGTCAATTGAGCCCTTTTCTACTAGTGCGAAAAACGTACTGATTTTTCTTTTCTTTAATTGGATTAAAATGAAGGAAACCCAAAAGCTCAGGGGAAAGAAAGCTGAGCAGAACCCGCCCTCTCCGGAGTCCTCCGACTCTTGCAGCTGTGCCGCTCCAGGTGGGAGGTGTGGTGTGTGCCTTTGATACCTGGTTGCAGCAAGCTGGAAACCCGGCTTTCATTCCTGGCAGGCTAACTCTGCCAGCGGCTCTGAGATGGACTTACTTCAGATGCTACTGACCACTGGAGCCAGAGAAAGAAGCGAAGGACGTTCTTCAGCTGACAGGCAGTTAGAATCTCTTGCTCTCTTAGGACATGAGGAACCTCTGGCTGGTGACGAGCACCTGACTATGTCTGTCTTCCCACTGGATTCTGGGATTCTAATATCTCTCTCTTGTTTCTGGAAAAGATCTGTGTCTTGTTCTCATTAGCCTGAGTTGAGTAAGAAGAATAGGTAAAGGATGAGGATGATGGCCCTGGGATGATCCCGGAAGAGGGTTCCCTGGGCCAATGCCAACCTATACAGGGTTTAATCAGCAAAAGTAAGTTTACAGTTGTTCATATGGAAAATAATATAATAATTAATAAATAATAATACAAGAATAACCTCTGCTTTTTGTACTCACAACTGTAAACCTACTTTTGCCCACCCTGTGTAGTATCTTTGGGGGAGTCAGGAAAAGGTGGCCCTCTGGGTGAACATAGTTGCTTGTCCTTACTTCCTGATGACCAGATGGACCATTTGTGCAAAAAAAAAGAGGAGCCCTTCATGGGAGTGAAAACTGGGTAAGGGGCTCCAACACAGCCCCGATGGTGCCCAGCTTGATGGTCAGAATGCAGGTTTCAGCCATCTCTCCCCACCTCAGTGGGGTGCACAGGAGGTGGGAGGGTGGGGAGG
Source organism: Eptesicus fuscus (assembly GCF_027574615.1). NCBI lineage: Eukaryota > Metazoa > Chordata > Mammalia > Chiroptera > Vespertilionidae > Eptesicus > Eptesicus fuscus. The sequence continues at coordinate 32,547,495 of NC_072494.1, read as the reverse complement.
GCACGATCTGCATAACCTAGGTGATACCCTGGTGACACTCTGAGAACAAAAAGGCAGAGTGGGACACCTCTAGGCACCAGGGCTATACATGGAGGATGAGGAACCCTTTACTTCTGTAGAAACTTCTTAGCAGGGACTACAGGATTTTGCTGGTTCTGGGCTCGGCTAAACAAATGTTGGTTAATTAGGAATACAGGGCTCCTGAACTAAAGCAGAGCCAAAGCCACAGACCAGGCTAGGTGCTGAGGGAAAGAAATGATTGCCGCCTCCCAGATTCGTGTCCTGATCAGCACGACTGGTCTTTCCCTGTGGGCTGGCGTCTCCAGCCTCCCCGCAGCCTCTGGAGCCTTAGATTCACACACAGCTATAGCAGCCCTTGAACTTGTCCTCGGATGGACTCAGGACACATTCACACTGACAACAGTGCACACCCAGGTCCAACACTCTCCCTGTTTTTCTGAAGTTGTATGATTCTCTTATGTCTCAGTTCCTGGTCATCATGAACTTGAAACGGGTCTGTGAGGAGGATGTAAAAAGAAAAGTGATTTCGACCAATGACTTGAATGATTGAGAAGAATTTCAGAGCCAGACAATGATCATTGTGCAAGAAATAAATCTGCTGGGTGTGACCTGGAAGCTATACTAGACACACGTGTACTATCTATACATAGATTCGAAGAACAAGGTTAACTTTCTTCTCTATCTCTCCTCCCTCCCTCTCTCTCTCTTCTCTCTCTCCTTCCCTCTCTTGATGATTCCATTACCAAAATAGAAACCAATTGTTTTCTTCTTCCTAAATACTTTTCTTCCTAAATACTCTGAATACTGTTTCTTCTTTAATACCCTACAAAACCATTACCATGTGAATAGGTTTCAGCCAGCACAATCAGGAGCCTTTTCTGGGTTTTGCCAGATGCTTACAACAGACCCACACTCCTGAGCACCAGTGAACATTTTAAAACTGTTGTTCATTCCCCTCCACCCCCACCCATCCGCATGCCTCCTTTTCCTTCTTCCTATGGGAGTACAGTCTTAGCAGGGACCCGGATTCTGGGGGCTCCCTTCTGAACTTTCCTCACAGCAGGTGCATTCTTTTTAACCCCACAGTCACCTGCATGGGCTCTGGGCTGCTGTGGAGCTGGGAGGCCACCCTGCCCTTTTGCCTGGCCCGCCAGCTCTCCTGTGGCCAGGCTCACACAGGGGCCCCTGTAATTCCAGGGGAGAAGGAAGCTTTGGGGAGACTCGCCAGCCCTCCCTCTGGACTAGGACAGTCTTCCTCCCTCCCTCTGCTCCTCATCCCAGGGGCTGGGAGGATTAATGCAGTTGGCATGTAGTCCTGGGTTCCGCTGAGGATGCATGAGGCTGGGGACAGGGTGCTGGTGCCATCTTCCAGGGACGGATGTGTGGGCCCTGCGAGCACTCAGCTTGGAGGCAATAAAAATGTTTTCTTTTCTTTTCTTTTCTTTTCTTTTCTTTTTTTTCTTTTCTTTTCTTTTTTTTTCTTTTCCTTTTGTTATCAATCAGTCAACGAAGCAGATCCGCTGCCAGGTTGACACTGAGAGGGACGCGATGCATACTGACAAGGCGCCTGAATGTATATTTTTCTGAACTAGGATGATTTTTTTTCAATACAGTCAGTATTCTGACCACTGTCCCACGTTGACATTTTTATTGTCTGTAGCTCAATTTCATGGAGCAGATTTGGTTTTCTTGTCCAATCCTGCGATTCTTTTCAAAACAAACCAGCCTCACTCCCGGTGGTGCCTTTGTTTTGTCCCTCTTTCTGGGGGAACGTTTCTTGAGGACTGAATTCATACAGTTCTGGGGGGAACAAAAATCACTCATTTTCTCCAAGAAGCCTTTTTGTTTCACCCCACTTGTTTCCAAAGAAGCAGACCTTCTTTTTTATTATAACAATAATAAAATAGAAAAGAATATTTATTGCAAGCTAACGCTGCAACAGGCACCTTCCACTTGGCTCCACAGTCATGATGGCTGTTATTCATCACAAATCCCTCTGAGGGAAGTGCTAACATTAGCTTCATGTTACAGAGAAACAAATGCAGACTCGGGGAGGAGTGGGAAATAACTTGCTCAATATTATAAGGTCATAAGTGGCAGAGTCAGGATTTGAACTCAGTTCTTTCTGGTTAGAGAGGCTAGGTTCTTAATCACAACCCAACCACACTAATGCTGCAGATACAACCTCAGTTTTCACATCTCATTTCATGGGACATTCCTCAACTCCCTGGATACTGACACCCCAGGTAGAAGGAATTGTCTGTGCAAAGGTTTACAAAGATGTCAGAAAGCAAACCCCTGAGGGCGGAAACTCCCTATTCTTTGTTATTTCAAATGCCCACTTCTGCTAGTATCTGACAGCCCCAGGAACTCTTCCCTAGGTACTGGAGGTGAATGTTGATTTGTTTAATCAATTCCAGCCCCTCCTCTCCCCCCTATTGCCAGTGATAAGTCATGGCATGGGCACATGATGCTGACCTGGCCGATGAAGGGAAGTCAGCCGGGGCTTCTGGAGACATATTCCTCACCTGTAAAAGGAATCGCTGAGATATGTCCCATATTGCCTTTGAACTTTGTGTGAGGATGGGATGCCGTATTTAAGATATGAGAGGGGAGGCCAAGATAATGGCAGAGATACTGACACAGAACCCTGATATTGAGCTGCTAAATGTATCAACCTTGGGATCACTTACTTTCTTGATATGGGAGATAATAAATGTCTTTATTAGTAAACAGCTTTTCATTGGTTTTTCTGTCAGTTGCAGCCTAGAGAACCTTACTTGATGGAGCAGGTGTGAGAAACCACACCTATACCCTCATCCTACCTTAATGCCTTTACTCTTGCCCTTCCTGTTCTCATAGATGCCTTTTTACCCACTCCATCTGTTCAAATCCTACCCTATGAGATACATCTCAAATATCCCCTACCTGCACCCAAACCAGTATGATTCTCCCTTCCATCTGACTTCATCTCCATTTTAGAAGGCCATGACACATTCTTCCCAGCATTGTGGTTATTTCTGCGCTTGTCTTATTCCTACTACTAGATTGGAAGATCCCTGAGAATAGAGACTATATCCTATGCTTCTTTGAAATCCCTGAAGTGCTTCCCTAGTGTTTGACCTCAGTGGGTGCTCAATACATGCTTGATAAATTTAATGGTCAACAGGAACCCATATTCGCAAGGGAAGAAGTGGTGACGGGGGTCTAGGAAGAGGTGAGATATAAACAAAGGAGAAGCTGTGATCTGGTTAATATAAAGTAAAAGGGAGGCCCAGCTAGCAGAGAAAGCAGAAGACCTGGAAACCCGTGATTTCAGAGCGTGGAGAATTGCCAAGTTTAGAAAGCCGTGTCGCCTGAAATCTCAGGTGAGGGCTGACAGCACCATATTGGGTAGCAGTTGACAGCTGAGAATGAGGGACTTAGAAACTAAAAAATAACAAGCACAGAAATACATTTATACACACGATCATACTGTTCATCACAAATAATGTATTTGCACCTTAATAATGTAGGAAAGACAGCCTGACTCTAAAATCAGGGGTGGTCGGTGTGACATGTACCTAACAGGTGAGATTTCTGGTAATAGACTGATCACTCACTGCCAGGTTCCTCTGAGCCAGTCCTTGGGAGCTATTACAACGCCGCACACCAGCTCCCTGGACCTCAGAACAGGTCCTGGTTGACGCTAGAGCAGCTTTGGAAACCCAAGAATGCGTGGGAGCTGCAAAGAAAGTGGTAAAATATATTTGCAGCTGAGCAAATTTCAGAACTTCTTGTGACATTCAAGGCTGCAGGCGTGTGGGCCAGACATACCACATGGGTAGGTGTGGAAGATGCTGCTTCTAAGATCTGAGCAGAAGAGAAAATATGAGGAAGTGAGGGCTCTGGGTTTTATTATGGGTGGAGAAACGAGAAAGCAAAACTTTTTAAGGCCAGAACTTGGAACATAGGCACCTGGATGTTACTATGTACTGAGAAATTTTGACTAGAGGGCTGGATTGGGTCTTTTTTATTCTGTTAACTAGAGCTCATTTACATCCTCCTCCTTTACTTCTGCTCTTTCCTCCTTTTTCTTCTTTCTCTCATCCCTTTCCCTCTCTCCCTTCCTGAGAAGCATGGCTCCTACATCTGTGGAGCAGTGCCGTGGCTTCAAATGGATGAAGTAGTGACCAGGTTAATTTATGTCTGCATCCACTTTTAGGAAAGTGGACACTCAGCTTGTGCACAGAGCCAACTTGGAATTGTGGAAGTGGGCTAAGAGGTGTCCATTTTTCATGTGAAAACTCAAATGGAGCCTCTCTCGGTCCTCATTACCTATGCTGACCCTTTCCATAATGCATTTGGCTGTTTAGGGAATATTTCTGTGTCTTTGATGGACTGATGGACATGCAGATAGAGAGACCTGGTGGAAGAACACAGGAATGGATTACACATAGAAAATGACTCTGGGCTCTCCTAAAAAAAAATGGGTCACAGCCTCCCTCATTTTGTAAAGATCACAAAACTAGAAGTCAGGAGAGTCAAGGTCTAGTCTAACTGCCATATGTCGCCAAATGATGAGCACACCCCTTTTCTTTCCTGGACTTCATCTTCTTGACCTGTGACGTGAGGGCATTGGACTGAATGAGTCCTAAAATCCCTTCCAGAAATTTCACTTTGTGTTTCTATGATTCCCAACTGTGCACTCCTAGGCTTACAAAGCAAGAATGAGTGCAGGTGACATTAAAGCCCTAGCAGCCATCACATTCCATCCAGGGAACCTGGCCTTGGCCAGCCCACAGGCTCTAGATATCCTGGACCACAGGGCAGGGCTCTGCTGCCTAATATCCTGGCTTAGGTGAAGTGCGGTATGGATTTCCATATAAAACAGTGGTTCTCAACCTTTCTAATGCTGCGACCCTTTAATACAGTTCCTCATGCTGTGGTGACCCCCAACCATAAAATTATTTTCGTTGCTACTTCATAACTGTAATTTTGCTACTGTTATGAATCGTAATGTAAATACCTGTGTTTTCCGATGGTCTTAGGCTCTACAGCAGCACTTCTCAACCTGTGGGTCGCAACCTGAGAACCGCTGCTGTAGAGCCTAAGATCATCAGAAAACACAGATATTTACATTACGATTCATAACAGTAGCAAAATTACAGTTATGAAGTAGCAACGAAAATAGTTTTATGGTTGGGGGTCACCACAACATGAGGAACTGTATTAAAGGATCGCGGCATTAGGAAGGTTGAGAACCACTGATATAAAAAGAAGGGTTTTATCCGATAGGCATGTATCAAGTTTTCTGTTTTATCCGATAGGCATGTATCAAGTTCAGTGATGCTGGGTGGACTTAACTGTGTGCTGATACTCAGCGGCCATTTGGAAAGCCCACCAGTCAAATATGAGTCACCCATCACAGCCTTTCACAATTCTTCAGCTGCATTTTTTGTTGCCATGTTTAGAAACCTGGCCTTTGCCCCTCCAAATGCCTCTGCTCATCTGCTGTATTTGCCCCTGTAACCGGGTCCAGATGATGCCTGTGTCTCAGTCCCACTCAAGCTCCTCTCCTTCCAACTCCCCAGCATCTCCCACCCGTCTTTTTCTCACATCCTCCGCCTCTCAAGTTCCGTGCAAATGAATCTTAAAGGAGTGCCATTCATTCGATTCACTCTGGTTCTCACTAGGCCTGCTGTCTGGTTTCATAATGTTCTGGGTTTGTGAGCCAGTGCTGTTTTATAACTCTAGTTTGTTTAAGTTTTATATGGAACACACACGCACGAACATCAAGCAACTCATATAATTCTTGGTTTAAGTACCGATGTAAACCCACAACGAAAAACCGACGGTGGCCTGAAGCCTGAAGCATGCGTACTGACCCAGCTGCACAGAGCGTTCAGGAAGGACCCCTCTTCATCCTCTGGGACAGCCCTCTCCTCACCCCGAGCCGGAAACCCATGAATAACCGCTGTCATCCTAGCACGGGAGGGAGGACATCTACCTGGGGCCTGCTTGTCTGAACACAACAGTCACTCTTCTCAGCAGCAACATTTGTCCAAGGGCTGAAAGAGCAGAGGGAACACAACAGAAGTAGCGCCTGCACAGCGCGCTACAAGTTGCACAGCACTTTATTCAGGTTGTCTCTGGGAGGCATCACTCCTGACCAAGGGTCCTTACAACTCTCATTAAACTTAGCTTTAAGTCCTAGCTCTAGAAATCATTCTCTCTCTCTCTCTCTCCCTCTCTCTCTCTCTCTCTCTCTCTCTCTCTCTCTCTCTCTCTCTCTCTCTCTGTCTCTCTCTCTCTCCATACACACATGGGGAGAAAGATACACACATAGACAGACACACACACAGGGGTGGGCAAAATTAGGTTTACAGTTACACAGTTTTATCGGGACATCCTTTGAGTTAATAAAGCTATTGCAATAGTCATACCCTGCATGTCTTTTTCCATATGAACAACTGTAAACCTACATTTTCCAACCCCTGTTTATATATATATATATATATATATATATATATATATATATATATATATATATATCTTAGAAACCTAGCTTTTCTCCTGGATCATCAACAACTCCCGAGGCAGCAGAAGACAGTAGCCCAGACCTGACTAATGGTCATAGGGACCTGACCAATGGTCACAGGGACCTGACCAATGGTCACAAGGTCTGGACCTCTGCAGGCTGGACATCTCAACCTAAGTTATGTTTCAGTTCCTGAGCCCTAAGGTAGAATAACCCCTGGCTCCTTTTCCATGAAGCTGGTCAGAGGGACACAGGGACATACCTCGGAACTGTCCTTAAAACCTGAAAAGTGATTTATTAACCTTACCTCACCTCTGACCAATCAGCTCCCAGCACGACCCCGATTCCCTAACCCACCGTGTCTTGTTATTTTGTTCCCTGTAACCTGTATGCCATTGGGAGTTCGGGCTTGGGGGCATTAGCTTCCCATTCTCCTGGGTGACGCCATTCATAATAAAACAACCAATCTTTCTCCACTGCAGGTCTCAGTGTCTGGTGTCAGACTCTGCTGGCGCCCGTGGGTGACCTCTTTCTGTTTGATAACACTCCCACCCCATGACGACATATGTACTATCTCCATGGAGGGAGGAAGAGGAGGCCCAATGAGTTTAATTTATTTATCATTAAGTTATTAAACAGTGGATTCAGGTTTTAAGCCAATATTTGCCTCTTACAGAGTCTATGGAATTTCCACAGTATGGAAATAATGGCAATGATGGGAAAATGTAGACTTTAGAGAGACTGATGAATATTTTAACTGAATTTATTAGACTACATATTAGTATTCCTTAGAGATCAGTCACCCTACGAAGTCTACTACGATGGGTAACTTTAGGTCACCACATATCATAGGCATTCCTTTATTTATTCCTTCATTCAACAAATATTTTAAAAATCCTTAATGAGTTCAAAGTCCAATGCCAGTTGTCAATGTATAAACACACATGCTCATACACATCTGTGTGTGGAACCAGACATGCCTCCACTTTTCTCTCTCCATCCCCAATGGGCCTCTGTCATGGCCAAGGTCCCTGAACACTGATCTTCACAAACCCCCCTCAAGTTAATGCTCAGAGTCCTCTGCCAATGGCTAATAGGAAGTAGCTTGAAGGGCTTTCAAGACCCTGGAGTGAAGTCAATTTTAAAGGTACCACCACCTTCCTGAGGACCCCTAGCTTCACCTTCAGTGTATCCTTGGGTGCCCCTCTCTTAGCTTTCATTACCTACAAATAAGGGCGATTTATTTCTCCCTCAAACTGTTTCACAGATTCAAAGCCACTCTGTAAGACGGCATGCTAGTTGGTGAATTAAAACTGCAATCTGGACTGTCAAGCTGCTAGTCAGCGCCGTGCCTGCAGAGGACCGGAGAAAGGAGAGCAGGCAGCCGGGGGGCCAGCATGCCAGGGAGCCAGAATGGCAGGGAGACGTGGGTGGGGGTGGTGAGAACAGCACTCTCCCTCCTGCTTTGTGCCTCAAGAAAGGTAGAAGACAAGGCCATTGTGTGTGTTCAATGGCTTTGCTTTGGTTTTGTTCTTTTCCCACACTGACAGCAGGTGGGCAGGGGGCTTGCTTCATTGTTTGGGTCTTCTCTTCTCTCTGTGTTGTCAACAGCACCCCTCTACAAGGAGACAGACAAGGAATAGTTTGTTTTTTAAAAAAGATTCTTTTGTTTCCTGTCTGGTTCTCTGCAGCTAGGAAACAGCTCTCACAAAGAAAGATTTTTAAAGAAATGCTACATAATTCAGAGACAGGTCAGTCCATTTATCTGTGGCACCATCGACTTAATGATCCAGATTTCTTTCCAGTGCATCTTGCCCACCACCAAGGAGAGCCACCTAAAACCTGGGTTCTAGAAAACCTTAGATAGATGCCCTAATAAGATGGGCTCCTGCCCAGCACCACCATAATTTATTAATTGATGATAATGGGTGGAAACTTGGGTTATTTACAGCAGAGTTTTCTGAGCTTTTATTGATGCTGCTAATTCTTGGCAGCGAGAAGGGAGAGTTGGCAGGTTCAGCAATCCAAAGAGAGGCACTATAAAGATCTATCCTCAGAACAGCACCCAAAAAGCAAATAATTTGTGATACTCAGAAGCAGTTGTGAATATTCAACTAGCTGAGAGTTTAGGTTGAGGTTATTTCCCAAACAAATCATCATGGTAGAAAGGTTTAAAGAGAGAAAATGTGGAGAATAAGGAAAGGTGTTGCTAAACAGTGCTTACCCCAGCCCCGAGGTCACATTGAGTATATGCAGCCTCAAGAAAGCACAAAGGTAGTGTTAGATGGTGAGTTTAGGTCAATTAAAGCAGAACACATTTTGTAATTTGGATGTCACATCAAATTCCTAGAGAGTGTTCATTTGGTGTCACTCACTATATGGAGTTTTAAACTAAAAAAATTAGAAAATAAATTCTTAAGATAGAACCTGATGTATTGGTAACAGCAGCCATCTAAGCTCCCAGTTAATTGGTGATTGCAACTATCAGATGTTGGTTGGTAACACCTATTGGTGAAACTGGGGATTGCATTTCATCACAGACTATTTAGGGGCATAGCTTGTTCTGTTGCACTTCATTATATTTTGCTTTATAGATTTTTTTTTTTACAAATTGAAAACCCTCCACCAGTAAAAATATTATGACTTGCTTTATTATGATAGTCATTTTATTATGGTGGTCTGGAACCAAACCAGAAATATCTTCAAGATATGTATGTATTCAATATATCCAGTTCATAGTTATTAAGTAACTGTTATGTGCCCAACTTTGTTCTAGGCAACAAGAGACAATAGTAAGTAAAGATTGTCACATTTTCTGTTCTAATGGACAGGGAATCTAATGAAGAGAGACAGACAATCAGATAATAACCAAATAAGTAAGATAATTTCAGATAATAGTAAATGGTATAAAAATAATAAAACTTGGTAATAAAATAGAAAAAAAATAGCTATGGGGTTGAGTGTGAGACTTCTTTACCTAGAAGTTAGGGTAGGACTGACAAATGAGCTGAGACCAGAATGAGAAAAGTTAAACCATATAGAAACCTATAGGAACAACATTTCATAAACTTGGGATATCAAGTAGCTTTTAATTATTTTTCTTATTTTTAATTGAAGTATGATTGATGTATAATAAACCTTATATACTAAATGTTTACAATTTGGTGGTTTGTTTGTTTGTTTTACAATTTAAGGTTTTCTTTAAAGATTTTTAATTGATTTTTAGAAAGAGAGGAAGGGTGAGGGAGGGAGAGAAACATCAATGTGAGAGCAAAACATTAATTGGCTGCTCCCTGAATGAATTGAGCCCGCAACCTGGCATGTGCCCTGACCAGGAATCAAACTGGCAACCTTGAGATGCAGAGGTTGATACCTAAACAACTGTGTCACACTGGACAGGGCTATAAGTTAAGTTTTGATGTAAGTATATTCTTATGAAACCATCACCATAATCAAGATAATGAAGATGTTGACTATATCCAAAGTTTCCTCATCTTCCTTTATGCTACCTCTCTGCCCCCCTTGCATTCCTCACTCCAGTCCCCAGGTAACCACTAATCTACTTTTGTCACTATAGCTTGGTTTGTCTTTTCTAGAACTTTATACAAATGGCATCATACATTCTGTATTGTTGTTGTTATTGTCCTAACTTCTTTCACTCAACAGAATTATTTTGAGACTCATTCATATGTTGCATCTGTCAATAATCCATCCCTCTTAACTGCTGAGTAATATTCCATTGTATTGTTATACCACAGTTTGGTTAGCTTGAGGTGTTGATGGATTTTGGGGTTGTTTCTAGTTTTTGGCTGTTACAAATAAAGCTGCCATAAGCATTCTTCTAAGTCTTTGTGTGGACATACACTTTCATTTATCTTGTATAAACATGCAGAAGTGAAATGGCTGAACCTTAGAGTCAGTACATATTTTGTGTAACTGCCAAACTGTTTCCCAAAGTGATTGTATCAGTTTATACGCCCACAGCACATGTGTGGGGAGGTCCAGCTGCTCTCACACTTGTATGGTCACTCTCTTAATTTCAGCCATTCAAAGAGGTGTATAATGTTTTCTCATCGTTCACCATGCTTACTTCTTTCTCTGAAGTCTTGATTTTGTTTGCCTCTAAGAATTCATTAGCTTTTCTAAGCTATGGTAAATAAATAAATAAATGAGTAGATAGGTGATAGATAGATAGATAGATAGATAGATAGAGTAAATTTGAGTACCTATCATGTGCCAAGTATGATTCTGCCAGGCGTCCTCAAACTACGGCCCGCGGGCCACATGCGGGTGTTTTTGCCGTTTTGTTTTTTAAAAAAACAAAAATAAGATATGTGCAGTGTGCATAGGAATTTGTTCATAGTTTTTTTTAAACTATAGTCCGGCCCTCCAATGGTCTGAGGGACAGTGAACTGGCCCCCCGTTTAAAAAGTTTGAGGACCCCTGTTCTAGGCACTAAAAATAGAGCATTGACATCTTCAATACTTACAACATTAGAGATAATCTTTCAAAAATGAATAAAAATAGAGTATTGAATAAGACAAAATCCTCAAGGAGTCTCCATTCAGGTGAGGCAGACAATAAACAATGTAATATAAGGTATCCATGGGTACGGTTTAGGAAAATAGAGCAATGCATGGTGACAGAGAGTGAAGGGACGAAGCCAGGGTGGAGCAACATTCTAAGATGACCTCAGATTGTCATACTATTTTCTCTGCCACACTGCCAGGTCCTCCAGGGCCTTTTACTACACTTCTCTGAAATATTTTGCACCACTGATTATGCTGAAAACGTATTTGTTAATTAATTATTCTTATTTCTATGTCCCCTTCCCCCAAGAATAGAGATCCTCCCATCTGTCCTTTTTTTTTTTTTTTTTTCTCACAGATGAATTCCTCACACATAGCTCAGGGCCAGGAGCACAGTAGGTATGTCTTTAATAAATATTAATTAGACAAATGGATGGAGGATGGGAGGAATGAATGCTACATAGGGCGAATGTGATGCGCAGGGAGAGCTCAGTGAGTGCCAAAAGTGAGGCAAGAATCCAGGTTTATAGGCACAGCCAGCTGAGGCCTCTTCTGCCAGCTTCCTGCTCTTGGCAGACACCTGTGCCACAGCTCACCCAGACTTTTGTCTTCATCCCGTTTGGCACTGATGGGATGCAGATGCTCTCCCAGGTATCCTTGTCGCCACCATCAAATGACCTGGTTCCACGTGAAATCAATGGCTCCAAATCCTTCTTATTGTGGCCTTACCATGACATTTACCACACTGGGGACAATTAGTGATGTGAGAATCTTCCTCCTTCCCTAGACTGAGAGCTTCTTGAGAGGAGGAGGAAGCCAGTCTTATCAACTTTGTGACCTTCTTGGCCCAATTTCAGGAGTAGGTAGGTACCCAAGAGCTCAGTAAATACTTATTGTATTAAATTGAATCCTAAGTTCCTCTAAATGATTCAAGATATCAGTGGAATACCCTTCACCACCCCAGAAGGCAGAACGAGGGGAAATAGTCTGTGTTCCTCAAACATGAGTTAGACTTAAGGAAACTTTTTTTTTTTTCTTTTTTGGTCACCTAAGCCGTTCAGATAAACTCCAACACACACTTTTATACTTGACAGTTTTTGAAAACAGGAGAAATTTTCATTCTGAAATGCTTTTGAAATGGTTTAAAGAAGAGACAGGGACATGGAGAAGATGACCTTTAAAAGTTGTTTGAAATTTGTTCAAATGTGTCACTTGGTCTTATCTGCAGGCAGCACCCTCCATGAGTTCAAGTTTCAATCCTGTGAAGCTGCCTGGGCCGCTTGAGTCCACTGAGGCTCTCCCTGAGAACTACAGACCTGTCCCAAAGTTCACGGCTGCTATAGAGCTCAGGAATGGTAGCCCTTGCGTGGCAGGGAGAAAGAAGTCAGAGAACAGGCAGGTCTGCAAAGCACAGTTCCCCTGAGGATCCCAAGCAAAACCTCCATCCAAGGCAGGTTGCCTCCATCACAACCTATGCAGTGTGGAGAAGGTTTATGGTGGCCTTGCCCTGGAGCTATAAAGTTTATTCCTACACATTAACTGATCCATTGTCCCTTGCCCCAGCTGCCTCTTTCATCTTCTTTGGTAGACCTGTCAGGATCCCCTTTTAAACACAGACCCAACAGAGGTGAGACAGCGCTGGGGGCACGTGGTAACCCTATAAGCACCTTAATAAAGATATTAATGTGGCATCCACTGCACCCTGGCAGGTCTTACATTACTCATGATCTGCTGTGCTATGAGAATCTAAATAATCTCAGCACCCTGCCTGTGCACTGACTCCGAGGCTGCTATCAATGAACAGCAGGAAGATCATTGCAGACAAAAGGAAACATCTCCGCATTGGGTGGCAAGTTGGGGGATTGGGAAGTTGTATCTGTGTTCAGTTTTACTTCTATGAGAACCTGTGTTCCCTCCCAGGTTATAACCTCTGAATCCATAAGGAAATATTTTATCCCTTCTTCTCTGATTTCAGAGAAGAAGGGATAAAGAGAGAGAAATAGATACATCAATGATGAGAGAGAATCATTGATAAGCTGCCTCCTGCATACCCTCCCTCCCCAACACTGGGGCTTGAGCCCGAAACCCTGGCATGTGCCCAGGAATTGAACCGTGACCTCCTGGTTTCATAGGTCGATGCTCAACCGCTAGGTCATGCCAGCTGGGCATGGGGGAATACTTTAATGCAAAGGGGGAATAAGATAGGAAAAAAATTATGGTGGTGATATTGTTATCTATAAAATGGGGATAATAATACCATTTCATCATTTTAATTTTTAAGACTAAAAGAGAGAAGGCACACAACAAGCTCAACACAGAGACTGACACTTAGAAACAAAGAATAGATGTCACGTTGGGTTACTATCTGCTCTAGTTTACCAACTTTCTGGGAAGTCAGTGGGGCATGTATGGAGGAAGAGGGGAAGAAAGGGCAGAAGTCAAAACAAGACAAGTGGGAACACAAGTCTTGCTGAGAGGCAGTGTAGAGCAGCAAAGAATGTGCGCACACTGAGAGCTGGGCAAGCCTGACATGCTATGGGAATGAAAGGTGTCAAGAATCCCCCACAGAGGGGACACAATGCATGTTGGTTCTTTACACTTTCCTCCTTCTCCTCACCCGCTGACTTGTTTCTCAACAGGAAATTCTTTCTGCCCCAAAGGACTTTACAATTAATTCATAACTAGGCTCAAATCCCAACATTAGGGATTATTTTTTATTCACGATCATCCTGGTTTCCACTACTAGCTGTGCATTAAGCATGTGGATCCATGTGTGTGACTTAACCAGATGGAGGCCTAGATGCCTCTTCTAATGACACGAAGACGTTAACATCTATGCCAGAGGGTTATTAGCATGATCATATGAGATAACACCTGAAGAGTACTTAGCATACAGTGGCTCTCAATAAATGATATATCATTGACAAGGTGCCCATAAGCACAACACAATTACAGGAGTACCTCCTAAAACAATTATATTGGCTAGAACGTATGCAGTTTTTACTAACAAAGAAAAAAATAAACGGCTTCACCCGAAACACTGGTGAGATCTGAAGGAAAGAAGATGCATCCATTCCAGAGACGGAATGCTAAGGAGGACACTTAAATTCTCTGCCTTCATTCCTGGAAATCTCTTTCACTGCCTCTTGATGTAATAAAACAACATTCCTACCATCTGACTACAATACTACAGCTTTTCTCCAGCTTGCTTGTGGCCTCTGACTGCACTCTCTGGGGAGATATCACACCCCACTTCACATCTGTGGTACCCACTTTGGCTTAAGTCCTTCCCTCATGAATACCAACCTCACGCAGGAGGAGCTTAGGGCAGGCGTTTGCTTCTCTGAGATGTGCTAACCCCCGGGCTTATTGGACTGCTACTTACTATGATGCTTGTTCGGTAGATTGGAAGACCTGAAGCTCAGGTTATAAATGAGTAGGTTCAAGCTCTAATGAGGAAATAACACAGAAACAGAGTGAATTTTAGGCTTTTTTCAAACTGCAATGGATTTTTTTTTTCAGGTTATGAAAGTGGTTTGTGTGTATTATTGTTCTAAGAGAAACCCTCCAGTTCAATAAAGGAGTAGCTGGAGGGCCCAGCCCTGGTGTGAAATGCATGTGCCAACCACCAGCCCCCACAGACCCTGCCTTACCCTGAAGAAGCATTATAATTGCAAAAACGATCTTTATTGTGTTTCTGATGAACACAAGGCTTTAATGACTTAATTTCTTAGAAGTAAAATCTGCATGACATTCTGGCCTTCATTGACACAATCCAAGAAGGCTTCTCATAACCTGGGCAGAAGGCAGGCCACTCGGTCTGAGGAGCAGGGATTAAACCCAGTTTTCTAATTTTCACCAGCACCCACAAAATCCCAAGTGCTGCTAACCCCCTCTGCTGGACTCCAATCCCTGCACTTAGGCCACAGGATGTTCCATTTTTCCTGCTCACATAGTCTGTCTTTGCTTTTGTCCATGTCCCTGCATGGTTAGCTAGCTATTCATTAACCTGGACTGATTGCCCCAGATTGTATCTCACCTGCTCCCTCTTGGCTGGCCTGCCATGTTACAGTCTGAACTTGGCTTTTCCCCTAGGTTCATGGTACCCATACGTCCTTTCTGCTTTACTAACTGCTCTCCTGATTCTGATCTCAACAATGCTCCAAGTCCATCCTTCTGGCTGGTCCTGGGTCCTAGGCCATCCTTCTGGCTGGTCCTGAGTCCTGGCCCTTCCTGAGCTGCCCAGAAATGCTTGTGTTGGATTTCCCTACACTCCTGTTTAAGCATCTCAAAGATTTTGGCATTATTTCATGCCCTCACATTACCCCTAAGAAATGACTACAAGAGGGGTGAACAGTATAACAAGAGTATCATCTCCATTTTGCAGATAGCTAGACTGAATTCCAAAATGATGAGGCACCAGGTCAATTAATTCGAGAGCAGCTTTAAGACAGTGCCCACTTCCCTGACACTCATTTCTGCTCTCTTGTCTGCCAACTCTCTCAAGATGTAGCAGAATGATCTTGCTACAACACGGGAGGTGAGATGCAAAGCAGAGAAAATCACCTGCCAGCTTTGTGCCCATCCCAGGTCCTAGGACATGACCTATTAGGAAAGGAAACAATTCTGTCTCCATGGAACCAAGGCCCTCATGGGGAGTCACTGGGTTCATTTCCCAGGAGCGAGGTAACAAAAGTTATACAAACTGGGGGCTCTTAAAACAGCAGAAACTTGCACCACAGTTCCAGAGCAGTGGTTTTCGACCTTTCTCAGCACATGGCACACATAAACAATTATTCTGTGGCACACCAAAAAATATGATATTTTTTTGCCAGTCTGACAAAAAAGGTATAACTTTGATTCATTCACACTAGCCAGCTATTGTTGTGATGGCTGTTGTCATTTTTTATTTGACAATCTAAGGAAAAAGTGGTCAGTGCCCCTGACTAAATAGACAGATATTGCACGTTTTAAAAATTCTTGTGGCACATCAGTGTGCCGCGGCACACCGGTTGAAAATCGCGGTTCTAGAGGCTAAAAGTCTAAAGTCAGGGGTCAGCAGGACCATGCTCCCTCAGAGACCTGTAGGGGAATCCTTCCTTGCCCCCTATTAGCTTCTGGTGTTGCCTGCAATACTTGGCCATTATTTCAATTTTCTGATCCCTTATTTTCTTCAGAATAAATGACCCTGGTTCCTTGAACTTGGACTACAGTTTGATTTCCTAATCCTTCGAATAATCCAACCTGTATAAAGAGCATGCTTATCTGTACCATGTTCTCAGTGCAATGAGCACGATGACACTTTGACTGAAAGGTGGTGTAGAAATTACATATTTGATGTTCTCATTTGCTTGTGGTACTGAATTGAAGGCCATGACCTCTTTGAGTCACTTCTTGTCTAAGAAGCCTATGATATTGAATCTCAATTGTCTGAAAAGTGATTACAAGTAGGTAAGGTTTTCCGAATTTGATCCTTATCTCATCTTGCCCATCACAGGGTTGCTAGGAGTGATCTTTTCCACTGATCCCAAATATGCATCTCTACTCTTGTCAGCCTACCCCAGACACAAAGCATGCTTGTACTTAAATCCATGAGTGCAACACGCTTCACCCCTCAACTAGTCCTGACTGCATCTTGCAGGTGGCGGGCATTGAAGGCAAGGATTCTGTTACCATATAGACCTAGCACAATGCTTATCTCTACAGTAGTAGGGGCTCTAAAATGTGTGTTGAATGAATGAATGATGCGTTCTTCTGCACTGTTCTATTTGTGTTATTCTTGGCCTCTGGTCTACCCCATCTTGCAATAGCAGAGCCCTTTAGAAATGTTGAGCACTGGAGAGTAAGAGAACAAATATTGTTGATTGATGATTGGAGAGAGTGGACCAAGCAGTGCCATGTCAGTCCATCCAGGATCTTAGGCATGGGCATGTACTTATCTTTTTGAGCACAGGTTTTGACTCACCATAGTACTTTGATCCAGTTTCCTACAGCTCCCTTCCTCAGACCACGCTCGGGTCGTGAAAATACATCACGTAGATGCGACAGCATGCACATTTTTTATGAGCTCTGGTGACTTGAGTTGCACCTTGAAATTGCAGAAATGAAGGTTTGTCTAATGATTTTTAATTAATTTTAATTACTTACATTTTGAATGGAGGTTTAGCATTCTGAATCCCAGCCCTCCAGATCACTCTGGGACACCTGCCAATTTCCTCATTACACACTCATTCCCCTAACACTATTTGATAATTAAAGGCTTTAAAGCAACCCTCCCCCCCACCCCCAAAATATTCAATGTAATGGGAAACCCTTGGGAGACAGAGTGGATTATAGTGCAGGATATGGATAATATAGCTCATTGTACCTGAATTTATGAAAAGGCATTTTCAGTTAGGGAGCATACTTCTTCTGACAGTGAGGGAGCGTTCCACCTCCTTCCAACCTTGCCCTTACACAGTGTCCTCACCCTATTCAATCCTAATTGATGCCTATAATGATGCGATTGTAGAAGCAATAGTCCCAAAAGAATGGGATGGCATTTCTCTAAATGGTTGAAATGTCACTTAATTATTTAAAAATGTATTGGAGATAATTCAGAGCGGAGAGAGAAGTGGGAGGGTTGTGTTAAAAATTTAGGTGAGATTTAAGAAAGCACTTTTTGGTTTTAGATGGGAAGACACACTCTGGCATAGCTTTCCAAGCAAGGCTGAGAACTCTCTGGGAGCGGAGGCCATGGCCTTTCTGAAAGCATACGGATTTTGATACAAAAGCAGGCAGATTCCAAACACTGAGTCTTTGTAGCTGTGGGATGAGAGAAAAATCATTGGGCTCCCAGAAATTCAGTTTCACTTCTAGAACCATTCCTGTTTCAGCAGTCAGGGTGAATATTTTACATAGAATTTGACACACAGTGAATGCTCAAAAATATTACCCTCCTCTGTCTTCGTCTGTCCAGGCTGCTGTAACAAAAATGCCATAGACTGCATGGCTTATAAGCAACAGAAATCTATTTCTTACAGTTCTGGAGACTGTAAGTCTGAGATCAGGGCACTGGCAGATTCAGTGTCTGGTGAGAGCCTGTCTCCTAGTTCTTAGATGGATGTCTTCTTGCTATGCTCTCTCGATGGAGAAGGGTACGTGAGCTCTGTGAGGTCTCTTTTATAAGAGCACTAATCTCATTGATCGGGCTCCGCTCTCCTTGCCTAATCACCTCCCAAAGCCCCATCCCCAAATGCCATTGCACTGGGGATTAGGTTTCAACATATGAATTGGAGCAAAGCGGGGGTTGGGAGAAAACAAACATTCAGTCTCTAGCCCTCGCATTTCTTTATTTTATTTTCTAAAAATGGACAGCTCTGATAACTCTCATGTAGGGACAGCTCTGTTTGGAGTCAGGATTGGATAAAGTGATTCCAGAAATTGAGTCCTGAAATATTATAAAGCTGTGATAAATCAACGGGCATCATGTCTGTCTCCATTCCACTCTGTCTCCACTACAGAGAAAATCAGTATAGGGAAGAGTTATATCTGCTGGAAACAACTTAACGAGCTCGATCCCGGAGATGATAACCTGAACCCCCTGGTTTCCTGAGGCTCCCGAGACTGCAGATAAATCGTGTTCAGAGTTTTGGTGCTGGTGACTAGCCAGAACCAGCTGCTGGGTCTTGGACTCATCAGGCTCCTGCAAGACGCAGCAGATAGCAGAACTATTTGCAACTTCCAATTGCTGCTGAGCTACTCAGCTTAATATCAGAGCTGAAAAGAGAGAGGGGCCAGATTACAGTATTTTGTGGAGGACATGGTCCACAGAGAAGTGGTATATGTCTGAGATAGAGCCACTCATGTTTATTCAAAGGACTCAGTAACTGCTTTTTGAGGCAGCAGCTGAATTTACTCCAAATCCAGATGTTTATCAAAGATATTTACTGGCCATCATATAAGCTATTTCTATGTCTCTCTCTTTCCTCTGCCCACTTTTTCTTAATTGGCCACTTTCCCCCCATCACCCCTGCTCCGTTAACAGCTAGGATTTGCAGTTTGAAGCCTCTGTCAGGAGTTTTGAAGTGGAAATCAGTTTAGGTGGTTTGAAATTAAGTATCAAGGGAAAGAAATTTTAAGAATTATGTGAGTTCACCAAAGTCAAGGATGTTTGATCTTAGCAGGCCTCTTTCCCTGGACCAACTCTTTTTTAATAGATTAAAGTAGATATGATGAATGCTGCCGCCCAGGGATGTTGAAAGTGAAGGTGAAATTGGCAGAGGTGAGTCAAGTGGGAAGTTGCCTATCTCTTTTCTGTCCACAGTCTGTGCATAATTCATAGCACAGAGATTATATACAATCTCTTATTCATGAACTTTTAAACAGACTGGTTATTACTGTTGGCCCATTGAAAGGCATCCCTCTATATTTCTCCCTCTCTCTCCCAGAATCAAGGACACAATGAGAGACACTGACATTCTCAGATCCTTAAAGACGAAAGCCATCAGTTCCTTCAAAGCCCTTGACTTTGAACCCTTGCTACGCTATTGCGTATCCACTTTTGAAAAGACCTTTTGTACCAAAATAGACTTGACTGTCAGCAGATGTTAATGCAAGTGTCATTCCTGGGCATGGAGGGCTGAGGGGGGAAAGTGTGAGGAGAGGGAGCAGAAATACACTGGATTGAAGGGAATGATACACTGAAGGCGTGAAATCTATTTTCTCCCTCATGACAGCTGAAATTAAAAAATGAACAGGGTTTGGGGGGCAGGGTTCTACACTAAGTTTCCAAATTCTTCCTCCCTTTAGTCCCATGTCTCCTATGTCCTCATCCACATCAGAAGATGGCCCGAGTGTCTAGAATCGTTGAGATGCGTCACAATCGGTATTTGAAGTGAGGGCTTGGAGTACTGCTGAGTGCTCTTGTGTTTCTCATACAGCCAGAGTGTGTGAAGAGACAAGTGCCAATGGGAGGGGTGCTTCAGAGGAGCAGCGAGGGCAAGCAAGATAGCGTGGCAGAAATTTCTAGAGCAGGTTCATTATCATCGGTGGCTCCATACAGGCTTGTAGGGAGGCCACTAAGATTGGCCTCTCTTCTCTTCCCAGTAGTTTAGAACGTCAGCACAATCCTTGGGTAGCCTGTGCCCCATACTTTGGTGTAAAAGCTCAAAAGGTGCCATTCCTGCCCTTACAGGGATGAGTGTTTTATCTCCGACAGCCACTTCATGCTTCTCCGGCTAGGGCTTGGGAGGCAGCTGAAGCCAGTCCTTGACACCTTCGAGAAGAGGATTGAGCTTCTCTGAAACTGAGAGCAAGGTTTCACAGCTTTGGCCTCGCACTTGGTCAGGGCCCGGAGTCTCCGTCGTCGACTGGCACTGCCTCTCTCCAGCCCCAGGACATGTCTTTGTTTCTTCATCCACTGACTGTGTTCCTTCTCTTTCACTTACATAATTTCTTTTCTTTTTTAAAAATATGAAGCAAATGGCATTTTCCATCAGCAAGTTACTGGTGTGCCAGAGTTGTGGCTTCTGGACCTACGTGAGTCATAATGGGATTGAAAAGCATCCCACACATTCCATTCAGGTAGTTACCCATTTCCTCGCCAGGGACAAAGGCAATAGAAACTGAGCTCACAGGGGAAGACAATGCGGAGGGTGTTCACAGAATCCCTGTTACATCCCTTTCTTCCTCCCCATGCAGCTCCCCAGGAACTAGAGGGGTTGGTATGAAAAAGCCTTTTATGGAATGAAAAGCCAAGAAAGCTACACAATTGCAAGTGTCTTGGAGGTGACAGGGCATGTAGTGTGATACCCAACTAATTAAGTGATGAAGGCAGCAGGGCCACACCTCACTCCTTTTGCCCTGCTACCTTCGCACGCAGAGTTAGAGCTTCAGCCCTCCTGATTCAGCATCACTGCCCTCAGTCCCACCTCAGGGCTCTATCTGAGCTTTGCCTGGAGGCAAAGAGAAAAGTAACCACCATGTGGAGTCAGAGTGGTTCAGTGGTTTAGAGTTGACCCATGAACCAAGAGGTCATGTTTAGATTCCCAGTCAGGGCACATGCTCGGGTTGAGGGCTCAATCCCCAGTAGGGGGCATGTAGGAGGTAGCCCATCAATGATTCCCATCATTGATGTTTTTCTCTCTCCCTCTCTGAAATCAATAAACACATACGTTTCAAAAAGAAAGGAAAGTAATCACTGCCAGTTCACCTGCCCCTAAACCTGACAAGTTCTTTTATGTTTCCTCTCTTCCATTGTCGTGAAGTATAATGTGTGGAAATAGCAATGAGTTTGGAATTGGTGGTCCCTGGATCAGATTATTTCTAGCCATAACTTGTTTTTCCCCCTCTGTAAAATGGGTTAACTGTGATCCTTACATCACAGGGCTATTGAAAGGATCAAGTGACATAAATATGTATGCTTTATAAACTATAGTAGGCCCTATAATTCCACTCTGACTATTCCTTACTGGGCTGGAAACTTTTAGAGAAAGGCAGATTAAAATGATGAGAAAGGAGGAGAGGTCCAAACAGAAGGGATTGAACTGATAATAATAGAACAAAGTGTTTTTTCCTTACTTTCAATGTCATCCAGCCACAGGTTACACATAACATCTTAAACCTAAGTCCATGTGTTTTCTTGTCTCATCACCCTTGCTGTTTTCATTCTTTTCCTCTAACATTAACCTACACAGCTTGCTAGAGGAAAATGAAATCACAAGGGAAGAATAACTTAAATGTGGTTTTACAGTAGGAGGTGCTTAGGGTATGGACTAGCCAGGAGTTCTACATGGAGTGGACAAAAATAAGAATTCTTCTGGATGAAGCCCCAGTTACTCTCCTCCCTGCTGATAATGCATCTGTCCTTGTCTGAGAGGTGGCCTGTTTCTCAGGGACTCTTGAGTCTCTTCTGTGACCTCTGGCTTTACTAGCTTCGGCTTGGCAAATGGACTTGACCAGTTAAGTTTCTGGATTAGTCTGAAAAATGTGAATCCAGTGTCTCAGAGGTCTCTGCTCACAGTGGTTGTACTGCTTCTCCCCAAACCTAAATTCAACTTCCCCTCTCAACATCTCTGCCCCTAGGCTAATAAATCCATCTTTCCTTCTGATTGGGCTCAACTTGATTTGACACCATTAACGTTGCCAGAGCTGTTCAGTAGAAAGTTTTGCTTTCCTTCCTTAATAGATTCTGAGAGTCTTTATTTATTTCTCTCTAAAGCTACAAACTTTCTCAGAGTCATAGAGGTGTCCTATTATTTACAAAATAATCTAAGAAAACCTCACCGAGGCTGATGTGAAAGTATATGGTCAGGATTTCTAACAGTAGCCAAATGTCCACTTCAGGTTCTTCACACACAAAAGGTAGGGTTCCAGGGCAGCAGCAGCCCTCACATTCTGCTGCAGTCTAGCACCCTCAGATTAGTAGAGAAGGCTCAGTACAGCAGTGGTTCTTACGAAGAAAGAATGGGCGGTAAGGAAGGAAGCCAATATACTTTCTGAGTTGAACCAAAACCTTGGGGAGGAAGGAGAGGTGTGCTAATTATAAATAGGATCCTTCCGTGGGAACTTAAGTCTGGCTCAGGTTAAACTCATGAATTAACCACTGGGCTTACTTCATAACATATGGAATTGGAGTAACCATTCCATGGCTCCCATCATCAGCTTTGGGGCCCTAGTTTTGCTGTATCTGATGGTTATTACTTGGCTTCAGCCTTGTTCCCAAAACCAGAGCGCAGACTCATGCTCTTGCCCTAGTGCCCTGCTTCTGTATTGTTCCATAGATCCTCAATCTCTCAGTAACTGCTCCTCATCCCCACCCCCACACCTGCCACCCCCAACTCCCAAATTCAAGTCTCCCCAGAACGTCAGACTTTATTTGTAAATACGGATGGTCTTTGCAGACGTAGTAAGTTAAGTTAAATGAAGTCACCCTGGATTAGGGTGGACACTAATCCAAAGGTTTATGTCTTTATAAGAAGAGAAAACAGAGACACAGATACATGCAGGAAGACCACCATGTGATGATGGAGGTGGAGAGTGGAGTGATGCGTCTACAAGCCAAGGAACTCCAAGGATCATCAGCCACCACCAGCCACCAGGAGAGGCATGAAACACATTCTCTCTCAGAGCTTCCAGAAGAACCAACTTGCTGATACCTAGAGTTCAGACTTTTACCTTCAGAAAGTCAAAGAATAAATTCCCATTGTTTTGAGCCACTCAGTTTATGGTGCATTGCTATGGCAGCCCTACAAAACTACTACAGTAGACTAATCAACAACTGCCCTTTCTCTTATCGATGGCCTGTCCATACTCTGAGGCCACCCAGGACAGGAGTGACGATTCCCAAAACCATCCTGTGACTGGGACTTGCCTACTAGCTCCAGCAATGTGATTGAGGTCCTCTGGTCTCACCCCTCACTATTTGGCTTTCCTGGTGGCAAGAGATTATCTGCCAGGATCTCAAAATAATGCCTGCCCTGAACATGCCGATGTTCTAGAATAGGCCATCAAAACTTCACCCTTACACCGGTTCCACCTGATAGTCCGGATCCCCACTTGCTGCCTGACATGCCCACATCACTGAACAGCCATCCACCTGCCGGCACAATGCCTACCCACCCCCTGTGGTAGGGAGGGGTCTGTTCTAGGTCTGATTCCAATCTCTCCAGTCCCTTTCAGTTAGATAACCTTTTGTTCCTGGCTGTGTTACCAGGTGAGGCAGGTTAAATCAGTGTTTGAATTCTCCAAATCCTTCTCCCTCCCTCAGAAAGGATTGTTTGACTCATGCTTCCTCCTCCCTTCCATTTTATTTACTGGGCAGTAAGCAGAGCCCCTCTACCTTCTGGGCACTTGGCACCATCTCTTAAATGTGCTGGCAGAAGATTCCGTCTTTCTATGGGGAGCTTCTTTTGTTCTCTCATCCTTTTGACTTTCTTCTTTCTTCCTTTTTCTTTCTTCTAAAATGAAAACAAAGGAATTTTAAATGAGCCAATTCATTGCTTACAAAAATGGTCTTATCCATATCTTGGTGAGTAATTAGTAGCATCAGAATCCTGCCCGAATACATTTTTTTTTTCTTTTTTGCCTCTCATTCACCTCTTAACTTATAAATCCTGGAAGTTATAATCTCCAAAATCAAAATAAGAAGGCACTTCAGCTATTTTTTAAATGCACAGAAAATGAGAGAGAGAGAGAGAGAGAGAGAGAGAGAGAGAGAGAGAGAGAGAGAGAGAGAGATGCATGTACTAATCAATCAGTTAGCAGGACTATGTGACATGAGCAGTTATAAGAAGCCAGCCTGAGTTGATGCCATATGTATCTGCAAAGGACAGATGCAGGAAACAATGATATACTATCTATGACACTGTTTTGTGTGACTGCGGACAATGTGGCTTAGTATTTGTGTTCGTTTATATGTATTGGTATGTGAAATCATAACATTTTACAGCTAGAGGACTTCTCACTTTAAAGATGAGAAAAAGGAGCCCAGAGAGGTTACCCACTCCATAAGCCAAAAGCAGTGAAATCTGGCCCCTCGTATCTAGAAACACATTTTCTATGCTGAATCTGAGCCCACGAATCCCTGACATGAAAGGAGCGTTCATGAGGTTGCTCCTTGGTCAGCATCAATAGCTGGATCTTAGGAATTCTGGTCATTTAGGCCACTCAGTAACTGTTTCTTAATGACGCATCGCCTTTGCAAAGTCTGCCCTGATCCCATGCCCAGGGCACCACGCGATGGATGCCTGTCTCCCCCTTGTCTTTCTTTGTCTTTATGTTCTGATAATGCCTATACAGTATATATATTAAAGGGAGATTTTACCGATGGTTTAGGATTGCCAGATTTCACAGAGAGTGTCAGAGCACCTCTCATATACCTTTGGATCCCTTTGTTGTGTACCATTTTTGTGCAAAGGATTTCAGGTGTACTTTGGCTCACAATAACCATCCCCTGATTCTTGGTCAAAGGGCTGTTCTTGGGCTCTAGAACCTTCGTTTCTTGTGTGTGCAGAGAACCAGAAGTTGTAGACAATTTACATCTCTCAGGGCGCAGCCCTTCATGGCTGATGGGTTTGAGGATATAGATGATCCAGCTCTCCCCATTGGGGAGATTCTAGGTTTGCAACTTACTCGTCTGCAGTGTCCCCCTGTGGGACACTGAGCTACAGTTTCTGTCATAGAACTTTG
This sequence comes from Eptesicus fuscus, assembly GCF_027574615.1. Taxonomy (NCBI): domain Eukaryota; kingdom Metazoa; phylum Chordata; class Mammalia; order Chiroptera; family Vespertilionidae; genus Eptesicus; species Eptesicus fuscus. Next base: position 32,522,256 of record NC_072494.1, on the reverse strand, counting down.
CTTCTTGTTTGGCTCTCTTCCCTTCCCGGTCCCACTTCCCTGCAGCCCTACTGGTTTAGCTTGGGATTAACTTCACAGTAATCACTACATCACTTTCACACATCATCATCATCGTGGGGTCTGCTTCTAGGGATCACATCCTAAAGCACCGGAGGTCAGTGCTGACAGACAAGAAACAAGAGTCTCAGAGTGGTGGAGCCAGATTGTGGGGTTCAGGTGTTCAGTCCCCTCACTGTGCTGGGGTCAGCCCTCCAGTGCTCTGCTTCCCTGGCTCAGGTTCTGGGTGTGGCCAATCTGGTTAACCTACCCTTCTGCCTGATTATTTGGGGCCAAAATCCCCTTCCAGAATGTTTTTGAAGATAATTCCTGCACATCCACTAGAAACCTACTGTCTTTTTACCCAATTTTTTGTAGCTTCTTTCCTGAGCCTCCTCTCTCTCTCTCTCTATCTGTGTGTGTGTGTGTGTTGTTGTTGTTGTTAATTCTCACTTGAGGATATTTTCCCATTGATTTTTAGAGAGAGTGGAAGGAAGGGGGAGAGACAGAGAAAGAGAAACATCGATGTGAGAGATTCCTGACCTGGGGCCGGGGATCGAGCCTGAAATTGTGGTATGTGCCCTTGATCAGAATCGAACCCAAGACCCTTCAGTTTGAGGGCTGATGCTCTGTTCACTGAGCCAAACCGGCTAGGGTTGCACTCTCTTTCTGAAATCCCACACATCATGACTCCCTATGAGCACTGATGAACAATTCAGACTCCAAAAAGAAAATCATGTGGACCCTAGAGTTAGATCCTTTGCCCTTGTTACTCAGTGTGTGGCCCAGGGACCAATGGCATGGGTATCACCTGGGAGCTTGTTAGAATTTCAGAATCTCAGGCCCTACCCTGGACCTATTGAAACAGAATGTGCACCTTAACAAGATCCGTGGGGTGATCTGTATGCCTTAGACATAGAGACCGCACTCCCATGAACTCAGTGATCAGGATTCTAGTCCCTCAGTTCACCACCAGCCCTGACATGAGCTCCCTCCATTCCATTTGGCCAGAACCATTTGTGTATGTGTCCATTCACCTAATTTGTTCATTTATCTTAAAGCTAAGGAATTCTATCTCTCTCCTCACATCAATCTTCCACTGAATTAATTTAAAGTGATTTTTCCTGGATGAAAATGGACTCTCACTTTGGGTGGGAACACAGTGGCTATTGGCCTGAAAGACAGATAAACTACCTATACTCTGAATACAGAGATTAAAACCTGCAGGACAGACTAACATAGGAGGATTAAGGTTAGTCCTGCCTTTCTGCTTGAATGAAAAAAATGCCTGGTAGCTTGACTAGAAGGCTGTGTCCGAGGAAGGAGTCAACCATGCATTCTTCAATGTCATACCATTTGTGAAAAGCAGCTCCTAGGAGTTCTGTTACGTTGGGGGAAGACAGAAATTGCTATATTCAGCTATACTTTCTTAGAGCTCTGAAGAGGCACCTGGCTGGAAACCCAAACCTTCTCTGTGGGAAAGGAAGAGAAATTGGAGGGAAATAGATGGAAGCAGTGAGAAGGTTGCCCCATTGGTTTATTTTGTAACCTTTACAGACAGTTTTATTAAAAAGCCCCCTAGCCACAAGAGAGCTGTGAGCGATGTTTGTTGAGCAAGGACATAATTGGTAGATTGCTAGTTCAGTGTGCTGGGCTTAAGCTATTGCAGCTACAAGGAGATCTGAAGGTGTGGAGAGACTCCAGGTATTTCTAATGGAAAAACACCAATAAGAATGGCTTCTTCCTGTAGTCACTGCCTCCTTTTGATACCACTAGAAATTCAGCATGGCTGTGGCTGTCTGGGTTTCCTTCTTACTCATTCAATGTTTCTTCAGTTCACAGGATGTTCTTTTTTTTTTTTTTTAATATATTTTATTGATTTTTTTACAGAGAGGAAGAGAGAGGGATAGAGAGTTAGAAACATCGATGAGAGAGAAACATCGATCAGCCGCCTCCTGCACTCCCCCCACTGGGGATGTGCCCGCAACCAAGGTACATGCCCTTGACCGGAATCAAACCTGGGACCTTTCAGTCCGCAGGCCGATGCTCTATCCACTAAGCCAAACCGGTTTCGGCCACAGGATGTTCTTAACTCTTTCTCGGCCCCAGTCTGGTGAAAGGGGGACTTCTATTGTATATCAAAGAGATTTAAAAAATAGTAGAAAAAATATTAAGTGGGTAAGTTGACTAATTTCCACTGCACATTGTATACCCTTTGAGGCAACTATCTAGAGTAGGACTCAGCAGAGCCTATGAAGGGCCAGGAAGTAAATATATAGATTTCATGGGTGATATTGCCTCTGTTACAATTACCTCACGTCTCTCTAACTGAAGACAGAAAATAGCCATCTATAATAATAAAAGGGCAATATGCTAATTAGACCGGACATCCTTCTGGGCGTCATTCTGGATGTCCTTCCAGACGAAGCTGGGGCTGGAGCGAAGCCCAGGGTGCCAGAGGGAAGCTGGCAGCTGGGGGAAGGAAGGCCTACTCTTGCACAAATTTTCGTGCATCGGGCCTCTAGTATACAATATAAAAATGAATGGAAGTAGCTGTGTTTCAATAAAGCTTTATTTTTAAAAACAGGTGGAGGGTGAATTTTACCCTTGCCCTAATTTAGTGAGATACCATGACCCTCTCCATCACCATGTCCATCCTTTATTCCTTGAGAATGTGACAGTAGTTTTCTAATTAGTCTTTTTCTTCTCAAATTCTTGCCATTTTTCCCTCACAGCAAAGTGAACTTTAAAACATAAGTTAAACTAAGTCACTTCAGTAGGTTTTCATTTCACAAAGCTTATGTATTCTGCTGCCACCTCAGCACCCCCTCCATTATCTTCCTCTCTTGTGGCTATACAATTTGTGTCTTTGTCACATTGTTTTTCTTTCAATCCTTCAAATACACTAATTTTTTCTGCTTCGGAGCTTCCATATGTGGCATTCTACCTAAAATAATATCTACCCTACACTGCCTGGATAACCCTGCTTTTTTTTTCTTTTTTTTTTTTTTCAGGTTCTAGATTTGGCATTATGTCCCTAGATTAACTCCCAGGCTAAGTAGGTCTTCCTTATTATTCTTTCTTATGGCATCCCCCCTCCCCCAAGATATTTTGTGCAATTTGTAATTATAAGTACACTTGAGTTTGTTTGTTTATCACCTATCTTCGTGGGCAAGAGCGAACTCAGTGGCAATAGACACTGTGCAGTTAGTTAGGCACTGTGTACCCAGTGCTTAGGACAGAGTCTGTGCAGAGTAAGCACATATTTTGACAAGTGAAGAGTTGGGTGAATGTGCCAATTAAATGATCATTTGTGGTGATAAAGAGGCTGTCTAGATGAAACAGAGCAGGGTATGAACACACACCAGAACAATCAAGTTTTGAGGAAACAAATGAGCCAACAAAGAGCCCAAGTGAAGACTGAGATAGGATCTGATGAGAACAAAGGACTTAGCAAGGAGCATGCACAGTTGAGGGAATAGGGTACCCCTGAAGGCAGTGGTACTCTGTTTATGTTTGTGTCAGCACAAAAAAGGGTACTTCATATGTCCCAATATAAATTCAGCAAATGAAAAGGTGATTGATTAGACTGGAAAGTCATAGAGGGTTTTGAGGATACCAGTACAACTTTAAGATTTAAAGACTCAAATTAACTCAGGGGATATTCTACTTGATTAAAAGAGACTGGAAAACCAGAAGATAAAAGAATGTAACTTATTCCTCATTATTGAGGACTAGAAGCCCGGTGCACAAAATTCATGCACGGGGCGCGGGGGGGAGGGGGGGTCCCTCAGCCCAGCCTGCACCCTCTCCAATCTGGGACCCCTCAAGGGATGTTCAACTGCCTGTTTACAGGGATCAGGCCATGGGGGTGTGGCCAGCCTGAGTGAGGGGCTGAGGGTTGTTTGCAGGCTGGCCAAGCTCCCCAGCAGGGACCCTCACCCCATGAGGGTGTGGCCAGCCTGGGTAAGGGGCTTTTTTTCTTTTCTTTTTTCTTTCAGTGCCTCCTTGAGCAGAGGCCAGGGCTAGCTGGAAGCAGGTATCTGGGATTTATTTATCTTCTATAATTGAAACTCTGTAGCCTTGAGTGGAGGCCAGGACCGGCCAGGGTGGGCGGGAAGCTTGGCTTCCTTCATTGCTGGGGGCAACCCAAGCCTCCTGCTTGCTCCAGCTCCATGGTGGCGGCCATCTTAGTTGGATTAATTTGCATACTCGCTCCTGATTGGCTGGTGGGTGTAGCAAAGTGATGTTTAATTTGCATGTTTCTCTTTTATTAGTGTAGATAATAGAGATAGAAGGTTTAGGTTAGTGGGAATGTGATAGGAAATGGCATGGGAGAGAGACCTAATTTTATCCTCACATTCCTTTCCCCCTTCTTTTTTTAGTAATAGAATCTCAAAGGTTTACTTGGAAATATGAATTCCCTGCTTAGAAACTACATTTCCCTGCTGCCCTTGCAGCTAGATATGTATGTTACTAAATTTGGGTCAATTATCATGAGAATGGAAGGGCTGTGTATAGCATTGAATCCAGGACTTTATAATGTAACAACTTTTCCTCCACTCTTTGCTGCCCCTGCTCTCTTTCATTGGGATGTGGTGATATCTTGAGTAGCCACCTTGGACCCCAACATAGAAGCCCCATGTTGAGAATGGAAGTACTGGGCAGCCATCCTAGGTTCCTACATGACTTTTGTGAAACAGTTTTCTGGCCACCCTGTACCACTTACTTAATTTCTGCCTTATTTGGTCCAATGTACTTTAAGAACAGAGCAGATTGTCCTGTTACATGACTAAAACAGCATAGTAGAACCAGAAAGAAGTACACCTCTCAGGAACTACGTCATGGGATAGAAAGGACTGAGCTTTCGGTACTAAGACAGTGGGGCCTTTACTCAGGTCTAAATTTATCTATCAAATCGGACAATGTAGTCATAACAGAGGGAAGTGGTTAGCAAACCTATTAATTAGAAGACCTCAGTACAGTAGTATACTATAAACATCTAACCAAATTAATTCATCTCATGAATGATTCATTCCTTAGATGGTATGAAGGGATTGGGGTTGGGTTGAGGGTGTGAAAAGAGAGAGAGAGAGAGAGAGAGAGAGAGAGAGAGAGAAAAAAAAGGGAGATAGTTTCTTAGTTTCTTCAGTGACTGTGACTATGGACTGCCTGGTATTTCTAGGTTACCCTGTACTGTGTGTTATCTGCCCATCTAGATTATGAATTTCTTAAGGGAGCATTTAGGTCATGGTTATGTTTTTTGTGGCATGGTATTCAGTATTCCACACATGAGGAGCGTTTAGTACAACATCTTTGGTTGAATGATTAACCCTGTTATTTCCTTCTGTTATCTACACTCCCTTGTTTTCTGGGCTAATCTCACCCCCCTTCTAACCAAACTACTCCTACATGGTGACCCCAAAAGTAACAGAAGCAAGCTAAAAGTCAAACTCAAATATGCGTCTAAATTCAAAAACAGGATGAAATTAAATTCTCCTCAGTATCTTCCCCACATTGTCTCCTTAGAAGCGGGAGAAAAGAATGTCTGGGTAGGTGAGATGAGACCCAGAGAACAAGAAAAAGAAAGAGACCAAGAGGTGGGCAAAGAAACAACCTATGCTGGTTCCCCAAGCTATCAATCGACACCTTTCACCGCACATCAAATCCTCGGACAGGTTTTCCTCTTAAATTGCAATCCAAACACACTGCAGATATGATATCATTTTCCCTGATAACTGGACCCTCTGAGTTAATGACTTTCCTTCCTCCTAGCAGGGAAACAATTTTGTTTTGCTTAATGTAATAATCTATTGTAGTCCTTTTCTGTTCACCATTCTGACCTGAGGCCCAGTTTCAGAGGTTTGTCTGCCATCCAGACACACATGGGAGCATTATTAGTGGCATTATTCGACTCTGTGAATTGTGGAGAAACCGCCCACCCCTGACAGACCGATGACCTTTCAGTGACCTCCCCAGGACAATACCCAGGGGCTGCCAGCAGACAGCACTGGATAGCATGGAGAAAAGAGGTATGTGCCTCACATGCAAATGTGCCTACCCAGATGTTCTGGGGTCAGGGACAGAGTCTGGGAAATGTGAGTTTCCTGGTTCTGTCATCTACCTGAGTCGCAGCGGGCTGTGGGACCCTCTTCCCCTCCATTGATCTGCGCTTCTCCCCAGAGGGAATTTAAAGCAATTGTGGTCCCATCAGCCCCGAGACAGTCATGGCAGAGACCCCCTGGCTAAGAGGGAGCAGGCAGCTCTGTGAAAGACCAGTGGGAGCTCCTGGAAGAGAAGCTTCCTGAAACCAGAGGCAGCCCTCCACTCCCCCACTGCTGACTCAGCCGAAAGCTCAGCGTCTTCACCAGCCTCGCTGACGAATGGGAGCCGGGCTAATTTGGTGCTGTTTGTTTCCCATTCCCAAGCCTCATTAAAATAATCTGCTCTGATTGTCTAGGGAGGTTATTTTTTGTGCTTCCTTTCCTTTCACGGTATCAGTACAGTTTCAGAGAACATGCATTTCTGGGTGGAGGGGTCCAGACAGCTCGGCAGAGATGGGGTGGAGGGGAGGTGGTGCTGAGCCCCCAGGAGCCAGCCAGACCTCTGGGCAGCAGTGAGGTGGGAGTCCCAGGCTCTCCACTCTCCCCTGGCCCAGGTCCCTGAAAAGCTCTCTATTCCTGGTGTCGAAGGAGTCTACCTCCCTAAGGAATGCCTTTGATCAGCAAGTGAAAATGAAGAGAAATCATAATTCTGAGCATTATAACTGGGAACATATTCTCCAGGGAGGGAATCAAAAAATTCAAAATAGATTTCAGAATTCTGATTCTCTCAGGCACCCACCCACAACATGGCTTAGCACACACTGAGATGCTAAGAAGAATAACTCTCTAACCAACGGCTGCTGAGCACCTACTGTGTAACAGGCACTGTTATAAAGTGACGACGGGGAGACAGAGATGAGGAGAGCACAGTCCCTAGCCCCTTTTCCGTGTCTGACTGCTTTCTCTCTCCCCTGTTCCCATGTACTCGGAGCGATGTCCAGCGAGGTCCTGCTGCCCCAGCCAGATGCTCAGGACCACAGTGCTCCTTCATTGGCTCCTGTTGAAATCCAGTAACATGATTCGTTTCTGGTTTCAGTAATGGGACAAGAATGCTTAATTTTTTTCTGCTACTTATTACAATTGATTCTGATTGCCATATTTATTATTTATTTTTTATTACTAGAAATTGCCTCCTACTATGTGCCAGGCAGTGTGTTGGGCAGTGAAAACACAATAGTCAACCATATACAGTCACTGCCTTCAAGGAATCCACACAAAAAAAGTATGGCGAAAAACGCCTTTAGTTTCTGAGTTCACTCAAAGCGTTCTTACACTCAGAGTAGAGAGGAATGAAAATGTCTTCCTCTCCCAACATCCTTTATCTTCACCCTGGTGTGTGCACTGCCCTGGTGTGCCCCTCTCTCCCTTCCCCACCCACCAGCTTCCTCCTACCCCAAAGCAGAGATGCCTCTTGCATGCAAGTGTATCCGAATGGCCTTCAGACACTTCATGTTTCCACACTCAATGTATTTTAAAGTCTTGGGAAAGGTTTTAATTGGTTAAAATGCTGATTGCCATAACAACTGGCTAATGAACCATCTGGTGTTTTTTGCAATATTTATGCTATGAGGTCTAGTTTCCTCTTAAGGATAGCAAGGGGCCAATCTTTGGACAATGCAAATTCTCCGAGGCGCTGGCTTAATGGGTCTCCAAAAGGCAAGAGGGAAGCCAGAGAGGTGAATCACTCTCCAGGGCAGGTGCCAAGTGGAGAAAGCAGTGGTCATGGGCAATGGACAGGGAAACGCAAGGTGGAGAGGATGGAACCCTTTATTCTGCACTTTAACACAAAAGGAACTTTTGACAGTAATTTACCAACCACAGGAATTGTTCTTCCTGAATGTAGGCAAACTTCCCACTCCTCTAGTTGTGATTATCAGACCAAAATTTGGAGGCATTAACTATATGGGGAACGGTCATAGTCACTTAGGGTAAGAATCTACTAGCTGAACTTGAAGCTTTTCATTCCGAGCTGGTGGCAGTCACTATGACTTTCCAATGTGAGGCATTATTTTAGGGGGTCAACGGTCCTTTAAGTATCTTATTAGAGCTATGGACCATTCCTAGAAAAATACAGATGCACATATTCACACAAAATTTAATTATCCGTACCCACTTGCCTATATTCCAATTTCTGGACTTGAAAATTTCAGGTTCAGACTCCTGGGTCATTCCTATGAGTGTTTTTCACTATCCATGGGCAACTGAATGAAAAGGTCAGCACCTTTTTTCACAGCCACTTGATGACATATCCAGAGATGACGTTCCAAATACAAGTCTAGTGCCATGACTGGGTCAGAGGAAGCATTCAGTAAAGATTCGCATTGAAGGCTGAGGGGGGCTAACAGATAATATCTTTTTCTTCACCTGATTTTTAAAGGAATTAAAGGACAGAGTAGAGACAGGTAAATGGAGACCAAAATGTCAGCTTTATTACTTATTAGAGAATTATTGAAAACTATAACCTAGCCTTCCTAAAATTGAACTCCAGACTTAAATAGACTTATCCTCCTATACAGAGGCTATTCTGGAGAGAGACTGGCCTTCCCTATGGGGGAGGCCCCTGGAAAGCACACTTTGCAGGCAGATGGATTTTAAAGAGCAGGGACAGAGAAGGGAGCTGCGGCGTGTTGTGCTGATGCTGTCATTCCCAGTGGAAAGGACAGTAGGGATGGAGAAGTGTTGTCTCCTTGCACTCAGTCCCTTCTAGCCCGTTTCCCTCCTCTTTCTGGTGTTAACGTAAAAAACCATTGAAACCTGTAAAGAATTTTTGTGAGTTTATTTGAGCCAAACTGTCGACATATGCTGGGAAGCAGAACCTCAATGAATTGAGATAATGCCTGGAGAATGGCAGGTTACAACTGTATTTATACATTGCAATCAAAGGAAAGGGATGTAGGTGGGTTACATGAAATCCACTGGTGATAGACTAGAAAGGCAGGAGAAAGCAAAGCAGGGAAACCCCTGGGATTGGATAAAAAGTAAAATGATAGACACATCAGGAACAATTAACATGATAATGAAGGAATTTGTGGTCTCTGTCCTGGTGCCCAGCACATTAGATTGTGTCCCAAGGGGTCCAGAAAAAGCGAAGTTACAAGTTACCCAGACATTTCAAAGGGTATGTTATTATAGATGCAAAAAGACACATAGGCTCAGTTAAGGTAAAGGTTGACCTTGTCAGTGAAGATGCCAGCCTAGGAGGTGACTACCCACCATAACTGTTTTTAGTTAAAGTTTAATTTCAGACCATCCTTTGTGGTGACTTTAGGTCACTGAGTTTGCAAGACCACCATGCAGACCTTCCCTAAGCTTGTCAGGTCAGCATGTGGCCCCTTTCGTCCACACCGGGAAAATCAAAAGCGGTTACTCCTTACAAGCAGATTAGGAACCTCTCCTTTCCTAGTTCTCAGGACCCAGAAGCTGGGCAGCCAGAGTGATGTGAGAAGGAGTGTGGAGTGTGGAGTGTGGAGTGAGGAGGCAGACAGACCTGAACTCAAACTCTAGCTGTGACCTGGAGTAATTAACTTCTCCCAGCCTGGTTCATTCCTGAGCAAAATCTAGTGCAGACAAATCTGTAAATGTCTTTTGTTTGTAGGAGGAACTGAAACAATCACTTATCTGATGTCCCTATTTAAGGTGAGCTTTTGTGTGTGTGGCAGTAGTGGCGGGGAGGGAGAGGATCCACTTAAAAACAAAGCATTTGAGCTCGGGCCTGTGTGGTCCAGTGGTTGAGCATCAACCTATGAACCAGGAGATCATGGTCCAATTCCTGGTCAGGGCACATGGCCGGGTCCTGGGGCTCCATCCCCAGTGGGGGGATGCAAGAGGCAGCCTAATCCTCTTTCATCATTGATGTTTCTTTCTGTCTCTCCCTCTCCCTTCCTCTCTGAAACCAATAAAAACATATTTCAACATACACACACAAAGAAAACAAAGCATTTGAAAGAAGATGGTGTAAACAGTCAGTGTACCGTGGGGAAGAACTGAAACCCTTAACAGGATCTGAACTCCAGGAGAATGTTAGAGCGAGAGACTTGGAAGCTGACCAAAGAAATTCATACACAAAACATTAGAAAAAGTGATTGGGTTTTGGAAAAACAAAAAGCTCACACAGGTATACAAAAACACAGAAATCAGTGCACTGAGGAGACGGAAGCAAACCAGATGGGCCAGCGGGTCTATCCCTTTTGTGCTGAGGTGGTTTCTGACTGTGTGTGAGATGTGGAATTTGTTTGTTTATTGGTTTCCAGTTTTGATTGCTCTAGGCAACACTTGAAAAAATATATAAACAAAAAAGAGGAAAAATTGTATACTTGGTAGCGGCCTTACAATTATCTTCCAGGCCTCCACCAAACTGGACAGCAAAGGACTCAGTCTCTTCAGACTCATTCTTTTCTTCTCCCCTCTGCTCTGTTTCTTCTATCTCTCTCCCCTTTTCTTTCCTTATTTCTTGCTCTCTCTCTGGCTTTCTACACACACACACACACACACACACACACACACACACACACACACACCTCAATAGCAATAATATAAAAGGAGAAACAGGCAAGTAAGACATCCTCTGTCTATCCCAGGGGGCCAGCCTCTTGCCCTGTTCAATCTCCCTCTTTGCCATCATGCAAAATCTCTTTCAGCCCCTGAAGAATCACACACTTCATCTGTTAACTTACAGTGGAGACAATAAAGACATATCGTTTATTAAAGATAATCGTAAGCATTTGTACATGCCCATCAGTAGAGGGAACCTCCTCCATGAATTGAAGGGGATGGGGGCCTCGGTTTGATGGAACCAGAAATATTTTTAGTTTGTGGTGAAGGAAGGTAATGAAGGGAGTAACCAGAAAAGAATGGAGAACGCCCAACCCCATTTAATTAAATCCCCATGCATATGCAAAAGAGAACTAATTGCCCTCTTCAAAAACTAATCATTCTGAATTTTACAAGCTGAATTACAAAACCTAACACATTTATTTTTCCTCTTTTATTATATTTGTAAGCATTACTCCTTCTGCAAAGAAAATCAGATCCCATTTTTATCAGTTGCCGCCATTTCCCCTTTTTGTGCTCTGACCCTGTTTCCCCTCCCCTTTTGCTGAGCGCTGCAGCATCTCCATGTGTATTAATTGCCCTATGAAATGCACTTGAAGTCATTAGAATTCCCCATTCAAAACTATTATCTTGTGCCATTATGCCTTTGCATTATATTTATTTAAATGTGCCTCTTCTGAATTAGCTCATTTTTAACAGCTAGCCATGCCTGAAATATTGTTCCCATCCAAGCTGCTCTCGTATCATTTTTCTCTCCCCTATGGAAGAGGCCAGCCGTCTGCACTCCAGCCTCCCTCCTGACAGCGGCAGCAGCTTTGTTAGGAGGCGGAAGCTGCTTTGGTAACAGGTTTCCATGGGAGGGGCTCCCAGGCTTAGGCTATTTTTTCAAAGAGAAAACCCAGAATCTGAATTAGGTAGAGCCACCTGGGAACAGGTTGCCTGCTAGGTACTCGATCTTCAACTACTGTAGGGCATTGACTGAAGAAATGGAGAAGTCTAGTGTGTTCTTTGCCTTGTGCTCTGAACAGTGGGACAGTGATGCCAACTGTCACTGGCAACTCCCCAGGAGCCATCGATGTCCACATGGTCATCCTGCCCTGGGCAGAGGGAGGAATCAGACGGCCGCTGAAATTCTTCTCGCGGCCCCGAGTTTCTCAGGAAATTCTGATATCACTTCCTTGACACTGAACTTTCTCTTTCTCTACTAAGACGACATTGATGTGCCATTTATCAAATAGTCTCTTCCCTTGTTAACTAGAGAATTCCCTTCTTGACTTCATTCGGAGCAGAAAATAGACTCTACTCAATAAGCTGAGCTTAGAATTTATTATTCTCATAAGTTCATATCCGAGAGAAGATTCCACTAGATTGCTTTTGCTGCTAAGCTCTCTATGCCACATCTGTACGCAGCAGAATACCACTGACATAGCACCTCCCTAAGTGTGGCGTCCTAGATGTCTTATTATATTCTTATTTCAAGGAAACTGAAATAAAGCGACTTGACCATCGTTATCTGGTTAGTGGAGAATGGATTTGACTTGAGGTTCATTCTGGATCCTGTATTCTCCCAAGGACACCGAGCTGCCAGACGTGGAAATAAAATCAATGTGTTGGCACCAATACCGACGGAGACACTCCAAGAAAGACATTATGCACGAGGTTGGCCAGAAATTTGACTTGGGGATGAAGAGAAGTGCTTAATGATACAGGGAGCAGGACAAAAGTTTCTTCATCTGTAAAAGCAGGAAGTCCAGATCTCGGCACTCGAAGAGCTTCCTGAAAAGCTTCCATTAGGTAAGTGGAAAGCCTGGGGGAACTGTTAGGGAGAGCTAACTGAGGGTAGGGTGTTACCATTTTGTTCCCTGGTGAATTTCAAGTACCTAGGATGATGCCTGGCACATGCCAAATTCTTTAAAAGTATTAAAAGATCCTGGGTTGAATGAGTGTGGGACGTTATTATTGTCCATGCTCTTGGTCGGAGGTGTCCTTGCTGCTATTGTCATTAGAAAGCGTTGGACACATTGTTGCAGAATGTACTAGGCGACTGAAAAACACACAACGAGTACTAAGAAGATTCAGGAAAAACCCTTTATTTGCAGATGTACCAGTATGGTGACTCAGGGGAGTCCGTTTCCAATGCCTGAGTACCGAATGTGGAGGGTCTCTCCCATTTATCCCCTGGCTTTCTTTGTCTCCCCAAATATGGACCAGGCTTCCAGACTTTTTGTGGGCTTTGCAGTCCCTCTGTGGGTTGGGATGGGGGAAGTGAGATTACACCCAAAGGCCTGGCCTGGGTGGTGCCAGTGACCTCCCCTCTGGCTAAGCTGTTAAATTCTTGGTTTATGGCCCTTGTAAACTGGGAGTATTTTGGAAAACAGATTATTGCCTAAGGAAGGGGCAGTCACTTAATTTCGGGCTAACAAGAATGGGCATTAGGATACTGGTTACTGGCACAGATTCAGATTGCTAGGACCCCCCCCCCCCCAGATTGCCCCCTATATTCCCCTTCAACATAAGCTGCGGGGTCTCAAAATCCAGTCTATCTACCAACACCATTGCCTGTGACCCAACTCTGAACGCCTCCCCTTGAGGCTCGCTGAAGAGGTTCTGCGGAGGAGGGGAGCTCTGTCATTTTGTGGGGGACAGGGAGGAAGGCGGTATTTAAGACTGTGGAGGAGGGAAGACCAGCACAAAAAAAGAGATGAAGAAACTATTTGCTCTGTCATTAACCCTTCAGATCTCCTCCTCCAGTCTGTCTACGTAGACAGTGGAGACTTATACCTGACTTCCTGAATTCTGAGAAGAAAAGGACGTGACTGCGAATTAGGGAGGGCGGAAAATTGACTGAAATTCCCCAATGAGAAGGGGCTTTAACATACACTGTGAGCTTTCAGACACAAATTATGGCTTTGCGATTGGGCTCCAGAGGAGAGTCTGCTTGCACTGATGGGCCACAGGCAGCCTAGGAAATGGGGTTGAGGACATGCAGTCAGTTTACCCTATAACCCCAGAACTAATGGACACTACAGATCTAGTCTAATGCTATCTCTGACTTGAATTTCTTTCTCTCTTTTTTTTGGTGGGGGATGGTAACAGAAAAGAAAGCAGAATTTTCGGGGGTTAGATCCAGCTTAATTTCCTCCTTAGGACTCATTGGACACAATCTGCAGCCTCTTCCTTGCGGGGAAGAAATGTCCCTTCCTCCGTCACTTGAGGACCTGGAAGTCCAGGGCAGAATGCTCAGAAGAGAGGCCCTGTGGGGGGCGGGGGGAGGGGGAGCTGTGGGGTTTGCACCCCCATCCGGCTTTCCACTTGGAAACCTTCCTGTCAGCCCCATCCCTTATGAACATAAAGATGACTTTTTCCCTCATAAATATATTTTTTTCTCTAACAAATAGCAGCCAGAAAAAGCAAACACATCCCTAGCACGCTATTTCAGCCCACAGGTTAAGACCTCCATTAACAATGTCTTCTTTCTAAAACAACCAAACCACACAAGATTGCTTCTCTTTCAGAGAAATGTCCTGTGATTGCACAAGCTGCTCAGGGCTGCCCTTGACTGTCCAAGTACCAGGACTCACAGTGGGCTGGGCTGGGCATCGGAGTGGGCTAGAGTGAGAGTAGGTGTGTGTGTGGGGGGGGCAGTCGGTGGGACTAGAGACTCCCCTTACCTGTGAGTCATGGGCCCTTCCATAGAGAGGAAGTGGTTGAATGAGTAGGTGGGATAGACTATATAATTTTCAAACTTTTCAAATACTTTTCTTTTTCATGCTACTGCCAGATGACCCAGTTCACTTATTCATTTTATCCCTGAAGACTATTGAATATTTAAACTGGGGACCTGAGATGTGCCCAGGGATTTCTAAGTGGGGTTACATCCGGCTTCATTTCCTTTTTACAAGGATTCTTTTGACACAACCAGCAGCCTCTTTCGTATTCCAGGCAGGCCCATTGTTCACTGCCACCTGGACACAGCGGCCCCCTCCCCGCCACTGCCAGCCCCTGTCAAGTCGGCCTCCTAAGGCCTCCTTCCTGCTGACCAACGCTGTTTGATTTGTTCATTTGTTGAGGGGGGAGTTGGAGATGAATTTGCAGGTGCAAGAAACTCTCTTCTAACTCAAAAATGTGATGTATAATCAGTTTCAAACTCTGACCCAACCCTTGTGCAAGGGCTGAGGGGTAAGGCCAATGCTGAACCCATCTCTTTTACAGCTCTACGTTTCTGTATATTTTCCTGGGTTTGGTAGATGGGTGACTTCAAGTGGGAAGGTATGTGAAGAAAGCCCGGGTTTAAGCTCTTAATCCATCTATCACTTTTGTTGAAGAAATCTAAATTATGACTGATCATCTCCTCACCATTAAAATAGAGATAATGATTATCTCAGAATTCACAGGGCTGGTGTGAGGATTAAATGCGATAATATTTGTAAAAGTGTTTTATGCAACACTATAAACATAAGACATCTCATTCGTGCTGAATGGAGGCAGATGTCTTAATAGAAAATCTCTAGAGGTTGCTCACAATATAAACATTCTAGGATTCTTCCGGCCATTTAGCCTGAGATGAGATAAATGGCTACAGCTGCTCTCCTTAGTGACTGGCCTTTTTAGCTGTAGGCTGCTGATCCTTACAGGGGCCACTAGGTGGCACCTCCTTTTAAAATCTCTCCCCACTTTCCCAAGTGAATCTGGATCCTTGCAGAAGCAAGAAGCACCAGGGAGGGATTCAACCAATGTAGGGGGCGGGGAGGGAAGGGGAAGGGAGACCTGGAGTACTGTCTCCTCCTAACAGCAGCCTTTCCGGAGGATCAAAAGGACTCGACTTTCAGACACATGCGTGAATTAAACACATCACCCTTTCTTGCTCTTTCCTGCTTCAAAGTAACAGTATGAGTGGGTTTTCATCCTTGTCCATTGTAATCTGTCCAGAAAAATGGTTGAAGCATTGTGTGGGGTCTGGGGGCAAAACACCAGTGGCTCTATCTGAACTCCTTGGGCAAGAGGGAAGTAGGAGTGAACTTATCCACCAAGACCCCCTTTATTTTCCAGAAGCAGAAATGGGTCTAACCTCAGGGCCAGCAACCTCATATATATCAGAAAGCTCCTCTTCAGGCGCCTTCAGAACACACTGCTAGCCCGAGTCCAGAGCAAGCAATTTAGGAAAAAGGCCATTGAGCTCTGGAACGCTCACTCAAATTTAAACAGAAGAAGCCTTGGATGGGGCTATAGAAACACTGAGTTGGGAAGGGGGGTCTAGTCCGGATGAGCCACACACCCGCTGCACAATCTAAAGTACTCTGTCTTCTCTGTATATATTTCCTTATCTATCAGATAAAAGATTTGAGTGAGGGATTGTCGAAGTCCCTTTCAGAAGCTAAAACTCCAAGAAATCCCAATGCTACCTCAGATAGTAGTTAAAGTTGACATCTGTTGGCTTGTTGCTTTGTCAGGGCACTTGTCAATTTAAGAAACATGTCCATTCATGTATCTATTTTTAATTTTAATTTATTTATTTCTTTTTCTTTATTTTTTCCCTGTCATCCTTTGTCCCCCGATACCCTCTTCTGCCTCCACCAGGCTGTTGTCCCTGTCCATGAGCTCTTTAAACCATGCTCTTTCCCAAGCACTTTAGATACAGCTGTTACCTTTTTCCTTCCGGACCCCTCAGAATGGTTCAATGGTTTTTCAGGACAGATTTCAATGGACAGTGATTTAAAAAACCTACTCAAGTTCTTATTATTACTGAGAGGTAATTAAGAACAAACAAGAAGGGTGATGCTTTTAATGGAGGCATGTTTCTTAAATGCAACATCCCTTTAGTTCTCGTTCTTTGAGCATGCACTATAATCTCCTTGAAAGCAGAGGCTAAGGTGTTAGTCTATCGTTCTTCCTCCCCTGCATCCATAGAGACACTAACTCGAGGTACTTAGTAAATACAACTGGCTTACAGACATCAATTAGAGAAAAAAGCCTTCATCTACATAAAAATTCTAGAATACTCATGCTTAGGAAAACATTAATGATAATAATAGCTAATATTTATTGAACATCAGGGGAGAGACGTGAAATAAGAACAGATATATTTGTCTGCTTGCTAATTGCTACATTCCAGAGCCTAGAATAATGTTTGGGACATGGAAAGCACTCAATAAATATTTGCTTAATAAATACATGAATGAATACTTAGAATGGGCTTTGTTTTAAGATGGTCTTGAGAGGTGTTAGCATTCTTTCCATCCACATCAGGGACGAGAGAATTGTAGCTAAAAACCATAAGTAACCTGTCAAGTTTTCACAGCTACAATGAGGCAGCACTGGGATTTGTACCAGCTTTTCTGGTTCCAAAATCTACCTTAAAAATAAAGCTAAATACTCCCTGAAAACACTTTATTATTTCCTTTGATCACTCAGCTGTGGCAGGAATATATATATATTTTTTAATGATGCATTAATAGATGTTTTTTTTTTTCTCAAGAAGAAGCAGAGGGAAAGATGCTCCTCTGGGTCCCCCAAATCCACATATCAAAGAAGTGAAACCTTTCATTTCTCTAGAAAGGAAGGCTCTGCATGCGTCAGCTTGCAAATTTGTACACTTAGGTGGCGAATAGCAGATTAGCATGTGTCTCATTCAGGACTTTGCTAGGATTAAGCATGGGTTCAGTGCTTTGTATGTGCTGGATAAAGGATGGAGAAGGGAACACTGGAGACACACGTAAGAGAAAAAAACTGTGGCTTCTTACAAGAAGGGGATTTCAAATGGGCCACAAATGGGAGGACCTGGACATAATTAATTTTCTCTCTACCATTCATGTATTTGCTATCCCGTATTTGTTGAACGCCTACTTTATGTCATCCACTAATTCTCAGTGCCGGGGACACAGCAGTGAACAAGGCCATGGCCCTGCCCTTGTCATGGAGCTTGTGTGCTATTGGAACACCATGGATTCCAAGCAAACTCCCACCTTCCTCTTAGCTCTGCTCAGCAAGGTGGAGGAAGTCCTACTGGGATCTCCACAAACCTGAAAACACGAGAGCGTGGATTCAGTCCTCCCCTTTTTATCATTTCCAAAACATGAAAATAACTCCCATACATTATGTACACCCTGATTTTATTCTACCTTTTTCCTTTTTGTTTTTCTAATCGCTCACGGGATGGAAAAATAGACCCTGTGAAGCCCAAATACTCTAACAAAAGCAGATATTCTTATATCATCTTTTATTAGAATTAACTCTCACACAAGAAGAACAATTATGTGCTCATTGCCAGCACTCGTAAAAAATAACCCTGTAAATCTGATGCTGAAAGAGACCTTAGAGATGATGGATTTTAACTTGAACTTTTCTATTTTACAAATGAGTCTACTGAAGCCTAGAAAAGGAATGGGGCTACTTTATCAAGGACGCAGAGACAGTTTGAGTAATAGGCCTATATCTTAGGTCCCTTATTACCTAATCCAGGATGACACAATTGCAAGGCCCCCAGCGGAGAGGCAAAGACCAGGCGGAAACTTTACGGGAAGAAAGCAGTGGAAATGTTCGCCAGCACACTGGGTGTTCTCTGTAGGCTCTGCCGCAGCTCAAGCTGATCTCTCCATGAAAACTGTTAGGATGCTCATGACATCCGTTTCCAGAGGTCTCCTTTCCACCTGGCAGGACTGCAAGAACCCAAGCAGGTCAGCAGGTATTCACCGTCCTCATTGCCACTAGACCTTCAGCACCGCCTCCAGGAGGATCTCAAAGTCCCCGGCCTCTGCATTCTTAATGAAACTAAACTAATCTCAAAAGCCCACAATCTCGTCATTCTCCTTCTTCACACCTATAAAGGTACTATGTTGTCTCTCAGATCAAATCTGGCCTTCACGACCTGACATCAAAGGACTGACTCAATGAAAGCAGCCCTGGCTTACTGACTTCGTCATGTACCAGACACCATGCTTGATATGTAAATGTTACTGCTAATTTGCCCTCAAGCCCTGTGAGTTCAGTGTGTTAGCTGTGAGTGCTATTTGTCATGTACATCCCATTCTTTTCCTTCTGAACACAGTATACGATTGGACCTTCCTGAAGCCCTTGAAGTAAAACATGCTTGATGTGAGAGGAAGAGCAAGCACATGATTCAGAGAGTACCTCTGCCCCCTTGACCTAGGATGGGTGTGAAGCATGAGAGGAAAAGAAACCTTTCCTAACTACAGAGATTTGGGGGATTGTTTGTTACTGTATTAAAACCTAACCTATCCTGACTGATACAGCTGCTCTTACTAACCTCAGTTTACAAAGCAGGACACTGATGCTCAGAGAGGTATTATAATTGGCCCAAGTTTTTTTGCAACTAGAAATTACCGTATTTTCCGGCGTATAAGATGACTTTTTAACCCAGGAAAATCTTCTATATGCCCAGTCGTCTTATACGCCAGAAAATACGGTAATAGAGTAAGGATTCAATTTTAAGCCCTTTTTAAACAATATATACTTTTTGTTGTTGATAGTATTGCAGATATCTCCAGTCCGCCCCCCTCCTTTACCCCTCTTCTTCCAGCCCCTACCCACCCACCCCCAGTTATTCACTACCCTATTGCCTGTGCCCATGGACTATGCATAGCCTATATAATAAAAGGCTAATATGCAAATCGACCTAAGGGCAGAATGGCTGGTCGCTATGATGCACACTGGCCACCAGGGGCAGACTTTCAACGCAGGAGCTGCCCCCTGGTGGTCAGTGCGCTCCTACAGGGGGATTGCCGCTCAGCCAGAAGCTGGGCTCACAGCTGGTGAGCGCAGCAGTGGTGGTGGGAGTCTCTCCCGCCTCCGCGGCAGCACTAAGGATGTCTGACTGCCAGCTTAGGCCCTCTCCTGGTGGGGGAGGGCCTAAGCCAGCACTCAGACATCCCCCGAGGTCTCCCAGACTGTGAGAGGGTGCAGGCTGGGCTGAGGGACACCCCTCCCCCACCCCCGCCAGCAAGTGCACGAAATTTGTAAGTATTTCAAATTTCTGGTAAATATATAAGTTTTTGGTTTATCTATTCGCCTCCCAAAGCCCTGGTGTCTGATTTCAAAGCTTGTGATCTTTCTACTACTAAGAGATGTCTACCCATGCAGCCTGGGCCTCATAATTGGCTTCTCTGCCTTCCATCACTTGTATTTCCAATGTCATTTATTAAAATATGTCTTTATTTCTGTCTTTTCTAAATGCCATATTTTTCACTGACTTCAAAACCTCCAAGAGTCGCATTGCCTCTAGAATTAATGGAAGAAAAATAAGGAGTATAAAGTAAGGTCCTTCCTCTCAAGCAGCTGCATGCTGCTGCTTCTGCTGCCAGGGCTGACATCACATGTATCGTGTGCAAACAAGATGAGCCCAGGAAAAGGGATGAAACAGGGCTCCAGGTTCCTTTGCCTTCTGGCTCCTGGGATCCTGTGGATGAACCAGATCTTTTGGAACCAATTTTATTTTCTACTAGAGGCCCGGTGCATGGATTCATGAACATTGAAAGGAAATTAATTAGAAGAAATATTTTAATATCACTATTTGCCATTTCTCTATAATAGAAGTGTCAGAGATGAAAGAAAATAAGTCGATGACACCACTTTCTTTCAGCTTCAGAGGTACATTGTGCCAAATTTACGATTGACAATGACAGATTGAAACACACCCATGCGATTGGCGCCAGCGAGAGCTTTATATGTATCGCACATGCCCGAGTCAATGTTTATTTTTAAAATGCTAGTGCGCCTCATACGTACCGGCCAGCCAGCCGGTCAAATGGTCAGATGGACATACGGCTGGGTCACTTAGACTTTTATATATATAGATGCCCAAATTCACTCTGCAGAATGTATCAGGATAAGCTATTTCCACCTCATTGTAAGGCAGATCCATTCTGGATCTTTCTCAGATATCTTGATCACTATAAGAATGTTTCTCTTCTTTCTAGTTTTCATGAAGTAAGGGATGGCCCTACTCTAGTCTGCAAAGGGGCTCTGAAAAAGACAGGACAGATCTGCTTGGAGAGATCCCATCATTCTACCACTGGCCCTCAGTTAGGTTCTGACTTCCCATGGCACCTGGTGCTCCCTCGAAATATTTCTCGGCATTGATATTTGCAGAAAAAATAATAAACATAATCCACATTGACGCACATATTGATCCCCAGATTTCACTGACATTTAGGAATAAATGATGGATTGCCTTTTTTGTGAGGCTGGCTGAGCTGACCTCCGTGGCCTGTACATAATTTACTTTTGATTAAAGGAGTGCTTCAGCATCGAGATTCTGCTTGGGAGCATGAGGCAGGATCGATACGTTTATGACACAAACTTTCAAACAATGTACTCTGAGCCAGAAGTCTCTACAGTCAATTCATCTCAGACCTAGTGGAGGCTGGGGTGAAGGAGGAGGAAAAGCTTAGGGTTTCTGAGAGTTTGGCCTGGGGCCATTCAGAGGCCTGAAACAGTGGCTCTGCTTTTGTAGCTTTGGGCCTATGCATTGTTCAGGAAGACTGTTATAAGGAACTAGTGAGCTCTCTGGGGTTTCTTTTATAGGAGTACTGATGCCACTCATGAGGACTCTACCCTCATGACATAAGCAACTCCCAAAGGCCCCACCTCCTAATACCAACACATTGATTAGGTTTTCCGCATATAGATCTAGGGGAGGAGACACACATTCAGTATGAAATCGTGCGGCCCCCGCCCACCGCCCACTGCCCCCGTCTGGACACCTTAACCTTTCCACCCAGAGCTCGAGCTTGCCTGGCCCCATCCCAGACCCCTTTTGCCTTCTCTGGCCACTTCAAGCTCCACCCTCGGTCCCGTGAGTCACCTCAGGCTGGTCCTGCCTCCTCTGGGCACCTCCCCACATCCGCCCCATCTCCAGAGCAATGTGGCAGCTCCACCCCATCATGGCGCTGGAGGAGAGCATGGAAGCCTCCCGCCTGCTGTGGAGTTTCGAGCACCACTTCCTGGCGATGCATGCGCTGTGCTCCTTCCCCGGGCAGGTGGGCAGTGGGTGCGCTGAGTGTGAGCGGTGGGTAGTAAAGGACTGGTGAGGGGGGTGCTATAGGCTCTCACCTCACCCTCCCTGCCATGGGATGGTCCTGTCTTCTCTGGGTGCCTCCCCACTTCCACCCCATCTCCAGAGCAACGTGGCAGCTCCGCCCTGCCACGCACACAGCCTCCTGCTGAATGGTCATGATGGCGTGAGGGCATCATGACCATTAGCATGTTAGCTCTTTATTATATAGGATGTTAAGGGCCCAAGATCTTTCCCAAACACCCCTGAAAGAATAAGAAGAAAGAGTGACAGCAGTTTATGAGAAAAAGCAAGGCTCCTGAAAGGACTGGGAATTTTCTTATCCAGGGTGTGAATATTTTTTATCCATCCTCCCAAGGCAAAATTAATTTTGCAGACTATATTGTTTCCTCTCAAACACTTGAAGTGGAATGTTTTCATCTGCCACATTCTATCCTATCCCTTAGTGACTCAAATCTGGCCTGCTTAGTAATTGCTGTTCCTGCCCCTTCCCAGGTACATTACGGCACCATTTGTGCTTCAGTTACGGTGCTTCGGTGATGTTTTTTCTGAATGTCCTATCCCCAAAGTATATCTTATTTTCTTCCCAATTAGGTCACTGGTTAGCTATGCAATGATAATAATAATAGCTAAAATAGATGGAACACATACTGTCTTAGTCCAATCAGGTTGCTATAATAAAACAATGGCAAAACCAAGATCATGGCACCAATAGATTTGGTGTCTGGTAAAGGCCCTCTTCCAGGTTTGCAGACTGCTAACTTCTCTCTGGGCCCTCACATGGTAGAAGAGGCTAAGGAGCTCTCTGGGGTTTCTTTTATAGGAGTACTGATGCCACTCATGAGGACTCTACCCTCATGACATAAGCAACTCCCAAAGGCCCCACCTCCTAATACCAACACATTGATTAGGTTTTCCGCATATAGATCGAGGGGAGGAGACACACATTCAGATCATAGTACATATCTGCATCTCATTTAATGCTCAGGAAAGCCTCTGAGGGAGATAATGTCATAATTTCCCATTTCAAGAGGAGAAATGCAGTCTTTGAAAGGTACCATGACTTGCTCAGGGGAGCATGGCTGATGACTGGGAGACGCTGTTCAAACAAGGCAGGTCTCACTTCCAGGCATTCTCACCCATTTTGGCGACTTCCACTTCCTTAGTTATAGAGTAAGTTCCATGAGGACAGGAGCCAGGTACAAAGCACTGTCATCCTAATGCATAAACAGTATACACACTCAATGAATGTGTATCATTGTACCTGAAGTTCCAGGGAGTCCTGGACCACCAAGTACAATTGTATCAGATATACCTTGGGCCTGACTGAGAAGGTAACAGGAGCAAGGGGTGGGAGAAAATTAAAACCCGGTTCACACTGCGCTCACCACGCTTCTGGCTGCGTCCATCTGGAAGAAGGGATAGCTTTTTCAAATCTGTGCAAAGTTGTCATACAAGCTCATGGTGGCCTTGGTCGAGTTTCAGGTGATTCAGACACTTGGGAAGCCTGAGGGATGAACCCACTGTGAAGTTACTAGAAGAATTAAGGCCCCAAATTGGCATTTCAGGGTGGGCAATGGAGGGGAGAACAGAAGGCAAGCAGCTGTAGTGACTTAGTCGCAAAAGAAATGCTCTCAATGCCCAGAGTCAATGGAGGTTTCCTGTCTAATTTTTCCATTCTTAGTTCCCCATATTTTCTAGTGTTTTGTTTTTTTTCTTTGAAGTTCTCCATGATTGAGCCCATACCCAAATCTTCTATCTCCTCCCGAGTCTTTTCTTTCTTTTTGCCTCCAACAAATATTTAGCAAGCCTCTGCTATGCACCCAGGCACTATAGTAGCACTGGGCATAGGAAGCTAAAAAGATAGATCTGACCCTAGCCAGTTTGGCTCAGTGGTTAGACATTGGCCTGAGGACTGAAGGGTCCCAGGTTAGGTTCCAGTCAAGGGCACATCCCCAGGTTGTGGGCTTGATCCCCAGTAGGGGGCGTGCAGGAGGCAGCTGAACAATGATTCTCTCTCATTATTGATGTTTCTATCTCTCTTCCTTCTCCCTTCCTCTCTGAAATCAATAAAAATATATATTTAATTTTGTTTAAAGATAGATCTGGTCCCTGTCTTCCTGAAGCTTGCAATCTACTTGGTGGGGTGGGGTAGGATGGGCATTAAAAGATTAATTATAAAGCTACTATGCTTTTCAGGATAATAGCAACTAATGGTTACCATTTATTGAGGGATTACCATGCTTCAGGAATTTGGATGAGCAACTTTAATACATGATCTCATTAGCCTTTACAAAACGTTATGAATTATGCATGATCTCCTTTCTTTAAGTACTTTACTCCAGAAATCCCAGGCTATATAATGATAGGATGAGAGGTAATTCAAACATTTCTTTCTATCAAATGCACCACCCACAGTCACTTAGGTATTTTATATATTTCTCTGTATTTGCTTGAATTTTAATGGCAATACATCTCCCTTATTCTCTATCTCCAAAGGTAAGCCTGGGAAACTTGCTTCCAAGTCACTTTAATTTCCAAAAGCCAGAGCTTTTTATTTCGGGGCTCTGCACAGCTTTCCCAGCATGTGCCCTGAGGTGCTGTGTTCACTAGTGACCCTTCTCCCAGATGCTGAGCCGCAGCCCTGCACAGCCCTCACTGTGTCTGATTCATGTAGGACTTACTCAGTAAGAAATAACCCCCCAGTCCTTGCTCTCCAAAATAGAGCCATCCTTCGTTGGCATTCTGTACTTAATGTTGCAGATATAGCTGTCATTAAAGTAGAATTTAGACTTCCATTAGCATGGTTTACGAGTTTTTTTCTTACAACTTCCATATGGAAATATCATTCCTTTGGGCTGAGCAAGAGAATGGAGACTAGCAGGCGCTGTATTTGAACATAACGTGTCAACGTAATCCATAAACCACCATTGTTTACATGTTATGGCCGCTGCACTGCTCCATTGCCCATCTAATGGGAAAAACTAGTGCAGGATTATCCTCTGTATGAGAGTGTAGAAGACTCTCACCTGGGGACTCTCACCTGAGGGAGGTCCCATTGTAGGAGAATTAGAGACATGTCTGGAATGTATATTATGTACCAGAGTCTGTGCAGGGGACTTTATATTTGTTTTCTTTTTTACTCAAACACTTGAGAGATAATATTACTGTTGCTATTTTTAAAGTTGGAAAACTGAGTCCCAATGAGGTTAAGCAGTTTGTCCAAGATCATTTGATTAATTAGGGAAAGAGCCAAGATTCAGAATCAGGCCCAAAAAGCTCTGAAGCTTCACCCCACCCCCAAAAGCAAATCAATCTGCTTTGATTTACAGAAGACAGCGGGAGAGGATGGGTCTAGGGATCTGGGCTCCATTGGCCTCATCTCTGGTTCTCAAAATGTGAGGAACCAGTCCCTTAACATCCATCACTGGTGGACTTGTTAGAAATGCAAATTCTTGATCCTTATTCCAGACCACCTGCAGCTGAGACTCCAGGAGGTGGAGCCTAGCCATCCAATTGTATCAGGTTCTCCAGGTAGGCTAATTTGAGAATCATTGGCTTATCTCAATCTTTGAATACAAACAAGTATTAATCACCTTTTTTCTTTTGCATATCAAGTAGGAATAGGAAAATTCCTCTGCTTTGAAATGGAAGCAAGGTGAGCAGATATTTTAGATAGGATTCTTGACATTTGTCTTGGTAAAGGGAGATGTTGAAGGAGACCACACCTGGAGTTCAGAATCAGAGGAGGAATCTAGGAAGATTAAAGTCCACCATCAGAAGTTTTGATAGTTTTCGTAGAATAAGGGGCATAGGACTAAGGAAAGCTAGTCAGAACCCTGTGGGATTCTCAAACTCAGAAAAGTGACTAGGTTTCTTTCCCATCCCCCCATTTTTTTCCTTCCTTACATTTTAAACAAAGTTATCTTTTAAATGCCAGACCCACCTTTCTAGTGAAGTCAAGGGAAGAATATCTGTCTACCTTTGGGCTGGGTGTTGATAGTAAATAGATCCCCAGGGCCTTGAAACAGGGTGGTTGACTAGAAGGTGGGAGCCCCTAGGATTCTACTTCTCACATGGAGCTTCTTCTCACCAGCTTACTCTCTTCAAATTTCATCTGTGTGATGAACGTGTTTGTGTGTGTGTGTGTGTGTGTGTGTGTGTGCATTTTGCATAGTGAGCTGCGCGCGGCGGGGAGGGGGCGGGGGTACTATTTATCTTCACATGGAGCCTATTCTGCAGAGACTGATCTGGAGCTGGCAAGTGAAGTTCATTGACAGGACATGGACGAAGACCCAGGCAAGTCGACCTTAAGGAATATGGGGGTCAGGGCTACAGTAAACCTATCCATGTGGGCAGCACCACCTCATATTTAACAAGTAGACATCTGATTGAAAATCATATGAAATATAGCTTGAATTCAAAAACATGCGCACACATAAATACCCACTGAAACCCCCCTCGCCCACCCCCCATTCTTGAAGACATGAAGGCATAAACATTTCACACAAAGGCACACAGATTTAAGGGCGTATCTAATATGTTAGAAAGTCTGGCAGCCTGTCTCCGATCTGCTTCCTGGGAAACTTTCTTACTGGATCATCTTTTTAAAGATACAGGTAAGATCTTATTTTTTTAAAAATATATTTTATTGATTTTTTACAGAGAGGAAGGGAGAGGGATTGAGAGTTAGAAATATTGATGGGAGAGAAACATCGATCAGCTGCCTCCTACACACTCCCTACTGGGGATGTGCCCGCAACCAAGGTACATGCCCTTGACCGGAATTGAACCTGGGACCCTTGAGTCCGCAGGCTGACGCTCTATCCACTGAGCCAAACCGGACAGGGACAGGTAAGATCTTATTAATCCTTCCTCAGAAATCTTTAATGGTGTCACCACCTGAAGAGTAAACTCCAAAATATTCAAAACAGCACACACTGCTCATCCTTAATAACCTGATCCTTGATCCCACCTGATGTTGCAACCACACAGGAGAACTGCCCTGACCATTCCCCAGGAAATCTGGGCTTTGCCCATGCTCTTCCCTCACACTGGATGGTCTGCCTGTCTTCCCTCTTCTCTCTACTGAGGTGCTATTCATTTGTCAAGGCCCATCTGAAATGTTGCCCCTGTTACCTGGCTCCTTTCTGATCTTTCTAATAAATCAGGCAGAATTTGTTCTGCCATCGCATTCCTACTGTTTTATTTAACCCCCAGTTTAACTTCTTACTAATTTTTAAGTGGGAAGGCCATTCAGGTTAGCTTACACTCACATTTGCACCTTTGCAATTTTTAATTTAAAAAATTTAAATTATAGCTTACATTCAATATAATTATGTATTAGTTTTAGGTGTATGCCTAGTGGTTAGACAACCCACTGAATGGGAAAACATGTTCACCAATAATACATCTAATAAGGGGTTAATATCCAAAATTTATAAAGAACTCATACAACTCAACATAAAAAATACACTCCAAACAATCCAATTAAAAAATTGGCAAAGAACCTGAATAGACAGTTTCCCAAAGAGGACATACAGATGGCCAATAGACATATGAAAAGATGCTCAATGGCACTAATCATCAGACAAACTCAAATTAAAACCACAATGAGATATCACCTCACACCTGTCAGAATGGCTATCATCAATAAATCAGCAACCAACAGGTGTTGGTGAGGATGTAGAGAAAAGTATATGATTGTCCTTTGCATTATTGCTACCTCAGAATGGTATGCAGATGAAATGAGACAATGCTATCTGTAACACACCTAACAGTGCAGGTCAGCCTTCCTTCCTCCCTGTTTCCTGCTCCTCAATAGCACTGCTTCCCTCAGGCCATGAGTTTTACTAACTCTTGGCTTGAGTTACCATCTCTTCAAAACAGAGAGGTCCTGGATGGCATAGATCATCTGAGTCAGCATTATTTCCCAGAATGCATTGCACCATTCCTGGCATTTAGAGTGGTATTCAAGAGATGCTTGCTGAATATGTGTTTATGTGAACTCCAGATCCATCAAATGATGTTGACTTTCTTGGCTCACATGCTGATTTATTAAATTATCCCAACACGACCCCAGTGATGATGGGTAGAGCTAGGTGTCACCCTAACTCACCCGACTGCTGTACCACTTTCTGCTCTCTCTCCATAAGTGCAAATTCCACAACTCCATCCTGGCAGTGCCTCCCTGCTTTATCGGTATGCTCCTCCTATGACCCGCTCTGGATGGGGGATGGGGAGTGGATATGAAAACACTCTCTGGGTGTAAGTGTTAAATGCTATTGGGTAACTGGTCTCGGACCCTTCCGCCATGACAGCAGCGTGTCTCAGACAGAGGCCACTCCTTCAGTCTGGCTTCTGGATGCGAGGATAGGTGAACCTGAGACCAGCCAACTCCGAGCAACTCACAGTCCTCGTGTAACATGAAAATGAGAGAAAGGGTGCAGTTATGAGCCCCGTCAAAACTGGCACGTTCCTGCCGCAAAAGCTAACCAGTCCACACCCCCAAATTCCCATCTGC
This sequence comes from Eptesicus fuscus, assembly GCF_027574615.1. Classification (NCBI taxonomy): domain Eukaryota; kingdom Metazoa; phylum Chordata; class Mammalia; order Chiroptera; family Vespertilionidae; genus Eptesicus; species Eptesicus fuscus. The sequence goes on along the minus strand of NC_072494.1, from coordinate 32,494,013 downwards.
AGGGTTGGCTGCGGTCCCAGGCATTCAGACTTCCTAAGCCTTGCCTCTGAATTCTCCATTCCCTGAGATTTGCTTTTATGAAGCTCTACACCTAAATGGCAGCATGTACTGTAACTAAATGTGACCATAAAGAGGGAAAAGTTATAATGTTGTTTCAGAAAATTGTTGTTCTCATTACCTACCTTATTGCCATATGTTCTCATCTAAAACACTACAATATGGGAAATGATGGTGACACAAAGATGAAGTGATGTTCTGGCTAACGATACCCCCCCAAATATTTATTCTAGTTCCCTTGCCAGCGATACCCACATGCAGAATTGATGCCAGCTTCCTCAATTAGAAGTCCAGCGCATAAAGAAAATGAGGACGAGGCCGTTTGCATTTCTGAAGCCTGACAAGGAAAGATTAAAATCTTTTATGAGTTCTCCCCATCATCCCTGGAATATGGCACTCCCATATTTCATTTCTCAGGGGAAAAAAAAAATAGTGCTTGCATTATTTGGAGAAAATCATTACGAATGCAACTAGTCAGCAGCCGTGGTGGGCCCTGTTACATTACCATTTCTGAGTTATGTTGTGTACTTGGCTTTCTCCACATCCTTTTAAAAAATTTTGTTTAGAGATTGTGCATAAGGAGAGGGATGAAATGCAGCTGCTCCGGTGGTGTGTGCAACAGACACAGCAGCATGGAGAAGAACGTCCTGCAAAGCAGAGAACACTGGGAAATGTAAACTGGGGTCTCCTGGGGTGAGGCACCCAGCCATCAAAATATTCATTAAATTGCAGCCAGATCCCCTAAGCCTCTTTCCCTACTAATCTCCCCTTGACACGAATCTAGGGAATCTCACTGGCTTTTCTCATGATTTGGTCCTATTATTTTAAGGGAACCACTGCCTTTTGGTGACACCTGTGTCGTGGATACTGGGTAACAAGGATTAGGACCCATATATGGAAGAGAAAGCATTGTGGCATTGTGTGACAAGTAGGTATGGGCACTGGAGCCACACGGAACTGGCTTAAAATCCCAGTTCTTCCACTAATGGCTGAGTAACCTGCGGAAAATGATAGAATCTCTCTGAACCTCAGTGACTCCATCTGTAAAATGGGGTAATGATTGGGGAAAAATTAACTTGTGAAGATTGGTGAGTGTATGTAACTAACTAGGCATCATAGGCATTCAGTAAGTGTTACTGAAATACTTTATAATATTACTTCATATGGATGGGGTTCTTGTTTTGTGGTTTTGGGTTTTTTTGTGTGTTTTCTTTTTTATATATTTTATTGAGTTTTTACAGAGAGGAAGAGAGAGGGATAGAGAGTTAGAAACATCGATGAGAGAGAAACATCGATCAGCTGCCTCTTGCACACCCCCTACTGGGGATGTGCCCGCAACCAAGGTATATGCCCTTGACCGGAATTGAACCTGGGACCCTTGAGTCCGCAGGCCGACGCTCTATCCACTGAGCCAAACCGGTTTTGGCATGGTTTTGGTTTTTAAACAAAGAGAACAGCACTCTATTATCTCAGAGATCTCTGTGCTAAATTCATTCTTGGCACTGACCACAGGGTAATATCATTATGAACCTACCTACCTCTTCTTTCAATGATGATTCCAAGAAGGCAGAAACTGTGTTGTTAGGTACACCTGTAGCTCCGATACCCAGTTAGCAGTGTCTAGAACATAGCAGTCACTCAGCAAGTGATTCATGAGTGAACGAATGAATGGACTTGCCCAGTGCACTTTCCTAGGTAGTGTTGGAGCTAAAGCTTGAAACCAAGTGGGCCTGATGGCAAAATCCTGTTTCCACTACCGCTCTCTGTGCTTGTCCCTCATTGCCCAAACGTCTATGGAGAACCAAAAGGGGACGAGTTGCATGTCCAAAAGGCATTGGGTCTGTTTCTCTGCTTTGTGTGGTTAACCATACTACCCTCAAAGATCACCCTGAAATGAAGTGCGTTACAAATACATGGCAACTATGATCTGATTATTTTTTGCTTCATCAATTCTTGAGTATCCATGAGGAGATCTGATGGAAGTTATCTTTAGCTTCCTCCTTTTAAATCTAAGTTTTCTCTAGGTCCAAGTCAGATTCAGAGATGTTTTGCTCAAGATCACACATAATCTATGATTCAAACTTAAAAGGCCCATCTCAAAATGTTGTGCTCCTTTCATTATACCATGGAGTATGGGGTGGAGGTATTATATCGAGACCATTCTGCATAGGTTGGCCGTCAAGAGGAATCTTGGAACCACAGACTTGAAAGAGAACTTACCATTCATCAGACACAACTCCCTCATTTTGCAAAGTGGGGAACAGAAGCCCAGAGAGGGGAAGAAAGCTTTGTAAAGTCCCACAGTTATGACTCCCAGTATATGAACTCATTTCCTGACCTTGGAGCTTCTTCCTCACATTTAAGATAGCCTTTTATTCTGTTCTTTATTGAAACCAATAACTTTCAGAACCTCCTGGAGAAGGAAAGCAGGTAATCCCTCTTTACCTATTGAAAAGTCTTCAATATTTAAATAATAGTCTATAAAGTCTGTATGCCAGGATTCATCAAAATCAATCTTACACTTAGGCACAGGCAAAGGGTGAATATTTCTCACTTCCTTACCATGTTTTGCAAATAATAATAAGGGTAACTCGACATTATTTCTCCTTGTGCTTTGGAGATATATTTGCATACTCCTTAAAATTCACTCTTGGCTGTCTACTGGGGATCCCCATTCGTCCCTCTTGCCAGAAAATCACCTCCTTTGGGCTTAAATTTTAGCTTCTAGCTCAGTGGCTGGCTGTCCATAACAAAAACCCAGTAAATTTTGATGCCAATGAATGGGTGGATAGAGGATTACAAGTCACTGGGCTCCACCTCTGCATCTATCTCCTTTTTCTATTTCCTTTCAATGTCACCAAAGGCAATGAAGGCATTTGCAGCCAGAGTCTGTCTGCTAATTTAAAGGGCATCCAAGTCATCTCTTCTAGAACCAACTTGGTGCTGGCTGGGCTGATGGGAGCCACCGCACTTTATGGCAGGAAAGGTCAGCATCTGAAACTCCTAAAAAGGAATCCCTGATGGGGTGAAGTCATCCATTTTCAGGCCTATGATAAATGTTTTAAATATTCTAAGCATGTCAGTTTCAGTAGTTCCAATTCAGAGAAATGTAACTCAGAGTTGCTTCAGAGTCTCCCGGCCAGACCCAAGTCACCCCGGGTATAATTTATACACATACATCGGGCTGCCTGTGCCAAGCATTGGCATGTCTGGTTTATGTGCTCCAGTCATGAGGACCTCAATACATTTTTAATTAAAAAACAATTGATAGGGCTGAAGCTATAAATCCCTTTTTGCTGAAGGAAAAATTGCTATGAGTTTCAGTATTATAGAAGAGAGGTAGAAATATTCTTGGCCAATGAATAACTGTTTTTAAATTTCTCCATCTCTATGTAACTGTGCCTGGACTTCTTGGCTGTTTTCTAAGGGTAATATTGTTAACTTTCTGCCAAGGCTGGTCCTGTGTGGTTCAGCACCAAAAAGTTTCAACTGGTTTTCTCACAAGGTTAAAGGCCTGCTTAGAACATGATGGAGGAGAAGAGAAACTCGTGTAGGAATCTGAATACTGGAACCCTGTGGTAAATACAGGCACTCTAGTCACTCATGTCCTCCCATTATTAGACAAACACATCTGTACCAGAGATCTTGCAACTTGGAAGTAACACCCACTAGAATGGATGAGTTATATATAGAGTATGTCTCTGGCACACTGATTTTGGAGCCTATCCTATGTAACTTGATTTAACTGATAAAATATGGGTAGAAGTTAAGTCCTAGGCTGGGGTCTCAAGAAGCATCACCTTTTTTCTGCTTATCCTCTTGCACTCCTGTGTGCCACTACAAGAAAAAAAAGTGCCACTGAGGTGAACACTCAACCACTGAGCCATGCCAGACAAACAAGTCACTGAGTTTTTGGAGTGGTTTGTTACACAACAAAAAACAGAGTGATATAGACCTTATTCAAACTCTATCTTAATAACTTGCAAATCCCAACCAAGTCATGTCTGCCTTAGGCCTCGATTTTCTGCTATGTAAAATGTGAGGTTAAGCCAGATGACCTCTATGATGAGTTCAAGGTTTCTTCAAATTCTAGAAATTGATGTCAGCAATGGATGGCATGAATTCCTAGGAAAACCTTGCATAAGTGGATGTCGTTGGTTACTAAGGAGAACTAAACCAGAGAATGAGTTTTTGTTTATTGTTGTTATTTGTTCTTCCTCTTGGGGCAGAATAAATTAAATGTGAGAGTACAAATGCTACAATTTACAGTTTATCATAATTGATGTCTCTTCCACTAACTCACAATGTGAACAAATGTAACTACCATGTTGGTTATTAATTCCTCCTCAGTGAATTGCTGTACTTAATAGAAATATTGCATTACACAACCAGAAATTCATGAACAATATATAATACATTGGTAGTTAAAAGAACACATTAAATGTGGCCAAAAGAAGTCATTCCCACTTATGAGAACAATAATAATTTCCATTAATAATTAGGAAATGTTCTAAACAATTATATATATACTAGAGGCCCGGTGCACAAAATTTGTGCATGGGGGTGTGTGTTCCTCAGCCCAGCCTGCACCCTCTCCAATCTGGGACCCGTCAAGGGATGTTCGACTGCCCGTTTAGGCCTGAGGATCAGGCCTAAACAGGCAGTCGGACATCCCTCTCACAATCCAGGACTGCTGGCTCCCAACTGCTTGCCTGCCTGCCTGCCTTCCTGATTGCCCCTATCCACTTCTGCCTGCCAGCCTGATCACCTCCTAACCACTCCCCTAACAGACTAATTGATGCCTACCTGCTCCCCTGCCAGCCTGTTTGCCCCTAACTGCCCTCCCCTGCAGACCTGGTCCTCCCCAACTGCTCTCCTCTTCAGGCCTGGGTCCCTTCCAACTGCCCTTCCCTGCAGGCCCAGTCGCCTCCAACTTCCCTCCTCTGCCAGCCTGGTCACCCACAACTGCCCTCCCTTGCAGGCCTGGTCCCTCCAACTGCCCTCCCCTGCTGTCCATCTTGTGTCCACATGGGGGTAGCCATCTTTGACCACATGGGGGCAGCCATCTTGTGTGTTGGAATGATGGTCAATTTGCATATTACTCTTTTATTAGATAGGATACTGAGTGGCCAGATTATTATGCGTTCAGAGATCATAATAATCTGACCACTCAGTAAATATATATACTAGAGGCCCGGTGCACAAAATTCATCCATGGGGGAGGGATGTCCCTCAGCCCAGCCTGCACCCTCTCCAATCTGGGACCCCTTGAGGGATGTCCGACTGCCCATTTAGGCCCGATGCCACCAGGATCGGGCCTAAATGGGTGGTCGGACATCCCTCTCACAATCCAGGACTGCTGGCTCCCAACCGCTTGCCTGCCTTCCTGATTGCCTCTAACCACTTCTGCCTGCCAGCCTGATCAACCCCTAAACACTCCACTACCAGCCTGATCAGTGCCTAACTGCTCCCCAGCCAGCCAGATAGCCCCTAACTGCCCTCCCTTGCAGGCCTGGTTGCCCCCAACTGCCCTCCCCTGCTGGCCAGATCACCCCTAAATGGCCTCCCCTGCTGGCCTTGTCACCCCTAACTGCCCTCCCCTGTAGGCCTGGCCTCCAACTGCCTTCCCCTGCAGGCCTAGACCCCCCAACTGCCCTCCCCTTTAGGCCTGGGTCCCCCCCAACTGTCCTCCCCTGCAGGTCTGATCCCCCCCAACTGCCCTCCTCTGCCAGCCTGGTCACCCCCAACTGCCACAACTGCCCTCCCCTACCAGCCATCTTGTGGAAGACATCTTGTGTCCACATGGGGGCATTCATCTTTGGCCACATAGGGGCGGCCATCTTGTGTCTTGATGTGATGGTCAATTTGCATATTACTCTTTTACTAGATAGGATATACCACACACATATATACTAGAGGCCCAGTGCACAGATTCATGCACCAGTGGAGTCCCTCAGCCTGGCCTGTGGGGATTGGTCTGAAACTGTCTCTCTGACATCCCCTGAGGGGTTCCAGATTGCGAGAGGGTGCAGGCCAGGCTGAGGGACCCCACTGGTGCACGATTGGGGCCAGGGAGGCACTGAGAGAGGGCTCCAGGGCATGTCCAGCCTGTCTCATCCAGTCCCAATTGGCCAGACCCCAGTAGCAAGCTAACCTACCAGTTGGAGTGTCTGCCTCCTAGTGGTCAGGATGCATCATAGCAACTGGTTGAACGGTCGAACGGTTGGACACTTAGCATATTGGGCTTTTATTATACTGTATAGAATAATGTTATTTAATTCCCAAACAGCATTATTTTCATAGATGATGTAACTGAAATACCAAACGTTTAAATGCCTTATCTCAAATTACCATTTCATAAAACTTTAGAGGCAGAGATTTGAACCCAGGCCTATCTGATTCTAGACTGAAGCCTGGGTTTCAGGTGGTGTCATTACCTGCCTCAGAACCCTCAGCCCTCTGCCAGGTGCAAGACGGTTAGTTACCTCTGTGAGATAGCTGTACCTTTCATTGTAACACCATCAGGTGGCTAACTTCTAATTCTATATTACTTTCAAAGCTTCTGAACACATTTTCAAATATAAGTATTGAGTAAAAATTTCACATCATCAAGTTGTGTGAAAAAAGTGAAGTTACATGTTTTCTCTCTTTGAATTGATCTTAATTTGTTCATCAAGTCTCATTTCCATCTGATTTTTTAAAATCCCAAATCTGGACATTTTTGTATGATCTCACAACACAGGAATGAAACATTTGGGTATAAACTTAGCTGTATTATTGTCCATCCTTTATCTCTCTTCCTACTCATATGCCATCTAATGTTAGGAAGAGAGGCAGTGCATGTGAGCATGCAAGGGTAATGAGCTAAGAATCATTGAGAGACACCAGATTTACCACTCATTGCCCTCCACCCTCTGCTGCCCCTTGATCTTTGGTCCTTAGCTTGGATCCTCAGTGCATCTGCTGCTGATTTCCATGGTCCTGCTGTGCCTTCTCATCATCAAGACTCACAGGTACCTCTGTGTCCTAATCCTGGCTACCACACCCCTTTCTGTCTCCCAGGTATCTCTCAAGCATTTCCGCTCCTTTCAAGGAAGCTCAGAACAGTCTATATGTGCCATTTTGCAACTTCTACAAGAACATGAAAAGCTTTTTTGATCAACTTTGTTAGACATTCCCTGCCTCCTTTTCATGCTGGCAGGTGGCAATTCTCCCCTGACTCCTAGCGCTTCACCAACATCAGGAAGCCTAACTCTTCTCTAGTCTGAGACCCCTCATCTTTCAGGACATGGCTCAGTGGGAGCTGGCAGAACACTTGGCCCTTTGTCAACCATCATCTAATATCCCACCATGTCCCCTGATCCTTGCCTACATCTTCCCATCCCCCAAGACTTCCATCTTTATCTTGTCACATGATTGAATGAAATGGCCCTTCTATTCTTTCCCCATCACTTGCTTATGGTGTGCACTTTATGCCCTGATTCCTTCAGGGCTTTACCTCTGATATGCAAAAGGGCCTGGCTCTTGCAAAGCAGCAGCTATAATTTCAAAAATCCATTGAAAAACTCAAAAAGCCCAGAATTTAAACTGTTATTTTTTTTTTCAGTTTGTATTACTGCTCCAATAATCTTATTCTTCCCTGGGGCACAGGGTGCCACTGATTGAATAGACAGAGAGCCCCAGAGTGCTTTGTGAAGGTAAGGAAGGTACGGGAGGTGGGGAGACTCGTAGATAATATCTCAAAAGAGTCATCGGGCTATAAAGGGATGCAGATGCTAGTGAGAACCATAAACACTCAACTTCTGAGGCTTCTCATTCATTCGCTCAATAAATATTTGCTAAATACTTACTACTTGCTGTCCTAGGAACTGCATAAACAGCAATAAATACAGCAGACAAGGCCACTGCTTTCATAAAGCCTTTGCATTCTAGTTGGGAAGACAGACAATGAACAAGCAAACAAATGTATAAGGTAATTTCACATAGTAATCTATAATAATAAAAGCATAATATGCTAATTAGACCAGACATCCTTCCGGATGACCTCCTGGACGAAGCCAGGGCTGCGAGGGAAGCCTGGGTCCTAGGTGCCAGAGGGAAGCCAGTGCCGGAAGCCAGGGGAAGGAAGGCCTACTCTTGCACGAATTTCATGCATTGGGCCTCTAGTAACTACTATAAGAAAAGAACACGTTGTTGATATGTGGAGTAGGGCAAGATGTAGGGTAGACAGTTGGGTAGGGAGGGTCTCTCTTGGTATTAACATTTGAATTGAAACCTCAATGATGACAAGGAGATGGCAAAAATAATAATAATAATAATAATAATAATAATAATAATAAAATAAATAAATAAATAAAAAATCTGGGTCCAAACACTCCAGGGAGAAAGCATTAGGAGTGCACAGGCCCATATTTGGGAAGAGCTGGGGATAGGAAGAAAATCATGAGTGAGAAGGTGCTGATGAGTATGAGAGGGAGTCAGGGGCCTGATAATGGCCTTGCTGGGCATGGTGAAGAATTTGAATTTTATTCTAAGAACAACTGAGGTACTCATTTAAAAATTATAAACAAAAGAACTACATAACCGATTTACTATTTTAAAAAATATTATGTCCGCTGGCTAAAGAATAGACTCTAGAGAGGCAGGAGTGGAAGCAGGGCAACTGCACTGAGGATTATTCATGGCCAAAGCCACATTCATGGCCAGCTGTCCGCGTTGGCAGTGTTCCACATGTCATCGGAAACAAGGACAGCCAAATGACCTTATGATGAAAGGTCACCAGGATGTAGACAACTCAACTTCAGCATTTTCTGCTCCTCCTTTCTATCCAACTGGAGCCTTTTGAAGGGAACTTGGTGAATGTGTGCTCTGTGGACACTGGTGAGAGACCGCCCTAAATCTCATTATTTTCTCTCATCTAAACGGAAGGTCTCCAAGGGTGGAGATGGGGGAGGAGGAGACTCTTCTCTCCTAGCTTCATTGTTTCCTCTGCAGCTTTTATCTGAGTGGGAGGGACACACCAGGGAATCAAAAAATGTTTGTTGATTCAGGGATTGATTGATTCGGAGGGACTTGCATGCATTTGTAAATATCCTTTGAGGATCTTGCATCCCATTGGAATAAAACACTTCATGTTTTATTCAGGTCTTTCCCAATATGCAAATGTGCAGGTGCCTTGATGGCACATAGATGACACATTACCCAAACACACTCACACTTGCACACCCAAGAAATGACTGCTCACATAGAAGACACAATAAGAGGAAGATTGTGTTTGAGAAATCTACTGGGGTTTAATGCAAGAATGATTGCATGCGTTCCTTAGATGCTGGCGGCCTCCTTCTGCAGGGCAAACTTTCCTGCAGGCTCAATGAAACAGGACATGTTTGACTTAGGCAATCTTATTTAGAGCTATAAAGATTAGACAAAAAGCCAGGGCATTTTTGAGTTCCAACCTTGCGATTCCCAGCTGTGTGTCCCAGAGCAAGTCACTTAAGTAAATCAAACTTCAGTTCCTGATCTGTAAAAATGCAACGAAAATATTTGCCTTGAATAACCTTTAAGGTTAGAATAAAATATCAAAATCATGTGAATGGAGATGATTTGCAAACTGCAAAGTGAAATGTGTAAGTGAGTAACACACTAGTTTCACCCCAGCCCTAGTCAAGTTCTAACAGCCCAACCCCACAGAACTGGAAAAAAATGTGTCAATGTTTTTAAACCGTGGAATCAGATCACTGGGTCCATTTCCAATTGCTATAAAAAGCATATAATTAACTTTCAGTATTTTACATTCCCTGACTATTCAGCAACAGCTGTCTCCATAGTTCTAAGGTATTTGCGTTTTCCTCTTATTTTATGCCTTTTTTCTTTTCAATAATTGGACGTCCCCATCTCTACCATCTAGGAATATGTTGATGATTTTCAATTTTATTTATGAAGATGTAAGAAGTGACTTTTGTTCCTTATTCACATTTTCCTATTTTTATGTATATTTGATCTTCTTAATTTACTCCAATGTTTTAAAATACAAAGTTCATGTGTAAATGCCCCAGGTCCATATATCAAGTTATAATTGATATGTTATATTTCTTTTTATTTTGAAAATTAAAGACATTAAATAAAAAAAACAGAACAATGTCTATCATTGACTACCAAGTAAGACCTTCTGAAATAAAATAAAGATTGGATAAATTTAGCTTTATGGAAAATTTCTCCTTTTGATTTTTTTAACTTTAATTAATATTTTTAATTTTATTTTTACATAAGTAGTATATTCAATGTGGTTTAGCATTTAAAGGATAAAAGAGCTTATGGTCAAAATTCTTCCTACTTTGATTCCTTAACTGCCTAGCTCCCTTTCCCACAGTCAATTGTTATCAGTTTTTTTTATCAATATTGCAGATTCTATGCACACACAAATGTTTGTGTGTACATGTGTGTGTGTTACCTTTTACTACACAAATGGTAGCATGCTGTATACACTATCCTTCACTGTTTTCACTTAACACATTTTAGAGATTTTTCTACATCAGCCCTTAGAACAAGTTTCTTGTTCTTGTGTATGGCTGCGTAGCATTCCATTGTATGGATGTTCTATATTTATTCAATTGGTTCCCTACTGATAGACATTTAGGATATTACCATTCATTTGTTATTGCATATAATCATAAGTGAGTGATCTTAGTCCCCATTTTACTCATGTGCAAGTATATACTTAGATTAAATTTCCAGTAGTGAAATTTCAAAGTATACAGATATATTCATTATTGCCGAAGTACCCTTAATAGATATAGCTGCAACCTACACTCTCCCAAGCATGAGAGTCTGTTTCTCTACACTTTTATGAGGACCTTAGGTTGTGACACTTTTCTATCTGTGACAATGTAATAGGTGAAAATGGTATCTCTTTGTAGTTGTATTTCCATTTTTCTTAACATGAATGAAGTGCACACCTCAATAGCCAATTGCATATATTTTTCTCTTGAACTGTGTATTCATGTTTTTTATGCATTATTTTTCTTTTGGAATGTTAGTATTTTGTTATTGATTTATATGAACTCTTTGCATATCAGATAAATAGGCCTCTGTCTGTAGTAAGATTTCAAAGTATTTTTTCAAAGTTTATCCTAAAACTTTTGATTTCATGTGTTACTTTTGCCATAAGTTTTTTTTTCTTCTAATTTACTGTAATTTAATGTATGGATCTTTTCTTTTAGCTCCTGAGATTTGTGACATGGTTAGAAAGATCTTCAGCACTCTGGGATTATAAAAAAATTTTTTTTTTGCGGGGGGGTGGTTCCTAATATTTTTATGGTTTTATTTTTTACCCTTAAGTCTTTGATCTATTTTTTAAATTTATCCTACTGTGATACTTGAAGTATGAATTCAACTTAAAATTTTTCCAGATAGCGACCCAGTTTCCCAACAAAATTAATTGAATAATCCATCTTTCCTCACTGATATGAAATGGAAATTTATCATATACTAAAGTTGCATAAATCTTCAAGCTTATTTCTAGACTTATAATTCTAACCCATTGACTACCAGGCAATTCATATACTACCAGAACCAAACATTTAATTATTGCAACCTGGTATTGTGATTTAATATCTGGTAATACCAGGCTTTTTCCTTTTTATTTTTTCATTTTCTTCTTTATTTTTCCACTTGAATTTCAGAATCAGCTGTCTGCTTCCACAAATCTTATTGACATTTTTAAAAAATCAGGATCATGTTAAATCTATAAATTGAGCTCAGGAATAAAATTGCTGGTCTCATGTTTTTGAGTTGTTTTATCCAAAAATATGGTATGCCTAATCATTTGTGTAAGTTGTCCCATATCCCAGTGGTATATCTCTCACACACACATATTTCTTATTAGATTTATTACCTAGGATTTTGTATTTTTAAAATCAGTTGTAAATGGTGTCTTTTCTTCTATTGAAATTTCAACAAATTGTTGTTTTTACATAAGAAAGATATTGGTTTTCTTCCCTTTCATCTCACTGAATTCATCTGTTGGGAATAGTTTTTAGTTATATCATATGCATATAATGATAAGTTAAAAATGTCTAGGTTGCATGCCTCTAATTTCTGCCTCTTGTATAAAAGCACTTGCTGGTTATTCCAGATGATGCTGAAGAGAAGTCATGATTAGGCCATTTTTGTTCTATTCCTGACTCTAATGTTTTCTGACTGCTAAGGTTCCTAGTGTTTCCTTTCAAGCAAGATGCTGGCTTTGCTGTTGAGATGTATTTTATTATATTAAAGAAATTCCTCCTATTTCTATTTTATGAACTTTTCCTTTTATTTTTTTAAGTAAATCTACAATGTGAAGTGCCTTTTTTCAGTACTGATGGAGAAGTCTATCTGATATTCTTCTTCGTTTCATAAAAATGATGAAATGTATTTCCTAAGGACCATCTATGTCTTCCTGGAATAAACCTTACTTTGTCAGAGTGGTTTATATTCTTAATGTGTTTAGGATTTTTGCATCAATATAGGCACATGGGATTCATCTACAGTTTTATTTTCCTGTGCAATCCTTGTCAGGTTTTGATGTAAAATTTCATGAAAAGATTATCCTGTGTTTGTAAACTTTCTTCCTTCCACCTTCATCACCCTGTCTATGCTCTAAAATGATTTAAATAAGTTTAATTCTGCTCTTTAAAATTTTAGTCCAATTTCTGAAGCTGGATTCTATGCCTTTGGTATATGGGAAAGGGATATGTTAATATTTTTTGTTTTATGTATAGCAACTGGTATTTTACTATTTCTAGTATATTTTCTAGTGCACTTTCCATTTCACCTATTTTAAAATTTATTTCTATGAACTTTAGCTTAGTAATTTTTTTACATTTCCTTTATATATATATTTTTTTCATTGATTTCAGAGAGGAAAGAAGAGGGAGAGAGAGAGATAGGAACATCAATGATGAGAGAGAATTATCAAATGGCTGCCTCCTGCACACTCCCCGCTGGGGATCAAACCCACAACCCAGCTATGTGCTCTGACCGGGAATGGAAGCATGACCTCCTGGTTCATAGGTCAATGCTCAACCACTGAGCCACACCAGCCAGGCTAATTTCCTTTAGTCTTTAGTGCTATCTCACATCATGTTACTTTGCATATTTGTACTTTCTCACTTTTTCTTGTTTCAATGAGCCAATGGTTTAAATATTTTATTTTATTGTAAAATCATCATTTGAATTTCTTTGTTCTCCATTTAGGTTCACCTTCCTTGCTGTGATCATTTTTCCCACTCTTTTTTTTTTTATTGTGTTCTGTTGGATAGTGTTTCAAGTCTTCCTATTGTTGTACTATGTGTGTGTGTGTGTGTGTGTGGGAGGGGGGGTGTCTGATTTTACTGAGACAGTTGCTTTAAGTTTATTTGTGCCTTTTTTTATTTGGGCGAAATATTTGACTATGATTTCCAGATTCCCCAGTGTTTTCTTTTGGGTTATTCATCTTGGAACCCTTCTGTGCCCCGAGGCCCAGAGATGGTCACAAGTTCCCTAAAACACGATAGCCATGCACATAAGGAACTATCAGCATACCTAGGACATTGACCTTCGCAACAGCCATCCAGGTAATTTTTTATCTGGGTTCTAACAAGATAAAGACTCTGTGCCACGAAGAATGGGAGAAAGACATACTTACCAGAGAAAGGGGTAAGAGGAAAGAGACAAAGGCATAAAGAGAATGGTATGGGAGGAGCTCTCAGTCAACACCCTCATCTTAAAGATGGGGAGAGTGAGACATAAAATATATATTTAGACACGTCCAAGATCAGTGGCTAGTGAGTAGCAAGGTAAATGGAGAGCCCAGATCCTCTGAGCTCCAGGCCTGTTATGCTTCTTAGCACCCCCACCTCTGATTTCTAAGCTCTCCAAGGTTGGGGTGCTGGGCCTTGGGAAGATGGACACTCAGAAGAATGTACCTACAATGTTCTTTTATTTTGTAAAATACTTTATTTTGCTCTACTACTAGCGTCTAAAACACCCTTGCTGAAGAAAGGCAGCTTGTTTGTTCTTTCTATTTTTTTCAAGTTTGATTAGAGCAAGAGAAAGTGCTGAATTTCCAATATGCAAATGAAATGAAAGGCCACCCAGGGATGAAGGAGCCCTACAGGAATGCTTTATTGACTGCAGCAAATTTACCCAAATAACAACTATTTTGAAAAAAAAAATGAAGAAATTGAGTTGCAAGCCCCTTCGTTCTTCCCCCTTCGGAGTCACATGTTTTTCACCTCTAATTTCATATCATTGTCAGAGTGGTGTATTATGCATTATTTATGGACGGAATATCAAATGAAGGTGGCTACACCAAGAAACTAGAATTAGATTAGTCACACAATGTATGGATATTAGCCATTTGCCCTTTAAGTGCTTACTTTTGGAGGAGGGGGTAGTATCTACAGGGAGAAGAATTTTCTTGGCTAGTATTAGCAGAAAATATACAAATACATATAAAAAATATTATATGTTATTTCTATAGTAATTTCTGGAGTGTTTGTGCAATTATAGCCTTTCCACTCCAGGAAATCTAACATAGCGGGGGCTTCTGGGACATACATTGACATGAGGGAGATTATATTTTTCAAAGACAGGAAATTAGGAAGCTTGGGAGAGTTTTAGGTTAACATTGTGGTCCTGTCTTAACGGAGTAAGACTAGAAACTTCTGAACAAATAACAGGCTTATTAAGCCCCCTTGCATGGGGTCTAAATGTGCTGAAGTCATCTCTATGTAAATTTAAAACTTTAATGTAATTAGGATTCTTTTAACTAATCTATTCTCTTTCTTCAGAGCACTTACTTCATTAATAATTGAATATGTATTTGTGGGATTTGTTTAATAGCTGTCTCCCTTTCCAGACTTAGTGACATGAGGGCAGGGGTCATTCTTGCTCTATTGAGTACTTGCTCCTGACAAACAGTGGGTGCTCAACAGTTGCATGCTAAATGAACCCATTGCTTATTTCTTCCTGTTCAAATAACTTCATGAAATCCAATCCTCTTCTTCCTTGGGAAGAGCAAAAAATAGCTTGGGGCATGAAGGATATTTTTTCTGCATTACAAATGGAGAAACAAGCTTAGCAATGATCATACATGTCATCAAGAAGAGCTTGACTATAATTCCAAGTGTGCTTTCCCAGCTTAGTAATTTCCTAAGACAGTTAGCAGTCCCACAGGTTCATGTTGGAGGGATTGCCATGTCATTTCAGCCTTGCCCTTGCTGATGTCTTTGGAAAGGAGCCCAGCCCCTTTTCAAGGCCACTACCCTTCGTGCTGGAGCAATGTTTGTTATGGGAGCCCCTCTGATGCTATTACCACCTTCGTTTGGCATATCGACGGTGGCACAAGAGTTGTGCGTTTACTATGTGCTAGTTTTTAAAAGTTTACAGAGCTGGGCTCCTCTACAGCTTTTCAGGAAGACATTTGTGGTTTTAAGCACCTACCCTGCAATCATCAGGCAACAAATTTGCTTGGCAATGTCTTTCATTGTGTCTCGGTGGAGATGAAATACGGTCACTTGCTGGGCAGAAAACAACAATAAAGGGGGAGTGAAATCTCCCTAAGTGCTCCCTAAAAACAAGAAAATCTGATATGCAGTCTGTGTGCTGATATAATTATGAGCCTCCTAGCTCTGAGCTGTAACAGATGGGAGTTTTTTTTTTCTCTCTCTCTTTGGTGATAAGGTGAATGGTGTCCCCAGGGATATGTGGGCAGATCTGCTGAGTTGGCAGTATTGGCACCCAGCAGGTGGCTGCTGACAGGATGATGGGCAGAGATTGGCTCTGGGGGAAGAGGGGCTGAAAACATGGAGGTAGAAGTATGGAAAATAAAATGTTGCCCCCTTTCTTAGCTATCCATAAATCTGGGATTTGAAGCAATTCATTCTGAATAGTGAATGGAGTAACTAAGAGATGCTAAAGAGAAGAATCCATTCAGTCATATATTCATTCAACAATCAGTTATTAAGTCCCTGATGTATGACAGTTATTGTGCTGACTGCCAAGATATGAAATCAATGGAGAAATGGATTGTTTCTACTCTCAGGAGGCTCCCAGCTTACTGAGGGAGAAGATCACTGAAAAATAAGCTTGATAAAGTATTATTGTAAGCAGGAAGGCTTCATAGTGGCGGTGACAAGACAAATATTTTAAAAACCAGTGGGTGTTTACTCTCAGGATGTAAAGCTGGAAGGATAAAGAAAGTATGATTTAGGCATAGAATTCAGTGGGAACAAAGAGAAACTCTCTAGTCCTAAGAGCCCTATCTCTCTCCTCACCCTCCATTGGACCCCTGCTGAAGTCATACTATTTGCATGCAGCTCCCTTAAAAAGCCTCATTGCTTCCTGCTTCTGGTCTTTGCTCATGGTGATCTTTCTACCTGGATTTCCCTTCCTTCTCTCATGAATTCCCCTGAAACTGTAGAGGACATAGAGTATGTGAATCTCATCACGAAGGCCTTGAACCACTAAGAAATTTTAAAGCAGAACAATTACTGGTACATGATCATATGTGTTTTTTAGAAAATGAGCTATTAGGAGACAGATGCAATTGTCCAGCTAGAGGGTTTGAGGGCCTGAACTAGAGCAGCAACAATAGTCAGGGAGAGGAGCCTTGATATGAAAGATGTTAAGGAGATAAAGAAAAATACAGTACCTGATTGGCCATGAGAAGATTTGTTCTGTCTTTTTGTTGACCAGGTAAATGTGCAAAACATCATAGTATCATTGAGAGAAAGTTAAGAAGCAGAACTTGGAAAAAGATTATCGATTCATTTTGAACTGGTGATGTTGGTTTGGAATTCGGTGTTTAGAGGTGCACCTTTGACATCCAAATGAAAATATTAGGGAGTCCTATAAAAGAGATTTAGAGGTCAAGAGACAGAGGCCAGGGCTTTGTCAATCAAACTGATGTGGTAAAAATAGAAAATCCCAGTCACTTAAAAAAGTGAAGGTTAATTTCTTACTTCACCACCTATTATAGGTCAGCAGGGGTCCTTTGTTCATTGTAGTCTCTCAAAGGCCCAAGCTGAGAGAGCAGCCACCTTTTCAAATGTTGTCAGCTACTGAACCAGAGGGAAAAGAGGGTTCTGGAGGGTCTTGCCCTGGCAATTGGATGTTTGAGCAGGAAATGACACATGCCACTTCTGCAAAGAACTATTCAATGGCTACACCCAACCAGAGAGAGCCAGGAGTGCATTCCTCCTTGAGTGAGGGAGAGCTGGAAATAGTTGGCACCAGCAATAATGACTATCGAAGGGCCATACCATGAAGACCTGGGTATGATCAGCATGTGTTGACAGTAAGGCTGCCTGCTCAGTGTACCTCATGGGGTTATGATGAGAAAAGACTGAATTAATATCTGTAAGTATGTTAAATATAAGAAATTTTAAAAAAAGATAGAAGAGAGAAGATGACAACATAAGGTTTAGCATGTACCAGTCACTGGCAGGCATTGGCTGCCCAGCCCCAGAAATAAGTGGAGCTTGAACGCAATAGTTGTGATTCAAGGCAACTTCTACTTTGCCGTGTTAACATTACACAATAAGAACTGCAAAACTCTCAGGTGCATACTGACAAACATTTATCTTAGCCGATGAAACCAAAGATCTGATAGAAGGCCTTCTGTTCTTGCTGAGGTTAAGCTAATTTTGACTTAGACATGTGTCTATAGTAGGCTGGCAGGTCAGCTGGGAGCTGGCTGGTCCAGCATGGCCTCAT
This sequence comes from Eptesicus fuscus, assembly GCF_027574615.1. Classification (NCBI taxonomy): domain Eukaryota; kingdom Metazoa; phylum Chordata; class Mammalia; order Chiroptera; family Vespertilionidae; genus Eptesicus; species Eptesicus fuscus. The sequence goes on along the minus strand of NC_072494.1, from coordinate 32,476,220 downwards.
GTGAGACAACTCTCCTCTAAACGATCTCTCATCTGGAGCAGGCTAACCTGGGCTTGTCCACAGGTGTTCACTGGTGTCTAGGAGAAGGTCTTCTAAAACTTAGCCACATATTGGCATACCCATCATGTTTGTTGCATTGAATGAGAGCAAATCATAAGACCAAACCCAAACCCAAGAAATAGGAAAAGTGAATTTACTTTGTCAATTGTAAATTTGGTTCATTTTTTAAATTAGTACAGTAAGTCCGCAATTAATGTTGTTGATAAGTTCTGAGACTTTAAGTAAAACAACATGTAATGAAACCATTTTAGCATAGGCTAATTGATATAAATAACAGTTAAGTTCCTATGGCATTTTGTCAACATTATAAGAAAATGGCATTAAACAAAACATTATTTGAGGATCTACTGTATCCCACAGTCTTTCTCTGATAGCCTATAAACAAAATAAGAAAGCTGTTAACTTGAGGAGAAAAGCTATAGAAAGGGCCGCCTGAGGGCAAAGCCAAGAGCCATGAGAGCAGTGGAGTGGGAGCCACCACCAGGGAGCAGAACTGGGCCTAATCAAGGAACCTTCCACGTTAAGAGTGAGAGAAACCAGAAACATTTGCTCTGCAGTATTTCAGAACTGCAATGACCAGTTCCAGGCTGTTTACCTCCATTCATTTCCCTTTTAGAAAGGAAGTGTTTTTAATAATTATCCTTATTCCTATTCACCACCTATCTTTGGTGTTCAGGGAACAGATGAATTTTCTTTCTTATATCATAGGGTCTGGATTATAGAAGCTCAATCCAGACTTGATGACTATCACCAGGTCCTGGACTTCCATGATTATATGAGACTTGTGGAGGGAGGTCCTGAGAGAGACTGAGACTTGAGAGAGATTATGGAGAGGATATACATAATTGTGACAGATTGCAAAACTGCCTAAAATTCTTCATCCCTCCATAAATTCTTGTCCTCGGCACTGGGATTCTTTCAATCAGTCGGTGGAAACTATTTCCCCATACTTTTTAAAAAATATATTTTTATTGATTTTTTTTACAGAGGGGAAGGGAGAGGGATAGAATAGAGAGAAACATCAATAAGAGAGAAACATCGATCAGCTGCCTCCTGCACACCCCCTACTGGGGATGTGCCCACAAACCAAGGTACATGTCCTTGACCGGAATCAAACCTGGGACCCTTCAGTCTGCAGGCTGACACTCTATCCACTGAGCCAAACCAGTTAGGGCTATTTTCCCATACTTTAAATCTGGGCTGTGTGTGTTGTATTTTAAAATTGCTCTGGCCAGTAGAATACACAAAGATGACATTGGGCCATTTCCAAGCCTAGACTTTAAGAGGCATTGCCTACTTCCACTCTTCCTTGGAATTTCTGCCTACACCATGAGCAAAAGCTTCCCTGGAATACTGGGTAATGAGAAATGGGCGACCCAGTCACTCCCATCACCCCATCTGACAACCAGGCATGTGAGAGGCCCTCCTAGTCTAGCCAGTTCACAGCTTACCCACCAGATGCATGAGCAAGCCTTTCTGAGATGAGCAAAACCTGTGGATGATCAACAAGACTACCCACTGGAAATAATAGAGGCTTCATTTTTTAGGCTACTAAGGTGTGTGTGTGAGAGAGAGACTCAGCAATATCTAATTGATACACCTTTATTTTATTCCTTATAATTTGGAAAATGTTTTGTTCTCAGTAGCAGAACATCACACCTGCAGAGTCAGAAGACACAGGAAAGAACAAAAAATCTGGCCATCGTATCTGTTGTCTCCCTGTGAGCACATTTTTTATGGCTTTCTCTTTTGAAATAAGCCTAGGTTTGCATCATTCCTTCAAGCCACTATTTGCCTTCCCCCTCCCCCATCTTCTATTTGTCTCTGTCTCTTCCAATCACTGACCATCATTCTCCCATCAGTGTCTAGAGATATGTCTAACAGAGTGAGAAGGCAAATAAAACACCAGTTACTCTTAGCTTTTGAAATAGCAAAATGTTATTCTGCCAGCTTCCTTTCTTTTGCTAGAGAGAGGAGGAGAGAGTGAGAAATGACTATCTGGAGAGTTCTCAGGAACTGAAAGCCCCCCCACACCATACAAATGGACTCTAGTATATCAAAACAAGTGTGATTTTGCTGTTTGGAGTGCTTGTTTTTAACGGGAAAACCAAGAAGGAACTTTTAAAGACTCTGAAGCAATAGGAAGAACCAAATATTCCTTATCCTCAATGCTGACAAGTTGGATGTTTGGGAATTTGGATATAGGAAGAAAACAGTGGCTAATGTCTACCTAAACAAAGTTAAGAAGTTGAGTGAGAGGGCAAGGTTGCATAAAAGAAGAGTCATGGATTTGTGGTCTGGCGTCAGATTTGTTAGTGTTGACTCCCCTCTCACAACATGCCCTCTCTGCACCTCTATTGGTTGTTTAACTGTGGCCTGATTACTCCACCTCAGTGTCCCTATCATAAAATAGATATACTTAATAGAGTTAAGACACAGGAATGTTGTGTTGATTAAATGAAATAATGTATGTGAAATGTCATGACAAACCAGGGCTTCCTTTTGGCCTTAATTACCTGAGGCAGCCAGTCTCTGGGATTCAGAGAGTCATATTATCTGTATAATTTCAAAAACAATGCTCATTTCATTTGAATCAAAATAAACCGAGACACCACTAGAGAAAACTGACATCGTTTGTTTTCCATTTTCATCAATAAGCTGTGCTCAAGATCTGCACTTGACACAACGCTAAAGTAGAAGAGTAAGCTGCTCCTGCTCCCCGGGAGGGGGTGGAGGGGAGAAACTCATAAAGAACCAAGACAGGAGGTCATTACCTGGTCATTTTGTTGGTACAAACCACACTCGCTGCAGGTATTCAAAGGAGGAAGAAACAAGAGTATACCAGATCAATGAGGAAATTATGGGAATTGGGTGTAGACCTTGATCTTGAAGGGGAAAAGGGAGAATGGGCAGGGCACACTGGCTACAAGACAAGGATGTGACCATGTGCTAGACATGGCAGTGGGTGATTTACATGTATACGATGCCTCATTTACTCCTCACACAACCTAAGAAGATGTATTATTTCCTTGTTTTAAAGACTTGAAAACATGGGTTTAGAGAAAATGAGATATTTACCTAAAGTCACACAGTAAAGGATCATCCTAGATTAAGAATCCAAATCTCTTTGACTCCAGAGATCATGTTCTTCCCACTGAATCCTTCCCATGGGCAAGAATGAACATTCGATGTTGCTGGACAGGGAGGTAACCCATGCAGAAGCATAGAGAATGTATGTGAAGGAGCCCAGGAGATAATGCTGGACAGGGAAGGTGAAGCCTTTATAGTCTGGGTGGTCTGGAAAAAGCTGGAACACCTAAGAATAATTCCTTTGGAATAAAGGGCTAGTGACTTATCTCAACATACTAGAAATAGAAATGGTCAAGCCTTCATTTTCCTAGGAAAGGCCCTCATTTGCCACTCTGGGAGGAGAAAAATTGTTAAAATGCCTTTTATATCAGAGAGTTTGTCCCCGTAGCTTTTCTTGATGTCACATGGCCAACATGTGGGTTCTGAAATATCCCTGGGCCCATCAGCTAACCTGATGCAGACACAATGCACTTCTTTTTTATAAGACTTCCTTGCCTGGACTGCTATAAAAAGAAGGAGGTATTTTCATTGTCTGTCAGACTCAGTGTTAAAAGCTCTTTTCACTTTATTCTTATGGAGTATGTGCATAACATTTCTTCTCATGAATATCTGCATAATCTTTTTATTTTGTCATTTTTGGAGTCTCAACTACAATGCGGAGCAGAATGTGACCTGCTCAGGAAGATACTCCTGGGAGCCTCTGTTCTAATATGTTTGTGGGACTGAGAGCCTGAGAAATCATGATCAGCACGGGGACTTGTGGTCCTTTATTTTCAGCACTGAAGAGCCCATTTGATCGGATTCCAGAAGGAGTATCTATGGAAGAAAAAGATATGAACAAAGGAGTTTGGGTGGGAAATATGTCTATTCCAGGATTCCTAATACTTCTTTATCCATGGAAGAGCCAGGAGTATAGAAAATGAGATTAAAGACCCTAAGTTATGGAGCTATGGCTCCTTCATTTTCTGTGAGTCAGACTGGTATAGTGCTTTTATGTTTCTTCGTGCTTAGAATTTGATTATCTGGCATCCTGTCATTCTCAATCCATTATCCTTATTCCTTCTTCTTTATAGCACTTATTATTATAAGACATTTCATTTTATATTTATTTGTGTATCTATTGTATGGATGGCCCAGGAAATATAGATCTAATGATGGCAGGGGCTTTTCCTGTTTTGTTTACCATTAAATTCACAGTGTCTGATACCAAGTAGGTGCTCAATTAATATTTGTTGAGTGAATAAAATTGTTCATTCTATTTATCATTTAATTTCCACTTATGGACTGACCACTGTGGTAAGACCTGTGTTAGAAATAAAACCCAGCTCATACCTCTGTATGAGATACAGACATAGGAACAGATATAACCTGAAAAGTACAATGACAGAGGAATATGTAGGAAATCATAGGAGTGCTGAGAATAGGGTACCTACCAGAGGAACTACTTGACCCAATCTTTAAAGAATGAGTAAGATTTTGATTAACTTAGAAATCAGTTGACTGATCTGCATTTCTCCCCTTCCTTGAAGAGATTTGGGGACCCCAGGAACTTGAGGAAACCAAACACATATATATTAGAAAACAGAAATCCAAGAAGATAAAAAAAGGCATTTAATGGGCTACCAAACAAATGTGCCAGAAGCAGATAGTAAAAACAAGATGGGAACAAAAGAATCAAGACTAATGAGTACAAAACCAAGATCCAGATGGGGGTAGAAAAAGTGGCAAGGATATTGGATAGCTGTATAGAACAGGCATTAATTTTAGAGTTTGCTTACATAGGCAGTCTGGAAGTGAGAGCTGGTCCAGCCACAAGGATCAGGGTCAGAGAAGACTTACCTAGAGTCCTGGGGCCCTCTCCCACAAAGGCTGAACTCTGTTCTCCATGTTCACCCCAATACAACTTGCTTCTTTCATCCACTATGGGTATAGGAGGTAAAGTGAGGGGAAATGGGAGAGAAGAGAAGAAACAGAGTAAAAGGAAGAAGAGTGCAAATAATGTGAAGTAGAGGGAAGAGCAATTTTTATAAAGGAACAAAGGAAAGAAAACAGAAAGTTGAAAAATAAGGAAGAAAATGAACTTTCCAGCCCTTATTAGGTTTGAGTACTAGTGGTTATTTAAGTGGTCCCTTTGGATGGGTAGACATATTGAGCATTTCACTTTTGGTTTGTTTGTATTTATAAACCATAAAGTCGAGCTCAGATTTCTGCTAGAAAAGCACTTTCAGAAGGTAGTGAAATCTTATCTTTCATTTTCTATAGATCAGCTTTGTAGCCTCTTGAAGTATTTATAGTTTTAATACATAACCATAAATGCCCCTTAAACAAGGAATATTGCACCTTTCGATTACTATTATTGCTTTATTGCTCATCACAGCCATAAATTAGCAACATCCTCAGGCATTGCTGAAAGAGCACTGAATTAGGTTATAACGTGAGTACACAAGAACCTATTAAAGCTTTGCTATTTCTTAAAAGTCTTTATAGTTTTCTAGAATACCCCATAAATGTTTCAATTAAAGAACTACCTGCCTGCTCAGTAATAACCCTCCTGTTTAAGATAGGATAAAAGTATCAGGAGAGAAAAGCAATATTAAAATAAAGAAAATTGGAATATAAAATATTAAAAATGAAACTGCTATAAAAAAGCAGTGAATAAGTCTTGCATATTGAAATAATCTAAAAATTTTAACTCTTTGTTGGACGCAAGCCTATGTACATATACAGGGGTGGCAAAAGTTGTTCTTATGGAAAAAAATTCAGGATATGATTAATATAAGCTTGTGTTTTGTGTATTCACAACTGTAAGCCTATTTTTGTCCACCCCTGTATACTGTCTATATCGAGTCTACAGCTAAGCGTATGTCTAAGTCTATATTTACATATTTTTGTTCTCCCAATAATTTTTTTTGTGTGCCAGAATTCTATTTCCTTGTGAATTGTGGTCAAGAGACTGGTACTCTCGTCTTAAATAATGAGACAGTCAGAAAAACACACACAAAATTTGTGTGTTTAGGGGTTGGGGGTGTCAAGCCCATCAGAGAGATGAAAATGCAAAGAAATCTAAATTTCAGTAAGGGGCAATCTCTTCCTAAAAGAGAAGAAACCATGATTCTTTTATTTTGGCAGTACAGAGGGATGAGGAAGAATCCATAGGACACTGGGGTAAAGGAGGAACCAAACAGACTTCTACTTAAGTCTTCATTGAGTGTAAGGGAAAGTATGCCTAGGTATTAGGGCAGGGCAGGAAAACTGAGAGCGATTCTCTATTTGGGCATGTAAGGTCATCATTGGGAATACTGTAGCAACTTTCAGGAGGTTGTGGATGGAAAAAGAGACCTGATAAAAATCCACCCGAAGTATTCTGACCCTATACGGTATGTAAGACAGCTGACCTCCAAAGGCAAGTGGCCAGGCAACGAGTGGAAATAGATTTTCCAAAGTTCAGAGATCTTAGGGTAAAACTGGTGAACAAATAGTGACCCCAAAAGCTGGCATCTTTCCTGAAAACAGAGACAGATTTCTCATGGTTCAGAAAACTAGCCGCAGAAAAGCTCAGCATAAAATGACAGATACAGTTTCTTGAGGGCTTAGATCCTAAGCCTGGCTGAAAGTTCTGATCCAGTCCTGAAAACATTTGAACTCAGTGGGAAGCTGAATCTACATTGCAACAAAGGCCATACCAAGCTCATCTAAATATTAAAGTAACTTAATCCCAATAGACTGAAAAATAGATATATTTTATTTAGAGTATAATATTTTTTATTTTGATATCTGCTGTTCTTTTACAAACAACTCAGGGAATACAATTTTTAAAAAATGCACAAAGGGGTAAAAAACTGAAACCCCTTGCTCAAGAAAGAAACACTCAAGAGAAGTAGATACAGAGATGACCTAGTTATTAGCATTATCACAAAGGAACTTTAAAATAACTATAACAAATATATTAATGAAGTTAGGATAAATGTTGGACACAGGCTCAAACGGATGAAAATTTCACCAGAGAGATGGACACAGTGAAAAAGCCAAATGAGCCTGCAGAGGCTCCCTCGCTAGTGTTCAGCAGAATAATGCACATGTGAGTTGTTAAATAATAGTCCTTGTGAAAAGAAAAGTTTTATAGTTTTTTAAAAAGTTAAACATATATCTACAAATAATACAGCTATTTCATTCCCAGGGATTTGCCTAAGAGAAATAAAAACATATGTCCATACAAAGACTTGTACATGAATCAGCCCAAATGTCAAGCAGCATGCGAGTGGATAAATTGTGGTATAACAACAATAGAATACTACTTGGCAATAAGAACATACGAATAAGAAAAATAACAAAAAGAAAAATGATTTACTGATATAGCCAACAGAATGAATGAAAATTAAAATAATTGCTCTGAGTGAAAGAAGCCAGATTAAAAAAAAAAGTACATACTATAATGATTTGTTTATATAAAATTTGAGAAAAATGCTAATCTATGGTAACAAAAATCAATTCAGTTGTCACTTAGGGATAGGAGTGGAGTGATAGATTATCAAGGGGTGTGAAAAGAACTTTTGGGGGTTATGGAAATGTTTATTATTTTTATTGTAATGATATCATCACATAAGTATACATTTGTCAAAGTGGACCAAGTTGTATAATTTAAATACATGAAGTTTATTGTACTTTAATTATACAAAAATAAGTTTATTATCTTATGAAAAACCTCTCAGTAAGATAGGAATACCAGTGAATTTCCTAACTTTATAGAGATCTTCTACCAAATATAAATTACTGATAAGATCATATTTAATGATGAATGATTGAATGCTTCCCCCGAAGCTTAAGTAAAAATAATGATATCTACTCCCACTACTTAAATTTAATATCTTAGTGCAGTTTCTAGTTAGTGTAAAAAGGTCAGGAAAGGAAATTTAAAAGCCTACATTTTGGAAAGAAAGAAGTAACTATATTTGTTCACAGATACCATGATCATGTACATTTAAAAAATTCTAAGGAATCTGATAAAAATTACTGGAATGATAGGCTAATATTTTGTAAGCCGACAATGGAAAATTGAAATAGTAAACATAATACCATCTGTTATAACATCCAAATATAAAGTATTTGGGATAAATTTAACAAAATATATATAAAACCTGTGCACTGAAGACTATAAGACATTGCTGATAGAAATTTAAAAATGCCAAAATACAGATTATGAAACAAAACAGAGTGTCCCGAATAGACACACAAATTTATGGTTAATTGGTTTTGACAAAAAGGACCAGGTAAATTTGGTGGGGAAATAGTATTCTTCTCACAAATGACGAGGAAACACACAAACCTCAACTTTAACCTTTCACTGTAACCAAAAATTAATACAAAATGAATCACAGTCCTAAATGTAGAAATCAAAGTCTAAAACTTATTAAAATAAAAACACTAGAGAATTTTTGTGTGACATGAAAATAAGTAGTCTTTCTAGGCACAAAAAGTATGAAACATAAAAGTTGGATAAATTGTACTGCCTAAAAATCACTAACTCTGCTTTTTTGAAAACACCATTGAGGAATGAAAAAGAAAGCTCAGACTAGGAAAATACACATGTCTGTCAAAGGACTTATATTCAGAATATATAGAGAACTCTTACAACTTAATTATAAGAAAACAAGCAATTAAGACAATGGCCAAAAAATTTGGAAAAAAAATATGTTTCAGAAAAGAAGATGTATGAATGGTCAAAAAGCCCATAAAAACATGCTCAAAATTATTTGTCACCTAAAAATGTAAGCTAAAACCACAATGGCATACTACTTCATGCATATCAGAATAGCTGAGATTTAAAAAAACAAACAAACATACAAATGTAAGGGTTGATAAGATTTTAGAACTACTGAAACTCTTATACATTAGTAGTGAAAAAGTAAAATGGTATAACCAATTAAAAATTGGGTAGTTTCTTGCCCTAGCCGGTTTGGCTCAGTGGATAGAGCATCAGCCTGCAGACTGAAGGTTCCTGGGTTCAATTCTGGGCAAGGGCACATGCCTGGGTTGCAGGTTTGATCCCCAGTAGGGGACGTGCAGGAGGCAGATGATCAATGATTCTCTCTCATCATTGATGTTTCTATCTCTCTCTCCCTCTCCCTTCCTCTCTGAAATCAATATATATATATATATTTAAATCAGAGAGTTGTTTTTTAAGTTACATATACACATACCACAAAATTTAGCAATTCAATTTTTAGATATTTACCCAGGAGAACTAAACACATGTGTCTACACAAAAGCTTGCACTCAAATTATCATAGTGGCTATATTCATAATAGCCCCCAACTGAAAAAAAAAAAAAAAAGGAAATGTCCTCCAACTATGGAATAAACATACAATGGACTACTACTCAGCAATGAAAAGGAACAAACCAGCACCTACTGGGTGGCTAGGTTGGTTGGAGTGTCATCCCATACACCAAAAAGGTTGAGGGTTGGATTCCAGGTCAGGGCACATACCTAGGTTGCCTGTTGTTTCCCTCAGGTGAAAATTTAAAAAAGGAAACAAATTATAAATACTTACAACAATATGGATAGATGTATAAATCAGTATGCTCTTGTAAAGAATAGACAAAAGGCACATATCATATGATTTCTTTTATACGAAATGATAAAAAGAGAAGTAGAGAAAAATCAAGAAATTCAAGTTTATTCCTTTGAAATCTTAATAAATTGATAAAATGCCTTTCAAGTCTTATCAAGAAAACAAAACAAAACATAAATTATCAATATCAAGAGAACATCACTACAAAGCCTAAAAAATTAATAGAGTAATGAGATATTAGGTGCAATTTTATGCCAATAAATCTGAAAACTTAGATAAAATGTACAAATTCCTTGAAAAACATAAAGGGAATAGAGAATTTAAATAGCCCAGTATATACCAAAATAGCCCAGTAACAAAAATATTCCCACAAAGAAAATTTTAGGTCCAGTTGTCTTTACTGGTAAATTCTATTAAATATGTAAGAAGAAATAATACCAATCTTACACAAACTCTTTCTGAAGACAGAAAAGAAATGAATGCATCCTAACGCCTTTGATGAGACCAGCATAAACCTGATATCAAAACCTGACAAATATATTACAAGGAAAGAAATGTACAGATCGAAATTCCTCATGCACACAGATATATAAATTATTATGAAACATTAGCAAATAGAATTCAAAAGTAAATATAAAAGAGAATAAATCTTAACCAGGTGAGTTTATACCAAGATGGCATAAAAAATCAATCAATCAATGTAATTCACAATGTTAATGGAATAGAGAAGGAAAACCATATGATTTCTCAGTAGATGGAGAAAAAAATAGACAAAATTCAATATCCATTTATAATGATAACTCAAAGCAAACTAGAATGAGAAGGAACTATCTCAATCAGTTAAAGCACAACTGTGAAATATCTATATCTAATATCATTCTTCATGGCAAAATATTAAGCTATTTTTCCTGTAATCAGAAAGAACACAAGAACATACCATTTACATTAGCTTATAAAAACATCATACCTTAGGATTGAATCTAACAAAAGGTGTTCGTGACCTCTATACTGAAAACTAAAAAATTGTTGAAAAAATTAAAGCCATAAATAAATTGAAAGATCGACCACAATTGAGAGAGTCTGTACTGTTGTCCTTTATCCCCATATTTATCTGCAGATTCAGCATGTTCTGAAGGAAAAAGCAGGCTTTTGTGAAGAAATTGACAAACTAGTTCTACAATTTATTACTAGAAGAACCTAAAACAATCATGAACAATAAGAAGTGTAGGGTTTATACCACTTGATTACAATACTTTCTATAAAGTTCCAGTAAGCAAGACAGGGTGGTGGTGCCACAGAATGGATAAAGAGATCAATAGAACAGGTGAGATTGTCCAAAATATATCCACATATGTCTGGTCAATTTGTTTTCAAACCAATCACCATGCCAATTCAGCAAGGGAAGAGGGTGGGTTTATACTAGAAAGGCTAATTTAATTTTAAATGATGCTGGAACACCTCGATAAAAGTACAAATCAAACATAACCCTCAACTCCTATCTTACCACATGCATTCATTTTAAGATGGATCCTAACATTAGCTAGAACCCTAAAATGCTAGAATAAACATGAGAATATCTTTGCAACTTACTTAAGAACTTTGTGGGGGTTTTTAATAGGGCATGAAAAAAATTAACCAGAAAAGAATAGGCAAGACACGACTGGAAAGAATTTTGACAACTTTGTTCCTGTTTTTCAATATTATTCTTGGCCCCATGGATTTCTGTATGAATTTTAAGATAAGAGTGTCAATTTTTTGCAGAATAAAACAACTGGAATTTTTATAGATTGCAGTGAATCTGTGTATTAATTAGTGGACACCACCATTTTGACAATAGTAAGACTTCTGATCCATGAACATGTATATAATTTTATTTATTTCTTTAAATGATGTTTTATAGTTTTCCAAGTGTAAAGTTTAAACTTTTTTTTTAAAAAATTTACTACTAGGTGTCTTATTCCCCTTGATGCTATTATAGTAGAATTTTATTCTGATTTTATTGTCAGATTATTCATTGCTGGTGTATAGAAATACAATTGATTTTTGTAGATTGATGTTGTATTATGCTCTTGTTCATTAGTTTCTAAAAATTTTGTGAATTCCTTCAGATTTTCTACATTCAGTATCATGCCACCTGCAAATAGAGGTAGATTTATTTTATCCCTTTTCATCTCTCTCTCTCTCTCTCTCTCTCTCTCTCTCTCTCTCTCTCTCTATATATATATATATATATATATATATATATATATATATATATATATATAATTGTCTTGGCTAGATGCCAGTTCAATATTAAATAGAAGTGGTGAGAGTGGTCATCTTTGACTTGTTCCTGATTTTTGGAAGGAAAGTGTTCAATCTTTTACCTTTAAGTATGACTTTTTGGTTGTGACTTTTGGAGATGTCTTTATCAGATTGAAGAACTTCCATTCTATTCC